>NC_026655.2:14327266-14647708 GCF_000004075.3 Cucumis sativus | reverse complement strand
TCATTAGCTTCATTGATGATTATTCAAGGTATGGTCATATTTACCTAATACATCATAAGTCTAATAGTCTTGAAAAGTTCAAAGAATATAAGGCTGAAGTAGAAAACGAATTAGGTAAAACAATAAAAATACTTCGATCAGATCGAGGTGGAGAGTATATGGACTTACGATTCCGAGACTATTTAATAGAAAATGGAATCCAGTCACAACTCTCTGCACCTAGTACACCTCAACAGAACGGTGTATCAGAAAGAAGAAACTGGACCTTGTTAGACATGGTTCGCTCTATGATGAGTTTTTCTCAGATGTCAGATTCTTTTTGGGGATATGCTTTAGAAACAGCTGCTTATATTTTGAATAATGTTCCCTCTAAAAGTGTTTCAGAAACACCTTATGAGCTATGGAAAGGGCGTAAAGGCAGTTTACGTCATTTTAAAATTTGGGGTTGTCCAGCACATGTGTTGGTACAAAATCCAAAGAAATTGGAACATCGTTCAAAATTATGTTTTTTATAGGTTATCCAAAAGAATCAAGAGGTGGTTTGTTTTATGATCCTCAAGAAAATAAAATACCACATCAGGGATCATCAACCTCGTAGTAAACTAGTATTTAAAGAAATTTCCAAAAGTGCTATAGATAAAACCTAGTTCATCCACTAAAGTAGTTGATAAGACTAGGAAATCTGGTCAATCACATCCTTCTCAACAGTTGAGAGAGCCTCGACGTAGTGGGAGGGTTGTTCATCAGCCTGATCGCTATTTGGGTTTAATTGAAACTCAAGTCGTCATACCTGACGATGGCATAGAGGATCCATTAACCTATAAACAGGCAATGAAAGATGTAGATCGTGACCAATGGATCAAAGCCATGGACCTCGAAATGGAGTCTATGTACTTTAATTCTTTCTAGACTCTAGTAGATCAACCAAATGACGTAAAACCTATTGGTTGTAAATGGATCTACAAGAGAAAACGAGACCATGCCGGTAAAGTACAGACTTTTAAGGCTCGACTTGTGGCAAAGGGTTATACCTAGAGAGAGGGAGTAGACTAGAGGAAACTTTCTCTCCGTTGCCATGTTAAAGTCAATTAGAATACTCTTATCCATCGCCACTTTTTATGATTATGAAATTTGGCAGATGGATGTCAAGACAGCTTTTTTGAACGGTAATCTTGAAGAGAGCATCTATATGTCTCAACCAGAGGGGTTTATAAAACAAGATCAAGAACAAAAGGTTTGTAAGCTTAAAAAATCCATTTATGGATTAAAACAAGCTTCTAGATCCTGGAATATAAGATTTGATATTGCGATCAAAATCTTATGGCTTTGAACAAAATGTTGACGAGCCTTGTGTTTACAAAAGGTCGTCAATTCCATTATAGCATTTTTTAGTCTTATATGTAGATGATATTCTACTTATTGGAAATGACTAGGATATCTTCCTGATATCAAGAAATGGCTAGCTATGCAATTTCAAATGAAAGATCTGGGAGATGCACAATACGTTCTCGGAATCCAAATTGTTCGAAACCGTAAGAACAAAACACTAGCCATGTCTCAAGCATCTTACATAGACAAAATGTTGTCTAGATATAAAATGCAGAATTCCAAAAAGGGTCTGCTGCCGTACAGATATGGAATTCATTTGTCAAAGGAACAATGTCCTAAGACACCTCAAGAAGTTGAGGATATGAGAAATATTCCCTATGCTTCCGCTGTTGGAAGTTTAATGTATGCAATGTTATGTACTAGACCTGACATTTGCTACTCAGTAGGGATGGTCAGTAGGTATCAATCCAATCATGGACGTGATCACTGGACAGCCGTTAAAAACATTCTACATGCTCATGTATCGTACAAAGGATCTGATCCTTACTGGATACACTGATTCAGATTTCCAAACTGATAAAGATGTTAGAAAGTCTACATCAGGATCAGTATTTACTCTAAATGGAGGAGCAGTAGTTTGGAGAAGCATAAAGCAAACTTGTATAGCTGATTCCACAATGGAAGCTCATCATTTTACAAAAGCCCTCATGGCTAAAGTGTTTGAGGGTCACCTACACAGTTTAGGTGTACGATGTTTGTAAACTAGGACAAGTGGGAGACTTATTGGCCATGTGCCCTAGTTTCATATATATTCTCTCACACCACATCTCTCATACCACTAGGAATTTTAGTCCAAGTGGGAGTTTGTTGGAATTTTTTGTCCTAAAACTCGTAGTTTGTAAATCATATTCTATTCAATAAAGTTGTTATTGAGAAATTAAATATTATAATCTTAAATCCAATAAATCAAAGTTCCAAGGCTATTTTTTGAATAAACTTGAACTTTATGTGTAAACATAAACGTGGATCAAGTTCGAGTATATAGCCTAAATAGTCTATAGTATATGAAATAAAGGTTGGGCGCCTTATTTTGAGAGACTATGGATGCGGCCCACTTTGTAGTACAAACGATGTGATCCTAATCGTTCATGTAGAGACATGAAAGTGGGGGCATCCTATGTAAAATGTTTACATAAGACTGAACCATGAATTAGTCATTTTTACGTTATAACACCGTTTACTGTTTAAAACTGACTATCTCAATTATTGATGACCTAGGTAACTTAGTCTTAATCCTGAGTTAACTATGAACTCCTGTTCATACGAGATTATCCTTAGATCTGCATAGGTGAGGGCAGCTCATCAGCGTTGGCCCAATAAGCCTCCCATTTCAGGGGTAAGATCGGGTGGATAGCTGGGAACATAGGGTACAAGATGGAATTCACTCCTACCCGCTTTAGGGTTAGTAGATAGGTTGCTCTCTTAAGCACTGAATCCAAGTCTTGAACAAGGGGCCCCACCCTCTCATTGGCCCGAGAGGGATTAAGTTTATAGGTTGAACCTTAAACCAATTGTTCAATAGTGGATTAGTGGGACTTAAGGAGCAAGATGTAATCTTGGGGGTAAAACGGTATTTTGACCCAGCCAAGGTTACGAGCAACCTGTGAAGGATTAACTTACTGATTATGGTTTTATCAAATGGACACAAATATATCTATAGTGAGGGGAGTGCAACTACGGGACTTTAGTGGAATGACCCGTTAGTTAACGAATGTTGATTAACTCGGTTTAAAAGAGTTTAGCTAGTTAATCTTGAATCGTTGGAGCCCATGATCTATAGGTCCATTAGGTTCCTCTGCTAGCTCATATGGATTAAACTTAGAACAGTGTGATGAAATAAGTCGAATTGTTCGAATAGGGAGAAGAAAGGAAAACCGACATATACAGTGATATAATCGTCGGTCTTCTAATTAGAAATAGAGCTTTATGTTTTACATACTATAAGTATGAATGCGGATTCATACTAAGAAGCTCGGAATTGGTCAAAAATAGTAAAAAGTCAAAATGTTGACTTTTGACTTTGAAAAGTCAAACTTTGACCGGCCTTATATTCAAATGTGATTTGAATTTTGGAAAAATGAATGCGGATTCATGCTCGGGAGGTTGGAATTAGTCAAGACGGACAAAATGGTAAAAAGTCAAAATATTGACTTTTGACTTAGAAAAGTCAAAGTTTGACTTTTGACTAGAAAAATCTAATGACCATTTTACCCTTGGACTAAGTTAGTGGGAAAATCCAACATTTTGTTGGATAATCCCACTAACTCTTAGTGGGATATGTGGCTATATGAGATATAGACACCTAGCCCACTAAGTTCCACTAATTGTTAGTGGAATATTAGGTGTTGAGATTTGGCAATTGAATTGCATGCATTTTTGCATGTAATTAGGCTATAAATAGAGATGTTTTCAAATGTTGAAGGACTTTTGCCTCTTTTATCATTTTCATAATCTCAACAAAAGAAAAAAGAAAGCTTCCAATCTCATTTTATCTCCATTACTTTCTACACCAAAATTGGGTCCCACAACCCGGTTCTTTGTCTAGAGGATAGCAGTTGAGTACTAGTGGTGGTCTCGGGTAGAATTGGTAAGAAGACATCAAACCTTTTGAAAGCTTCAAAGGTAATACTTCTTAAAACCCTAATTTGATTAGTTTATGGTTAGATGTTAATTGTGGCAATTAGGGTAGAAATTCGATTCTTTTTCCGCTGTGCATGACTTAGTTCTATCAAAAGATTTGTTAAAAAGTTCAAAATGGAGAATGCTTATCCTGCCAGTACTCCTGTGGAATTGGGTTTAAAGTTAAGTAAGCATGATGTTAGTGAAGCTTTTGATGCCACCATTTATAGAAGTTTGGTTGGGAAGTTTAATGTACTTAACTACAACTAGACATGATATTATGTTCTCGGTCAGTTTATTGAGTAGATTTATGACATCACCAAAGAGAAGTCATTGGGAAGCTGGAAAGAGAGTTCTTAGATACATTCTTGGAATTGTTGATCATGGAATCCACTATAAAAGGAATGTGGATAATGTTCTTGTTGGCTACAGTGATAGTGATTGGGGAGGAAATATTGATGATTTCAAAAGTACTTCTGGATATGTATTTAATATTGGTTCTGGAGCAGTTTCATGGGCATCAAAGAAGCAAGATGTTGTAACATTGTCCACAATAGAAGCTGAATACATTTCTCTGTCTGTTGCTAGTTGTCAAGCACTTTGGCTAAGAAATGTACTACATGAATTGAAGCGTCCTCAAGAGAAAGGGACCATCATGTTCTATGACAATCAATCATCTATTTCACTTTCAAAGAATCACGTTTTTCATGGAAGAAGCAAACACATAAACATCAAATATCATTTCATCAGAGAATTGATCAAAGATGGAGAAGTATATATCAGGTATTGCAAGACTCAAGATCAAGTTGCAGACGTATTCACAAAAGCATTAAAGACAGATTCATTCTTGAAAATGAAAGAGAAGCTCGGAGTTTGGGAAGTCTAGCTTAAGGGGGCATGTTAGAAATTAATAAGCTAGATACATTATGGATAACATATTAATAGATACATTTCTAGTTTCAAGATACATATGCATTTCTAGATACATGTAATTATTCAAGTACATGAATGATATGTATTCATGTACTTCATTTATTTTGTGTCTTTTAGGAAGTGTCTCTTGAATACTATATATAGAGATCATTTCCTTCATTTGTATGCAAGATAAAAGAATCAAATCAATAGAAGCAAATTGAGTTTTAGAAAATAAGTGAGTTTCAAGAGAACAACATTCTTCTCTTGTGTGTTATTGAGTTTTCTAAGAGAACAAATTTCTTCTCTTAAAAGTTTGTGAGATTTAGAATAAATTTAGGGTGGGCTCGTCAACGCCTCCAACACAAAGTTTGTTTCAACAGATGTTGAAGGCAAAAATTTAGGAGGGTAAGGAAGACAATCGTCATTGTGACCAAAGAGAGAATGTGAATTGAGGATGGAGGAGACTTGGTATTTCCATAAAACATAATTTGTGGAGTCTAAGCGAAGGAGTACGTGGTTGCAAATATTTGACAGCAAGAAGAGAGTAAAAGTAGGAACATGTTGATTTTGAGGATTTTGTGGTGATGATTATGTGAGAACATATTGATTTTCGATAGAGATGGGGATGGAGGTGGCCATTGAAGAAAGAAAAATTATTTTAAGGTATGGTTTGATATCACGAAAAATCAAAGGAATTTTTATTGAATTTGCTTGCTTAATTTCACTGACAGAGATAAATATTTATACAAATACAATGATACAAAAATGGTAAAGAATAATAACAATTATAACAATTGAAAGCTGAAACAATGGAGGAGATTTGAGATCTTCATTTTTTTTTTCTAATACTAAATATGTGATAATTAAATATGGAATAGAAGATATATATAATAAATCGAGTTGACTAGAAGCATTAATGAAATATTCCATCTTGCTTTCTCCAAACGTGGAAAAGGATGGTTTTTTCTTATACTAGTATATGTAGTGTAGTTTAAGTTTTCAAATATTCCTTTTAACTTTTGTGCATATATTAATAACTTTTCGAGAGATTTTCTAGTCATCAACTTCAAATTTTTTACCAATAATTATCTTTTGGAGAGTTTTTTTTCCTGTTAAAACAATTTTGAAATTAACTCAAATTTGTATGGCATTTAAAATATTTTCAAGATATGTTAAATCAAAATTTAATTGATATTCATATATATATATATATAATAATAATAATAATAATAATAATAATTAAAACAAAAAACAAACCATTAAGTGGAATATTATTTGTTCTATAAAATATTAGCAAAGATTTAAACGCGTTTAATAAATTATTTAATTAATTGGAAGTACAGCTTGAAATTATTATATTAAGATTTCAAAAGCACTATAAAATTCGTGCTCAGTTGGTTAGACGTAGCATAAACTAGAGCAAAACCTTGCTAATGGATACAATGGTGAAGAAGGCTGATCTAATCACATTTGGGCAGAGAAAATGGACAAACAGAGACAAATATATGGCAGCTTTTTTTATTTTCCTGCACTTCATTTGTATTCTTGCACCCTTCCATTTCAATTGGAATGCATTTTGGGTTGCGTTTGCTTTATACATTATTACAGGTTGTTTTGGAATCACTATTTCGTATCATAGAAATCTTTCGCATAGAAGTTTCAGACTTCCCAAATGGCTCGAATACTTTTTTGCATATTGTGGAGCCCTTGCTTTTCAGGTTTGACATTTTTAAAACTTTCTTCTTTTTTTATTTTAAACTTAAAAAATTTTACTAGAAAGAGGTTCTTATCATTTGACATTAAGAAAAATGAAAAATGTTGAGACACATTTCTATCGTCCCTACTTTCCTAAGTAGTTTTGATCTTATTTGTTTTTCTATTTTAACTTTAGGGTGATCCAATCGATTGGGTGAGTACACACAGATGTCATCATCAATTTGTCGATACGGAAAATGACCCGCATAGTCCTATTCAAGGATTTTGGTTTAGTTATTTCATTTGGATTTTGGATTCGAATGCTTTGACCAGAAGAGTTTGTCCACAGTATTTCATTGATCATAAAGATACAGAAAAAACCATCTTCACAGTGGTTTTAAAGTATGGAAGACCAAATAATGTTGGTGACTTGGAAAAACAATTCTTCTATAGGTTTCTTCGCAAAACTTATTTTCTTCATCAACTTGCTCTTGCAATCCTTCTTTATGCAGTCGGAGGAACACCTTTTCTTATATGGGGAGCGGTAAAATAAAATTACTTTATTATTATTATTTTTTTAAAAAAATTAACCAAAATATTAACAAATATAAATAAATATCATTCTTTATCGATGATGAGTAATGATATACATAGATAGACTACAATCATCTATCATTGATAATAGACACTGATAGACATCTATCAATATATATCATTTATACTATATTTATATATATTAATTACAACACAGTTTTGTCGTTTAAAATACATTTATAAATTTTATATATTTGAATACATTTTTACGTTGACTTATAAATGAAGTGGACATGATACTTTATATTATTATTAATAAATCTCTTTGTTTTGCAGTTTGTGAGGACCATAGGAACCATACATGTGACGTTTATGGTGAATTCAATATGTCATACATTTGGAAATCAACCATGGAATACTGGAGATTTGTCGAGAAATACTTGGTATAAGTGCTTTTGTATATATTTTCTTTTTCATTTAATCTCGGTTGTCAAATAGTTGTGTCGACCTTTATTTTAGTTAGCTTGGTAATATTCTTTAAATATGGTAAATTTACATGTCAACCAAAATTAAGAGAAGCATTTTATCAAAAGTAGTTTCTTAAAAGAAGTATAAATATAATCAATTTAGAAAAATGAACGCCAACAAAAATGCTATTAGTTAACGTGTGTATATAATTAGTTCAATACAATATGGTGCCTAAAAAATTCATTAGTCAACAAACACAAAAAAATGCCCGTCTATGATCTATAATATCAATGATTTAATCTTTTTAAAAAAATTATCAATCAAATTAGCATATATTAGAATTGTAAATTGGTATCCTAACTCTTTTAGAATTTGGAAATGTTTCATATATGTCTAATTGTAGTTTAAAAAGAAACTGAAACTAGCATATATTAACTAGTTTATGTCATGAACGATTCATAATTAATTATCAAAGTTAGTAACCCATAAAAGTTTACCGTTCGAAGAAAACTACCTCAAAAGTTTAAGAGTTGGGAGGAGAGCATACAAATATGAGAGTTCCGTAACTAAACTTGCAAAAGTAGTTAGAGTGCTGGTTAAAGCTATTCCCTCGTATGTGGGTTGTTGTTCGTCTAGTCTGGTACGGTTCAAGTAGGTTTAGGCAATTATATGGGTGCAAAAATGAGAGAAACTTTTGTTTATTTTTATCATTTCTCTTCTTAAATTGGATCTGAAATTTCAATTATGTAATAAACTAAACCTAAACATTTTATTATTCTTCAATAACCATATTCTATAGAAACTCTATTGTTTACCTTTTATTGATTCTTCCATCTTCCGTTTTCTTTTTCTTTCGTTTTTTTTTTAATGATGGTGAGCTTCCTCTTGATTCCAACTCCCTTTCCCTCTCCCTCTTTAACGAATGAACGTTCAAGGTGGGTATTGTGTTGACTTTGGAGAATAATTGACATAAACTATTTCCACCAAATTTGCTTTCAAGAAAATAATTTTCACGACACAAAACATTACACTCATATTAGACTAGACAACAAATTAGCAAATATATATATATATAGTGAAATGAAATGAACGATTATTGAATGTTGTCTTTGTAAAGTAAACAAAGCTAATTCCACATTATAGCTAATGCCTTTGTATGTTGCAAATTAATTAATAAAATATTTATGGTTTTGTTTTTTTAGGTGGATGTGTTTGATTTCATTCGGAGAAGGTTGGCATAATAACCATCATGCTTTTGAGTATTCAGCCAGACAAGGGCTTGAATGGTGGCAGATCGATATTTCTTGGTACATTATTTGGTTTCTTCAGGTCATTGGATTAGCAACTGAGGTTAAAGTACCATCTCAATCTCACAAGCAAAGACTACAAGCTTTGGACCAAACCAAAAGAAAAGGGCTTTGAGAAATGATGCTTTGAATCGAAATAAATTTGGTTGATCTAACAAGAAAAATAGCCAATTTTAAAAATTTATTTGAGAAAATAAAAAAAAAGTAGTTTCAAAATATAATAAATAGAGCAAATTAAATTTCATAAATAGAAAGCATTTAGGGTTTAGGGTTTAGTGAACGACGAAAAAAGGGGCTTTTGCAAGAATAACAACAGAAATTTTGATAATAGAGCCTATGTTATAACATTTTTTAAATTTGCAAAGGTAGAAAATTTAAGTGATAATCATTTGATATTATTAATTACGCAATATGCAAAAAAAAAAAAAAATTGTTATGAGTTGTTTTTTCTAAATTTTTTTACAATTTCTCATTGATAAATCTAATACCTAATCCATAAATATAGGAAAATAGTTTTAAAAAACAATAATAAATTGTTTCAATTTAGTTCATTATTAACAAGTTTTGATTTAACTTTCTCATCATTCTAACTATACAAATCTAGTTATCTTCTTCTCCAATCTACTAAATCAAATATAAATACACAAAAATATAATGAATCAAATATGTATGGATTTAGCTACCTTCTAATTTACTAGTCTACCAAATCAAATACAGTTCACAAAAGTACCCTTAACTAGAAAAATATATACAATTTTATCTACCAAATTTGACACAACTACACAAAAATACATTATAACTGAAAGCAAATTTAGTTAAGTGTTAAATTTTTTTTATTTGTTTCTTCCATAATCTTTCAACCACTTTACAAGAAATTACACTATGCGTAAAACATTCAAAAACTATGTGAAGAAATAAAAGATAAAACATTATAACAAATTTGCATCAACGATTAAGACCTCTCTTGTTTATTCAAAGATTATTTTAATAAACTAATGTATATATTCATATCGATCCATAACTTCATCTCAATTTTAGATACAATTTTATTTCAATTTAACATAAACACAAGAATATTACAAAAAAAATAAAAAATAAATAAATACTTTATAATTGATTAATGAAAAGCTAATAGAAAAAAAAATATTTCTAGAATTCTCTAGTAATGGTTAAAATTACCATTATATTATCATTTACTAAAATGATAATTCCTTAATTGAGGCTTCAAAATATATGTTTCAGCTGCGTCTTTGACTCTTAAAAATCTCTTGATAGATATGATAATATGTAAAAAAAAAAATTAATCTTGTATAAATATTGATTTCCCGTTCTAGTTAGATCTACAATATATACTTCATATAAAAACAATCCTTTGCCAATCTTGTAATTTACTAATTTACTGTTGAAATCTGCACTGTAAAGATGACTGAGAGCTTGAACACGATGAGATCATAACAAATAATATTTTATTTGTTGAAGAATATACTGAAGAATATTCCCATGTTTATTGACCAAAGTTGTGTATTTATACAAGGGTAATTACCCAAATTAACTAAGCCTAATTTACAGAATTTATTTACATTAATACCCTCCCTCAAACTCAAGGTGGTAGAGTAGCGATCAACTTGAGTTTGGTAAGTAAGTGACAGAATCGATTAGATGGCAAGGCTTTGGTGAAGATATCCGCAGGTTGTTCAATAGTAGAAACAGAACGTAAGAGGAGGGTGTTGCTTAGGAGGTGGTGACGAACAAAGTGACAGTCATTTTCAATGTGTTTTGTACGTTCATGAAACACATCATTGTGAGCAATCTGAATGGCACTACGATTGTCACAATGGAGGAGGGTAGGACCCTGTTGAGGGACACCCATATCGGCAAGGAGCCACCGAAGCCATATAAGTTCAGCTGTAGCATCAGCCAGAGCACGATATTCAGATTCCGTACTGGAACGAGATATAACACTTTGTTTCTTACTACGCCATGAGATGAGAGAATCACCTAAGTAAAAACAGTATCCTGTAGTGGATCGTCGATCAGTAGGATCCCCCGCCCAATCAGCATCAGAATATCCCGACAACACAAGGGAAGACTGAGATGAGAATTGAAGACCATGTCCCAAGGTGCCTTTGACATAGCGAAGTATGCGTAGAACAGCAGTGAAATGAATTGTTCGAGGAGCAGCCATAAATTGACTGACAATATGAACAGCATATGCAATATCTGGGCGAGTTACTGTTAGGTATATAAGACTGCCAACAAGTTGCCGATACAAGCTTGCATCGTCAAGAGGAACACCATCAAACGGAGTTAGATGGACATGAGGATCTAACGGTGTTGAAGATGTGGTGGAGTCTGTAATTCCTGAGCGTGCTATTAGATCAGATGCATATTTCGCTTGAGATAACAGATAACCATCTGAACGGTGAGAGACTTCAAGACCGAGAAAGTAATTGAGAGATCCAAGGTCTTTCATCTCAAAATGTTGACCAAGATATTGTTGTAGGTCGGATATGGCCTGTTGATCATTACCAGTAATAATCATATCATCAACATAAAGAAGGAGAAGAACAATACCATGAGTTGTCTGTCGTGTAAAAAGGGCATTGTCGTGAGAGCTGGAGGTAAATCCAAGTTGAGTAATGGTGGAGCTAAACGTGGCAAACCAAGCTCGTGGAGCCTGTTTTAGACCGTATAGAGCGCGACGAAGGAGACACACCTTGTTGGGAGGAGGAGAAGTTCCCTGAGGTGGCTTCATATACACTTCTTCAGATAGGTTGCCGTTAAGAAATGCATTTTTGACATCCATCTGAAGAAGAGGCCACTGTTTGGCAGCAGCAACAGCTAACAAGCTGCGAACAGATGTCATCCGGGCAACAGGGGCAAATGTTTCTTCATAGTCAATCCCATATTCTTGTGAGTATCCTTTTGCAACAAGCCGAGCTTTATAACGTTCAATAGTTCCATCAGAGTGAGTTTTGATTTTGTAAATCCATTTGCAACCAATGGGTCTTTTACCGGGAGGTAAATCAACATAGTCCCAAGTGTGCGTCTTTTCAAGAGCCTGTAATTCTTCATCCATTGCTTTCTGCCATACTGGGTTAGTACTGGCCTCTTGATAAGAGGTGGGTTCAACAAGGGAAACAATGGTAGAAAAACAATGGTAATCAGTGAGATGAGGGGGAGGTTCTCTTACCCGGGTAGAGCGACGAAGAGGAGTAGCAGGTGGCGATTCAGGAACATCATCGGAGACAGACGGTGGATCCAGATTTGCAGTAGCAGGTGAAGATTGTGCAAGCTCAGTATCCAAGGTGGGTTCAGAGAGAGGAAAAAGGTCAACAGATGTATTTGTAAAGAAAGATTGAGGACTAGAGAAAGAGGTGTGGAAGGAGGACAAACGAGAGAACATAGTGTGTTCCCAAAAAGTGACATGCCGAGATATCCGGAGTCGGTTGGAAAGAGGGTCCCAACAACGAAATCCTTTGTGTTCGGTGCCATAGCCAAGGAAGCAACAGAGACGGGCACGTGGTTCAAGTTTATTGTGTTCATGAGGATGTAACAGAACGAAGCAGGCACTACCAAAAACTTTGAGTTTAGAATAGTCGGGAGAAATACCATATAGTTTTTCGAACGGAGAGGTGTTTTGAAGGACAGAGGAAGGGAGACGATTGATTGTATATACTGATGTAAGGGCAGCTTCACCCCAGAATTTTTCTGGACAAGAGGCAGAAAGAAGGAGGGCACGTACTGAGTCAAGAATGTGACGATGTTTGCGCTCAGCACGTCCATTTTGTTGAGAGGTATGAGGGCAAGAGCGCTGAACAATAGTGCCCTGTTGGGAAAGAAAAGAAAGAAGGATGGAATCTTTATATTCCAAAGCATTATCAGTGCGAAGAATTTTGATGGGAGAGGAAAATTGAGTGCGAATCATGTTAGCAAACTCAATATATGTGCGAGATAATTCAGAACGATGTTTTAGAAAGTAAATCCATGTAAATCGAGAGTAGTCATCAATGAATAAAACATAGTAGCGATAACCATGAACAGTAGTAATTGGGGCAGGACCCCAAATATCAGAATGCACTAAATCAAAAGGTTTATCACAATTAGAGATGGATTGAGAAAAAGATAAGGCAGGTTGTTTAGCAAGTTTGCAATTCAAACAATTAAAAGGAACAAATTTAGTAAGATTAGTCAAATTGTTAACAGAAATTAAATGACGAAGTTTTTCAGAGGAAGCATGACCAAGACGAAGATGCCACTGATATGTGTCAGAATCAGTGACCGAAGCAGAGATGGAAGAAGGAGATGAAACCCGAAGTGATGTGAGCTCAAACAATCTTCCCACTTTGCGACCCGTTCCAATCGTCTGTCCCGTCTGCGGATCCTGAACCTGACAACCATTGGGAGAAAATGAAACATTTAAGCCAAGATCACATAATTGACCAACAGACACTAGATTAAAGGTCAGGTTAGGAACACAGTAAGTATGGGGAAGATGTACACTGGGAGTATCAATGGTACCAGTATGAGAGATGTTCATACAATTACCATCAGCAGCATAAATAGGAGGTAAAGATTTTGTAGGGCTAGAAGTAGACATAAGAGAAGAGTCAGAGGTCATATGATTACAACAGGCAGAATCAAGAAGCCATCGATTACCTGATGAAACAGCCAGAGCGGAGGATGATGAAATTAGTTGATTCAATAAGCTCTGAAGATCACTTATCTGAATGAGGGATGAATCATCCGAGGTCGCAGCAACAACAGATGAGGAACCATGTTTGGTAAAAATTTTCTCTTTTGTGGAAGTGCCAGGAGGTCGGGGTGGTCTGGTAGGGCAGTTATCCAGAATGTGGCCATGTTTATGGCAGTACCTGCACTCTATTTTAGGACAGTTACTAAATTTGTGACCAGAGAGCTTACAATTCTTACAAAACATATTTGCGGCTCTGTTGGGAGTGTATGTGCTGGCAAGGACAACATCAGATTGTTTAGTAGAGTTGATGCCAAGACGCTTTTCTTCAAACAGAATTTCTTGAATAGCTGCATCTAATGAGGGTAAGGGATTCCGGTGTAGTAAAGCAGCTCTAACAGATTCATATTCTGGACGTAATCCCATAAGGACTTTAATAAGGCGAAGATGATCTTTGCTGATGTTCGCTTGGTCAAGTTGAGTCCAAATGGGTTGAAGAACTGCCAAATATTCATTAACAGACTGACCAATATCTTGATTTAGATTTACAAGTGTACTGTGCAGTTGGTAATAATGGGCTAAACCAATAGACTTGAAGCGTGTAGACAAAAAATCCCATAATATTTTAGCATCATCAAAGGCATCAAACTGTGCATGTATAGCGGGAATAGAGGTGTTACCAAGCCAGGTGATAATTTGATGATTTTTACTGTCCCAATCTTCGAGACGTTCAATGAATGTGTTATCCCCTTCCTTTGCAGTTGGTTTGGTGATGTCGCCAGTTACAATGCGCCATAGTTTTCTTCCAATAAGAAAAACTTTTCATTTGATTTGCCCATGTGATATAATTTGTACCATCAAGTATTGTAGAAATGGGTCTAAAGATATGGTCTCTCTCCATTTTGATTTTGAGGTTAACAATGCGGATTTTCGGCCGAGTTTTGACTGAATCGTGACTGGATTCGTCAGATTTGGGTTTTACTGTATTTGGCGGCTGAGATTTGCCTTGACGGAGACAGAGATTGCGCAGCAGGTCTTCACGAACGGAGAGGAAAGGAATGGGCACGGCGACGCAGATCTGGACGACTGCTGCAAGGTGACGCGTATGGCTTGCTTCACGAACCGACCGACGATTGCAGCGACGGATCTGGGTTACGACGAACTGCAAGGGTGAAGCACATGCGGCGGCGAGGACCTAGACGGCTCGGCTTGAGACAGATCGGAGCGGAGACGGCGAACTGCAAGGGTGAAGCACAACCTAGACTGCACTTCGCGAATGGAGACAGATCGGAGCGGAGACAGATCGGAGACAGATCGAAGCGGCGTAGATTCGAGACAGATCGGAGACAGATCGGAGCGGAAATGGACACCTGAGACAGATCGAGGCTGCGACTGCACTTCGCGGATGGAGACAGATCGGAGCGGCGTAGATCCACTTCGCGGATGGAGACAGATCGGAGCGGCGTAGACAGGCGCTTCGCGGATGGAGACAGATCGGAGCGGAAATGGACACCTGAGACAGATCGAGGCTGCGACTAATCGGCGCGACGAGGATGACGGAGACGGTGTCGAGATGTGGCGGAACAGCTGCGAGGCGCGAGATGAGGATGCGGGATGGAGACGATTCGGGACGCAGCTCTTCCTGGAGGTATCGAGACGATTCGGGATGGAGGCGTTCACGGGTGGTTGGCGGCGGCGACGGCGGCGGCGATTGAGATGGAGCCTCAAAACCCTAGCTCTAATACCATGTTGAAGAATATACTGAAGAATATTCCCATGTTTATTGACCAAAGTTGTGTATTTATACAAGGGTAATTACCCAAATTAACTAAACCTAATTTACAGAATTTATTTACATTAATATTATTAATTATTTAAAAATCTAATATTTTAAAAAAATCAAGATTCTAACCACATTTAAAAATCTAATTATTTTAAAAAACATTAAAATAAAATTACTTTAATTTCCACCCTCAAAACCTACTAACACAAAAAATTTCATTATAATTTTTTTTAGCATAAAGTAATACAAACAAAAATACTTTGGAGGTTGTTTGGGCCCCAAATAATCACTATGGGGTTGGGTTATAATAACCCTAACCTAAGTTTGGGGTCCAAATTATGGAAACCCTAGTTTTAGGGTTTTCATAATCCCCGGTTTATCCCTAATCTTCCATTCCTCATTCATTAACCCTTCACGACAACGCACAATCTTTTTCCCCTCAACGCATGTTCATCCCTTCTCAACTTGTCTTTAACCTCTCCTCATCCCCCCTTCATCCTTTCCTCAACTTGTTTAATCTTTTTTCGATTTTCATACAAAATCATCTCGTCATCTCTTGAATCGTCTTCAACCACACTGTCGTTTGGTTTCATTGTCAGAAAAAAAAATTCTCCCTTTTTTCTGCCAACTCCTCTTCAACCTGTTCCTTAATCGGTTGTCCTTAGTGTTCGTTTTCTTGCGGGGAAAAAAATCCGTCTTGCACTGTATTTTATTTCTCTCCCACTCTCTGTTCTTCAAAGTTTTGTTGACTGCTTCGCTCCACTACATTGCCTCTAAGACAAAATGGTTTCCCTTTTCAATTTCATTGAATAGCTGGGATTCCACCTTGCCTCCGAAATTGTTGCTTGCATGTTCAGTGACTCGTCTCAGTGAACATGCAAGCCCTTTGCATTCTTCCCTCTTCCGCTTCCCCTTGCCGCTTGGACTTTGCATTTGCGGCTTGGACTTTCCCTTGCCAATCAGATTTCGTTTCAGATTGAGTTTGGACAGTTGCTACACTATCTTTGTGTGCATGTGTGATTATTGAGCAAGGTAGGGTTGGAGGTTCTCAGTTTCAATCCAATTTTTACAAAAGACGATGAAGAAGTCTAGAATCAAAACTTGTTTGGTTTTTTTATGCATTTTAGCGTCACCCTTGTTACATCTAAACACCCCATGATGCAATACAAAAATTAACTATATACATACAAAGTGAAGGCCTACAAATGATGATGGGGATTCAAGCAATGTTTGGTCCTTGATTACTACTTGGAGGGAGGGGGAAGAAAACGTTGAAAGCTCGGTGAGTGTTAAGTTTCTAAGAAGCAAGAACTAATAAAACATGCCAAAAAAGAAAATGTGTAAATATGTCTCAATAATGAAATAACAGTTGAAACGTCATCGTTACATAACCACCAATCAAACCAACAAACCTGTACGGCCAAGGATAGGTCGCACATGGCCAAGGATAGCTTGCACATGACCATGGAATTGGCCAATGATAGCTTACACATGACCATGGAATCATGCGACCAAAACTTGCTCACGCATATTTAGTACCCCCACGATAGCAACCTCCATCCAATATAACCATGATAGTATACTAAATACATGACCTGAAATAGTGCACACGTGATCCATATCCATGAGGAAACACGTGGCCAAACGGAGCTCACGCATACTTAACACCTACCACAATAACAATCTCCATCTAATCCAACCATGATAGCATACTAAATACACGTCCCAAAATAGCTCACACGTGATCCATATCCATAAGAAAAACATGCTTAGCACATAAAGCCACCACCATGGGTTGAACTAGGCCTGAAGCTAAAATCACATCCTCCATCTATGTCCTCACCTAGGCTCAAGTTCCTGGATCTTCGATCATGACCTCTTTCAGCCTTACAACCCCTTGACAACTATAGGTGGCACTATGAAAACACATTCACCTAGCATTAGAGAAATCACCGTATAATAAAAAACTTGAAACACAATTTTACAAAGTTCAAGCCATACACATTCTTAAAATCGTGATGAATAAACACACTATTTAAGTATAAATGAAAACAAGAACTTGAAACCTGCTTTTATAAAATCCAAGTCATAAATATTCTTAAAATCACGATACATAAACACACCGTTTAAATATAAACGAAAGCATAGTTATAACAAGTTTAAGTCATGGTAATCAAACGATATCATAAAATAACATGTATATGTACAAAGAAAGTTTGAAAATGAGTCACTCATAGTCAATAACTCGATCCCCTAGGGTTATACGCTTTTTCCACAGTAATTTGGCTTGAAGCAATGATCAAAGTCTTTTAGTTATCTTCACAAGACATGAGGCTACATCAACTAGGTCTAAAATACTTCATTAAGTCACCAAAATCTATTCAATGCTTCTAAGGTCCTTGAATTTACAAAGTGCCAAGGATTAGAATAAAACTTTTCACACCTGAATCCTTGGACATGAAATCTAGATACTTAACCCCATGAGCAACCGACTTAGTTCAAATTCAACAAGTCTTTCATGTAGATACGCTTTTATCCCCACTATCGATGATGCTTGAGATTTATACACATTATATTACCACGAGTCAAACGTAAAGACTTTCTAAGATCACTCAAATAATTTATGTTTCAAATATTTAGAAACAACACCCAACGACCTCCAAAGCTAGAAGAAAGTCCTTTCTTGACCTCTAACATTCAACTTTAAAACCCGGGTCTTATGAGTAATCTAATCTAAATGCTTAGATTAAATGGGCATGTAAGATTCAAAGGAAATTCACTTAAATTAGTCCAAAACTTGTCAAGAACTAACTAAATTACTCTTAACTTCAACAGACAACATCCTAACCACCTTCTAAGTTCAAAATCAAGCATCCACCACCATGGTTTACTCGATACTAGCACTAAGATTAGATGGATACTCAAGATCGACAAAAAGCTTAAAATCTTACCCAAGTTGTGCCAAACACCTAATTTCGAGATTTCGAATGGCTGGACAGCAATTCAAACTCTTCTACAACTCGAATCTAGCATAAAAAAGTAGTGGATAATGAGAAAATCAAGTCGAAACTCAATGGGTATTCAAAAACACCTAAAATACAACCTCGAACCGAAGGAATCTTACTCTAAAAATTGGATTTAAATGAAGAAGGGATATAGATGGTGATTGACTTGATCTCTGGCGAGCTACCATGCACGATAATTGTAGGGGAGGCATCAGAGAACCGACTTGTGACTGGTGTGAAGGACGACGTGGCTGGGTTTTGTCGTTGGTGTGCAGGTCGTCGTCTGGTGAGTCGAACGACACATCAATAAATGAAGAATAGAGGTGCAGCGCGGATGCTAGATAACATGAAGGAACGAGCAGCGTAGCTGACAGTGTTGGCTTGACGAACAACATAGAGGCCATGCACCGCTCGTGGCTGATTTGAAGCTTGTGGAAGCGACGTAAGTGTGGCAGGCAAAAATTGAAAGAGAACCCAATGACGAAGGTGAATGGCTCGAAGAGAAGAGGGCTTGCATGCTTGCTCGTGAAATTTCTAGATTTTTCTTTCCTCTTTCTCCCCCCAATTTTTTTGCTAATAATATATGAAAATTTACAAAATTGCCTCTTGCTTAAAAAATAAAGTCACCTTTTCCTTTATGTTACTCTTTTCAAATACCTAACAAAGTTTCAAATTTTCTTATTAAAAAAGTAAACCATAAAAATTTGAAAAATGAATTTAAACTTGGTTCTCACAACTTAGGAATTATTAAAATAAATAACCAATACAAGAAATCGGAAAGAGAGCTTACAGTATGTGAGACGTGTACCTAAGGAAAGAGGTAAAAATATAACCAAATGTTTTGAAGAAGACATTTTGAATGAAGGATGCGATAATAACTTGGTGTTGAGTTAGTTCATGGGGTAAATGAGATGACGCGATAAGACATGTTGCGTTTAAGAATTAGTAGGCGATTGGAATTCTTCGCAGAATGAAATTAGGCGAGGGCGATGTCTAACTTGATTTGACAAGGATTTATGTGTAAGGTTAAGAGCTAATAATGTTTAGGTTAAACGTGAAGTTTATACGTGTACCAGTAACAATAAAAGCTGACGAGTTATTAAAAGAACTATGGATGGCTCATCTTTTTTGGAATTGGTATAAATAGATGATGGAGTTAGATTAATAAGAAGTTTGGTGTAGGAAATAAAAAAGGAAGTGAAGTGTTGAGTTGACCCTAAGTGTCAAGAGGAAAAGCTGATCTAGGCAATCTATGAGAAGGAAAAACAAGTAGTGGTGAGTGGTTTCTTATAAAAGTGTTATTTACATGAAAAGTTTTCTTTAAGTTATTGTTGATTTGAAAAGATGTTTTGTATTTGAAATATCTTAAATATATTTCAAATGATGTTTTATGTATGTATAAAGTATGTTTTATAAATGTGAAACTATGTTCAAACCATTAATTAGTCTTCTTCCAGTCATTGAGCTAACTGTTATGTACACATAAGGGGTAAAGGATACCATGTAAAAAAGAACTGCATGGTGGAATGAAGTCGGCTAATGCATAAAAGACATGTATTATGTTAGGCGGCTTATGCAACATGGATTGGATAAGGATATTCTTGGATGTACTGTTTATGAAAATGATATCACTATAGTCTAAACGCGATATGATGAGTCTTGGCATAGAGAATGATTCAAGTTCTTGACGAAAGGATTATTTGGGACTAATGTGTGTTTATGTGAAAAGATGTGTTTACGTGATTTGATATGAAATGATGATGTTTATGAAATGTATTCCGAAAAGGTTTTCCCTAAAATTCTTCACTGAGTCTCGTGACTTATGTTTTAAGTTTTTCACTCCTCAGGTGTTTTGTTCAGGCGTTAAGGCCAAAGTAAGGAAAGGATGAGAAGCTACTAGACAAGAAGAGATTGTCAGTCGTTTAGTTTAAAGTTTGAGTTATTTCCTATGTATTGTGTTAAAAGCTGTAAAACACATGATTTCGGGTTAATAAAAGAATAGTTTATATTATTTTTGTTGTGTTAAGTGCTTTATTGCCTAAAGTATGAATTTAAGTTGAAGTGTGAAGTCATCAAGCGTTTAGCAAAGCTTAAGGACCTAAAGATGAGTTGGCATTTAACAAGTAAAAAATGCTTATAGTCATACCGCGTCTCACATGGTTGCGGGGCGTGGTGTGACAATGTGTGACCGAGAGGTATTTTTGTTATTTCACGTTGTAGACTTGTGAGTTTTTTTCTTTTTCAAACTTATTATATATGGTGTAAATATTTTCGTGCTACGTTATATTTTTGAAAAAACCCTATAATTAATATGGAAAACTAAGTAAAAGTAATTATATTTGTCGAAATATAATTACTTATTAGAAGATAAATAATTATGATGAGTGAGGTTGATTTGATTGGGTTTATTGATGAAATAGAAGAAAGTGGAAAGTTATTTATTTCAATAAGGAAAATGAAAAGGTAAATAATAACAATAATAATAAAGTATTATGATTATTATTATTTATAAATAGGCCTTGGTTTGTGATAACTTGTAAAAATACAAGTTATTGTGGCCTTTTATATAGAATAGTGAAGCCAAAATATAGAAGAAGTATATCAAAACACGTAGTTTATGTTGAAAATGCACAAATATTTAGAAATACACTTTGCATAAGCATCCATGCTTGTTTCACCCTTTTTAGAGTTTTAACGCAGACTAAAGAACAAAAAGAAGAAGCTAGTGAATTGTTTACAAAGGCTGCTTTCGACATTGATACAACTAAAATTGGCGAAAATACCAAATGATCATGTGAGAAGAGATTCACTAGAAGACAAAAGCAGTAGCTGGAGTTATGTGACTTGTTTACAAAAGTAGTATTTGGAGTTATGTGACTTGTTTTTCGCCCAAAAGTTGTCTATAAAAAGGCTCCTTCTACACCATTTAGAAAAACATGGCTTAAATGAGCCAAAACCTTCACTATAAGAAAATATGTATTTTCCGATGTACAACACAGACATCAAGATAAGTGATGGGGAGAGAAAAAGCTTCTTCCAATGCTGTAGAAGCTCTATCGGGAAAGGTTGACAACTTCGACGTGACATACGGCTACATTAGTATAAGTAAATTTAATAAAAAAATTACAAACATCTTTTGACATCGTTATGCATGGTGTGGGAAGAAGTTTATAATTTCTTTTAATATATTTAATATAAACTTCTTCCGATGATGTTATGCATGACATTAAAAAAAGTTTATAATTTTTTTAATATATTTAACTTCTCCCGACGTTGTTATGCATGGCATTGAGAAAAATTTATAATTTTTTTAATATATTTAACTTCTTCTGACACCGTTATGCATGCTGTCGGAAAAAATAATATATTTAACTTCTATTGACTCCATTTTAAAATATATATCTAAGGAAGAATGTTGAAATCTCAAAGTGATGGGTGTGTAAGTTAATTTGGGAGAATTTGAAGGTTAGTCATTGGTAATTTTTTTTGTTAACTAAGGTTATTAAAAAACTTCCCTCTTGTTTAGGATTTAATTTAATTAAGAAAAATTTAATGAAATATTGTTTTAGCTAATCTCAAGTAAGAGATTCTACTACTGAACGCTCAAATGAAAATTGTAAAAGCTTGCATGTATTGACAGCACTAAAATGCATAGAGAAGTTTCAAGAATTGTTGACTGATCTTATGTGATGTTTATGCGTGTTTGGATTATGTGCATATGGACTGTTATGATTGATGTTTCATGTCATGTTTATGTAGACTGTTACATGTTTTTTGGACTATTCGTTTTTGTTAGCTTTGGCTATTAGGATGTGTACCTATATGCACGGTGTCCCTCAGGATCACCACCTTTCACAGTTATGACATGTATGTTCGAGAGGATCGGACCACTCGGAAATTATATTTTTATGATACGTGTGGTTATGATTATGCACATGACCTTGCCTGTGTTAAACTAGAATTGCATGAATGTTATAAATAAATCGTGAAAGATTTGGTAGTGGAATTTAAGAAAAATGCCAACACATAGAGGTGCTCAAAGGAGTGATCAGAGAGGCAAAGGAGCTGGCGTAATCAGCTTGCTGAGCAAGTTGCCAACATCATTGCACCCATCACCAACCCGGATTTGATCACCATGCCAACTAAATTGAAGCACAGATTTAGAGACATTGTGACAGAGGTGTCCAAGTAGTCCTTACTCAGACTCCAGTTGCACCACAGAACCTACCGACACAATTGTCAGTCGAGGCTAAGTATATATGTGATTTCAGGAAGTAGGAATTGAAAACCTTTAATGGATCATTGGAGGACCCCACCAAGGTGGAATTGTGGTTATCTTCTTTGGAAACCATCTTCTGTTACATGAGAATCCTTGACAACCAGAAGGTTCAATGTGCAATGTTCCTGCTCAAAGAGAGAGGTGCCACCTGGTGGCAGTCAATAGAAAGGATGCTTAGTAGAGATGTCAACTAGATTACATGAGACCAGTTCAAGGAAAGCTTCTACCCCAAGTTTTTCTCTTCAGACATCAAGGATGCCAAGCGTTAGGAGTTCCTAGACCTGTAGCAAGGCCAGATGACAGTTAAGCAGTACAACATGGAGTTTGATATGTTGTTCCGCTTTTTCCCTTAAATTAGTTGGGACTGAAGCTGCTGGAGCTGAGAGATTTGTTAGAGGCCTAAGGAAAGAGATTTTTGATGTTTTATTAGAGCCATCAAAAGTCAACTACTCAAGTTGAGGCACTACGCCTAGTAGTGGACATGAGCGTATAGGAGGAATAGGGTGATTATTATTATTTATAAATAGGCATCGGTTTGTATGCATTAAAAGAAAAAGAGAAAAGAAGACAAAAGGGTCTTCTCCTTCGATAACCTAATAGCTGTAGCGTGCAACATTTTGTCAACCTCTTCGCCTCGCCGCTATCAAGCACATGTCTTTATAATATATAATATATATTTTATATCTTATGTAAAATCATAAATATATTGACCACGTGTGATATTTAAAAAGATGTAAGATTAAAAAAGTATATTAAAACTTAATTCTATATCTTATTTGGATTTGAAGGGTTGATTTTGATTTGTCGAAGTTTCATTAACTTAATAGTATCAAACAAATTTTAACATTTGCTCGTAGAGTTATTTTTAATTATAATAAAATAAATTAAAATATTTACAAATATAATAAAATATATAGCAAATATGTGATCAACGATAGATTATTATCATGACATATATAGATCTATAGAGATCGATCACAAATAGAATGTGATATTTTGTTGTATTTGTAAATATTTTCAGTATTTTGTTATTTAAAATAAATTTTCTTAATTAAAAGATAATATAAATTTTGGATTTATTATTCTTCTGCTTTTGAATTTTGTTATTAGACTTCAAAATTTTAGATTAAAATCGAAACATCGAGTACAAATAAAAAGGAATGGAAGAGTAACATATACTGAAAATGTTATAAGGATTACTTGGGACAAAAACTATCTAAAACCATAACAAAGTAAATATTATTTAGTTTCAACATTAATAACTCAAAACCATCATTTGCTATAATATTTACTACTAACAACTGTATTTAATGTTTTCTTTAAGTAAAATAGTTTACACTTCAAACACGTACTTTTATAAGTTAAACTAAAGTAATCTACGTCTTAAATATAAACTATAATAACCCTATAATAACCAACCACGTACTATCCAATATCTTACATAGTTGATGATTTACGTATACTTTTCTAAAATTTTGAAAATAAATTTACATTTTGTTTCTTATTTTTAATTTGGATATTTTTATATTATTTAATTAATTCTAATAAAAGTTAACGTTGAACGACTCATTTTAAAATTTATCAAATATAAAGATACTTAGCTAAGATCATACTAAAATCAAATAGAATAAACTCAAAAACTAAAAAAAAAAAAAAAAAAAAGCCTAAAAGACCACAAGAAAATCATATATATATTTTTTAAGCTTTCCTAACAACGGTTGAAAATGAAAACATTTATGAGTTTTTCATTTTTTTAGAAAAATATTTTTATTAAAAATAAACTGTTTTGTTAAATATGTAATTTTTTTTTTATTAATTGTAAATTACAACAAAGGAGCACGATAAACAAATAATTGAAAATAGTGATTATCAATGTGAAGTGGTGGCGGGTAGTTGTCAAAGTTGGCTGGTAGTAGGGGTGTTTGGAGGTTGTCAAACATGGATGGTGATCAACAACAAAGTTGGTTCATGATTGTGGTCGAAGTTGGACAAACAACTATTATGTTTGGAGATGACACTACTGTGATAGCCATAACACCATAAAGGAAGTAAAGCAGATCACTTTTGAAGCGTTTTGGTAATTTTAAGAATTATATAAGTTAGGGACAAATCAACCATTAGTTAAAAATTGTTTCAAAAACATTAAATAAAAAAATAACCATTTTTTTTATTAAAAAATCATCTTGTCCACATCTACTTTAAAGGGTTGACAAATTGCAACATTTATGTTTGTGTATCATACAAAATTAACTTATCATAATTTTTTATATCACAAAATGATCTTCTTATCAAATATTTTAATTTATAGTGTATATATATATATGATGAATTGAATATTTTTATATTCGAGAGATTGCTAATAATATTATTATATGGATAAGTAGTTGGTTTGGTATATTCTCCCGTGGTAATTAGATATGAAATAGAAGATATAACGAATCATCGAGTTGACTACAAGTATTAATGAAATATTCCATTTTGTTTTCTCCTAACGTGGAAAATGATGGTTTTTTCTTTTATTAGTATATGTAGTATATAGTTTAAGTTTTCGAATATTCATTTGATGCATTTTTTTAAGTAATAAAATAAACTAAAATATTTATTCACGATAGAAATTAGACTTCTATAACCGTCTATCAATATTACTTATAGAAACATATTAGTTGTCTATTAATATCTATTATTGATAGAATCTAAAAATTTTGCTATATGTTATAAATATTTTATCAAATTCCTACTTTCGATAATTCCCCTATGCGGCTTTAACTTTTGTACATATATTAATAACATTTGGAGAGTTTTTCTAGTACGTCATCAACTTCAAATTTTGTTCTAAGAGTACTACGTGGAGAGTTTTTCTTGCCAGTTAAAACAATATTGAAAGATGATTTAATTAACTTATGTAAAATAATTGAAAGATTATTTAACTAATTTGAAAATCTAAATCTAATTGAAAGATAGGTTAAAGATAGGTTAAATCATAATTTAATTGATATTCATATATATATATATATATATATATATATATATATATATATATATATATATATATATATATATATATATATATAATACATTAAAACAAAAATTAAACGATTTTGTGGAATAATTGACCTATAAAATATTATTAACGATTTAAACGCGTTTGGTAGATTTAATTAATTGGAAGTACAGCTCGAAATTATTATATTAGGATTTCAAATGCACTATATACTTCACGCTACGATTGATTGTTAAAATTAGCTCAAACAAGAGCAAAACCTTGGCTTGCTAATGGATACAATGGTGAAGGCTGATCAAATCCCATTTGGGGAGAGAAAATGGACAAACAGAGACAAATATATGGCAGCTCTTTTTGTTATTATGCACTTCATTTGTATTCTTGCACCCTTCCATTTCAATTGGAATGCATTTTGGGTCGCTACTCTGTTATACTTCTTCAGTTTTTTTGGAATCAATATTTCGTATCATAGAAATCTTTCACATAGAAGTTTCAGACTCTCCAAATGGCTCGAATACTTTTTTGCATATTGTGGAGCTCTCGCTTTTCAGGTTTGATATTCTTAATACTTTCTTCTTTCTTTCTTATTTGACATTAAAAAAATATTGAGAGACGTTCTAATGTATCTACTTTTGTAAGTAGTTTCAATGTTATATTCTAAAAGAAACTAAAACATATTATACTTACTGTTTTTTTTTTTTAAATTTTAGGGTGATCCAATCGATTGGGTGAGTACACATCGATGTCATCATCAATTTGCTGATACAAAAAATGATCCACATAGTCCTATTCAAGGATTTTGGTTTAGTTATTTCACTTGGCTTTTGGATTCCAATGCTTTGACTAAAAGAGTTTGTCCACAGTATTTTATTGATCATAAAGATACAGATAAAACCATCTTCACATTGGTTTTAAAGTATGGAAGACCAAATAATGTTGGCGACTTGGAGAAACAGTCCTTCTATAGGTTTCTTCGCAAAACTTATTTTCTTCATCAACTTGCTCTTGCAATCCTTCTTTATGCGGTTGGAGGAACACCTTTTCTTGTATGGGGAATGGTAAAATAAAATTACTTATTTATTTATTAACAAAATTAATCAAAATATTTATAGATATATAATAAAATACTATTGTTATCGACAATGAAATAGTTATATACACATATAAACTACAATTATCATCTACCACTAATAATAGACGACAGCGATAGACATCAATCAATGTTACTCATTTATAAACAATGACATAATTTTATTATATTTCTATATATTTACAACGTTATTATCGCTTGAAACAAGTATTTTTATATTTGAATATATATTTTTATTTGAACTTATAAATGAAGCAAGCATATGATACTTTATATTATTATAAATAAGATTCATTGTTTTGCAGTTTGTGAGGACCA
This sequence comes from Cucumis sativus, assembly GCF_000004075.3. Taxonomy (NCBI): domain Eukaryota; kingdom Viridiplantae; phylum Streptophyta; class Magnoliopsida; order Cucurbitales; family Cucurbitaceae; genus Cucumis; species Cucumis sativus. Next base: position 14,620,612 of record NC_026655.2, on the reverse strand, counting down.
TAGCATTCCTACATGTGACCTTTATGTTGAATTCAATATGTCATACATTTGGAAATCAACCATGGAACACTGGAGATTTGTCTAAAAATACTTGGTATAAGTGCTTTTGTATATATATATTTTTTCATTTTATCTTCATCTTCATATAGTTGTGACCTTTATTTTAGTTAGCTATTAATATTCTTTAAATACGGTAAATTTAAGTGGTTAATATATGCCAACCAAATTAAGAAAAACATTTTAAAAAGTAGTTTCTTAAACAAAGTATAAATATAAGTCATTTATAAAATAAACGGCTACTAATCATATTAGTTAACGTGTGAAAAATTCATTAGTCAACAAATAATACAATAAATGCGAGGCTTTGATAATATCAATGATTAATTTTAAAAAAAATTATCAATGATTAATCTTTAAAAAAATTATCAATGATTAATCTTTAAAAAAATTATCAATGATATCTTCCAATGTCATAACTGTAGTTAGTGGTAGAAAAATTGATTATCCAACTCTTTTAAAATTACAAATAATCTTTCATATATCTCTAATTGTAGTTTAAAAGGAAAAAGAAATCAGCATATATTAACTAGTTTATGTCTTGAATGGTTCATAGTTACGTAACCCATAACAGTTCACACTTCGAAAAAAGCCACCTAAAAGGTTTAAGGGTTGGGAGGAGAGCATAAAAATATGAGAGTTCTTGGACTAACTTGCAATAGTAAAGGATCTTCCCTCATAGGTAGGCTGTTGCTTCGTTAAAATATTCAGGTACTTGTACTGAGGCGAAAATGAGAGAAACACGTATTTTTGTTTATTTTTATTCTTTTTCTTTCTTTAAATGTTATGAAATTAAACTTGGATCTGTAATTTCAATTATATAATAACTAAATCTAAACATTTTATTATTTTATTGATTCTAATTCCATCTTCCTAATCATTCTTTTTTTCTTTTTTTAATAAAGAAGAGCTTTTCCTCTATTTCAATTCCTTCTCCGACGAATGCACGTTCGAAGTGGGTATTGTGTTAACTTTAGAGAGCAATTGACATAAATGATTCCCACCAAATTTGCTTTCAAGATAATAATTTCCACAACACGAAGCTTTACATCCATATTAGACCAGATGACATATATAGCATATATATCATTAGTGAATTGGAATAGACAATCGTGACCAGATGACATATATAGCATATATATCATTAGTGAATTGGAATAGACAATCGTTGAATGTTGTGTTTCTAAAGTAAACAAAGCTAACTCCACATTATAGCTAAAGCCTTTCTATGTTGCAAATTAATTAATTAACACAATATTTTTTGTTTGTTTTTAGGTGGATGTGTTTGCTTACACTTGGAGAAAGTTGGCATAATAACCATCATGCATTCGAGTATTCAGCCAGACAAGGACTTGAATGGTGGCAGATCGACATTTGTTGGTACATTATTTGGTTTCTTCAAGTCATTGGATTAGCAACTGAGGTTAAAGTACCCTCTCAATCTCACAAGCAAAGACTACAAGCTTTGGACCAAACCAAAAGAAAAGAACTTTGAGAATGATCGCTTTTAAATAGAAATAAATTTTCTTCCACAAATGTTCAAGAATAGAATAAAAATTAAGGTCTGGTTCATTTTGTTTTCAAATTTATAAAAACCTAGGGTTCAGTCCTTAAAAATTTTGAAAAATATATTTGCTTTAGTCTTCTGGCAGCAAGACTTTGTAACTTTTAAATATAGAAGGTGGGGTGGCTATCTTTAAATCTTTTAAATGACTAGACATTAGGGTTGACTAAGATAATAAATATAAGCAGATGAACTTTAGATTAAGAATTCCTACATATAACTATTTCTTCTTTTTCAATGTGTAAACTATTGTGTGTGTATAGCATATATTTATGTGGTATTACTTATGTGTTAAAAAATAGACTATTGCATATATTTACCGAGTGAAGAAAATTTAATTTAAAGTTATGTAATTTGGATTAATTTTTGAAGCATTTAATTTTGAAAATAAGTTTATATTGAAAAGGTTTAAGGGGCCGTTTGGGGAAGGGTTGAGTTATGGAAGGGTTAGGGTTATGATAAAACTAGTATTATGATAAAACTAGTGTTATGATAAAACTAGTGTTATGATAAAACTAGTTTTATGATAAAAGTTGTTTGGGGGAAAGGTTATGTGGGTAGTGTTATGATAGTGTTATGATAAGATGTATTTGAGGGAAGAGTTATTTAGGTAATGTTATGATAGTTTTATGATAAGATGTGTTTGGGGGTAGTGTTTATATGGGTAGGGTTATGATAAGATGTGTTTGGGGGAAGTGTTGTATTTGTAGTGATGTGATATATTTATTATTTAATTAATTTTTTTAGCAAATTCATATTTAAAATCCAATGGTCAAAGTGAATTATTTGGAAATTTTGAAGATGAAAATTAAATTACGTCACATTCATTTTACTAGTTCAAATATATGAAAACAAAAACAAATAACTAGCAATATCATTCGAAAACACCAATCAAAAGCAGTTAACAGGTACAAACATAAACAGAAAACATAACAATACTCCGTGCAAGTAAAACAAACAATCAGCTAGCACCTCGTATGAGCATCGTGCAGTAGTCAAGCTTCTCCTCATCTGACAGTTCGAGGAAACCCTTCATGTCCGTTAAATTGTTCATTAGTATTTGATTACATTGTGCCATGTCCAACCTACTGAGCTGATGTATGACACGCAATGCGCGAACCACCTCTCTACGGACCCTGCTTTCATCCTCCAGTGCCAATCGTGCGACCACTCTACAATGAGTCTCAGTTGGTCAGTTTGAAGAGCCATGACATCCTTAATGACATCAGCTGTTTTCGAAGTCTGCCCTCCCCGCCTACGCTTCGAGCCGCTTGAAGTCGTCCTATTATCGGTTCCTCGACCTGGTCGTGCGATGTCGTCTTGTGACATGTTAAACCTATGGCTGGACATGGAAGGAATTTCCATATCATTGAGATCCACGTGAGGAAATTCCTCAAACCCAAGAGGAACGTTGGATCCGACATCGGCAAAGGTCTCTGCATGGGCGCCCGTTGCACGATCTTTCCCGAATACATACGCCAACTCGTCGTAATATGGGAAAGGGTTATTTAGCAGCCCCTTCGCTGTAGGATGACTCTGCATAGGAAAGAAAAATCAAATATTAGACTTTTCACATACCATGACCCAGTTGTCAAATAACTCGTTCTCAACAACGATGCACTTCGCATCGTCATTCCAACCAAACCCACTGCATGACGGGCCGCGCATTTCTGTGATTGCCTGGTATGAGCGCTTCAACGTCTTTATGCGACAGTCGATCACTTTGGTCGCATGTACATTGCATCCCGGCAACTTCGCGACCATCATTCGCAGAAGTTGTGCCATTGTTTGACTTCGATCCATCAGCAGACACCAACTCGACCATACACGCGACGAGGGTTGCCTCCTCCTCCTTCATCCATACACACTTAGAAGCACGTGATGAACTTGCCATACTGACAATCATACAACCATGCATTTGTTTAAGTACCTTCAATAAACAAGAAGGAATAATTATTAAAATACACAAGAAGGCAAAATTCTCAAATTCGTTTTTCATACTGCATGCATACATTCAAGCGTACAGGAAGACACACCCAATACTAACTAAATACAAGTACAGGAATACGAAATCGACACGAAAGCCTATTCGTTACGAAACTGCCATTCATTGAACATCTCTACGGCCAAATCATCCCTCCACTGCGTCCATTCGTTTGAGTTCTCAACGAACTGAATGTCATCACCTCCAATCGTGGCGTAGGTGGAGTCTCCTTCATCAACGAAATTGACATTCGTCATCTCGTGGTTGATGAGCTTGTGTAGTGGGCAACACGCTAGAATTGTTCGACATTGAATTTGCACGGGATAGTACAACTTGCCAGGAAAGATTTGTTGGAATTTTTTGTCCTAAAACTCGTAGTTTGTAAATCATATTCTATTCAATAAAGTTGTTATTGAGAAATTAAATATTATAATCTTAAATCCAATAAATCAAAGTTCCAAGGCTATTTTTTGAATAAACTTGAACTTTATGTGTAAACATAAACGTGGATCAAGTTCGAGTATATAGCCTAAATAGTCTATAGTATATGAAATAAAGGTTGGGCGCCTTATTTTGAGAGACTATGGATGCGGCCCACTTTGTAGTACAAACGATGTGATCCTAATCGTTCATGTAGAGACATGAAAGTGGGGGCATCCTATGTAAAATGTTTACATAAGACTGAACCATGAATTAGTCATTTTTACGTTATAACACCGTTTACTGTTTAAAACTGACTATCTCAATTATTGATGACCTAGGTAACTTAGTCTTAATCCTGAGTTAACTATGAACTCCTGTTCATACGAGATTATCCTTAGATCTGCATAGGTGAGGGCAGCTCATCAGCGTTGGCCCAATAAGCCTCCCATTTCAGGGGTAAGATCGGGTGGATAGCTGGGAACATAGGGTACAAGATGGAATTCACTCCTACCCGCTTTAGGGTTAGTAGATAGGTTGCTCTCTTAAGCACTGAATCCAAGTCTTGAACAAGGGGCCCCACCCTCTCATTGGCCCGAGAGGGATTAAGTTTATAGGTTGAACCTTAAACCAATTGTTCAATAGTGGATTAGTGGGACTTAAGGAGCAAGATGTAATCTTGGGGGTAAAACGGTATTTTGACCCAGCCAAGGTTACGAGCAACCTGTGAAGGATTAACTTACTGATTATGGTTTTATCAAATGGACACAAATATATCTATAGTGAGGGGAGTGCAACTACGGGACTTTAGTGGAATGACCCGTTAGTTAACGAATGTTGATTAACTCGGTTTAAAAGAGTTTAGCTAGTTAATCTTGAATCGTTGGAGCCCATGATCTATAGGTCCATTAGGTTCCTCTGCTAGCTCATATGGATTAAACTTAGAACAGTGTGATGAAATAAGTCGAATTGTTCGAATAGGGAGAAGAAAGGAAAACCGACATATACAGTGATATAATCGTCGGTCTTCTAATTAGAAATAGAGCTTTATGTTTTACATACTATAAGTATGAATGCGGATTCATACTAAGAAGCTCGGAATTGGTCAAAAATAGTAAAAAGTCAAAATGTTGACTTTTGACTTTGAAAAGTCAAACTTTGACCGGCCTTATATTCAAATGTGATTTGAATTTTGGAAAAATGAATGCGGATTCATGCTCGGGAGGTTGGAATTAGTCAAGACGGACAAAATGGTAAAAAGTCAAAATATTGACTTTTGACTTAGAAAAGTCAAAGTTTGACTTTTGACTAGAAAAATCTAATGACCATTTTACCCTTGGACTAAGTTAGTGGGAAAATCCAACATTTTGTTGGATAATCCCACTAACTCTTAGTGGGATATGTGGCTATATGAGATATAGACACCTAGCCCACTAAGTTCCACTAATTGTTAGTGGAATATTAGGTGTTGAGATTTGGCAATTGAATTGCATGCATTTTTGCATGTAATTAGGCTATAAATAGAGATGTTTTCAAATGTTGAAGGACTTTTGCCTCTTTTATCATTTTCATAATCTCAACAAAAGAAAAAAGAAAGCTTCCAATCTCATTTTATCTCCATTACTTTCTACACCAAAATTGGGTCCCACAACCCGGTTCTTTGTCTAGAGGATAGCAGTTGAGTACTAGTGGTGGTCTCGGGTAGAATTGGTAAGAAGACATCAAACCTTTTGTAAGCTTCAAAGGTAATACTTCTTAAAACCCTAATTTGATTAGTTTATGGTTACATGTTAATTGTGGCAATTAGGGTAGAAATTCGATTCTTTTTCCGCTGTGCATGACTTAGTTCTATCAGGATTGTCCATCGACCCTTCAACAACTCGAACGCTCGTTCAATAACATTCCTAGCGGTAGAATGTTTCATGTTGAAGTACTCTTTTGCGGTGGCAGGGGCATTTCCCGCTCCTCGCCACTCTTTCAAGTGGTATCTTTGTCCTCTATAGGGAGCTAGAAATCCCTCTGCATTGGGATATATGGCGTCGCATAGATAGTAATAACCTGTTATGAATGCGTCAGATTGAACTAATTTGCTTGACGTTGTAGGAAGTATATGTTCGAGGCATAAAACATTTGATTATCCTGAGGAACATGCAGCCCATTTGGTTGTGCAATAGCATCTTGAAGAATGCGTGAATCTGCTGCAGATCCTTTCCAACCAGCCAATACGAAGATGAAGTCGCCTTTCGTATCACACACACCGAGGACGTTTGTGGCAACTTCTCCCTTACGTGTTCTATACCTAGGCCTATCGGTTTGCGGCACGTTCACCTTGATGTACGTGTCATCAAATGCCCCAAGGTAGTTCTGCAGAATGAAATACCACCCAGTTAGTCACTGGAAGTGGTGATTGATAAGTAACGGGATATAGTAATATGCGGACCTCGAAGCAACTCCATCTTGAATCAGTGCGTGTGTTAGTCACTGGCTGGGGTTTCTTCAACAACTCATCGTGCAATCGCAACACCACCAACAGTACGAGGTTAAAGTGACGGGAAACAGTCTCTCCTAATCGCACGAAATCCCGCTGGATGATTCTATTCTTGACATCATGTGCCAATACATGCAGAAACATGGCGACCATCTCCTTGACATCGACGATTTCGGTCGACATCAGACCAACAATCGTCCTTAGTAAGTGACATAGAATGGAAAAAGTTCGTCTGTCCATTCTGGTACTTTCACAACAAACAAGGTCGGAGGAGTGTATCATACGAAAGTATGATAGTTGTCTAATTTGATGCCTAAATTCGTAAGGTGTATGGGACACCCGCTTATTGTCATTCATTAGTGCATCCAATAGCAGTACTAACTGATTATGGGTGGATGTGAAGACAGCTAGTATAGTGCGAATGTTTTAGTTATCCATTTCAGGGTAGCGCCTACGAACCTCACGATCTATTTTTAGCACTGTAATGCTAGTATACCTTAAATGCATACATTAATATAAATATTTATGTACTTCTAACATAATTATGTAAAATGAACTTATGCATCAACAATATGTTACTAGTATGAGTATGTTCGAACCGTAAACCAAAACAAACTGTTTGAAATTCACGTTGTTCAGTTTAAAAAGCGTGGCTAATATTGAAAGAAAACAGTTGGCTATTTTTTGAAAAACAAGTACGATGTGGTCAATCATAACAGTTGGCTAATATCAAAAGTATTATTATTTTTCCTTTTATTTTAAAACTTGTTTCAACCCTATTTTCTGTTTATCTTTTTTTTTAAAAAAATTGTTTCTTCCACATTTTCAAAAAAGCCTTTCAGTTGCTTACAAGTGTCTGTGAAAATTTTGGGTTGGAAATGTATTTGTTTACAATTGCTTACAAATGCCCATGAAAATTTTGTTTATTTGCAGTTGGAAATGTATTTTTGTACAAATGTTGATGTCATTTTATTTATTTTATAACAAACTATACACGTTTTCTGAAAATGAAATTGATGGTAAAATTACATGTTTTACCTTGGTACGAAAAAATAAAAGTAATAAAATGCTAGAAAATGTCATTTGATGTTCAAAATAGGCTTTGTCAACCAAAAATAGCATTATTTTATGCAAATTTTTTAAATTGCAAAAAAAACTTTTGTACTTTGAATAAATTCATTGTGATTTCCAGTTTCATACTACTGATATGGTTGTGTGGGTATACACTTTGTGTACGAAATTTTTATAAAAATGAAGACATTTTTTTAAACTGAAACAAACTGTCAAATAAAAAAATACAGTTACATTTGGAATCATGAAAAAAAAAAAGAATTCTTTATTACCGAATATGGTCACTAAAGTCCGAAGTACAATATGGAAGAATGCAAAAGTATTAACTGACAATATTTGAAAATAAAGTAGTACAATATAAAGCGCCAATGCCTCGTACTTCTGACGAACGAAGTAGGAAGTCAGATATCCTGCAAATAAAGAAATGAAATTAGTGTACCGACATAAGAAAAGTACAAGTACAAATAGTATAAAGATGAGATGCATCGATTACGTACCGTATTGTTTGGAAGAATGTCAAGGTGAAATTGAAAAAAGAAGATTGATTAAAATGAATGAGCAATTTAGGTCGTGTTATTTAAAAAAACGTTATGCCTTAGTGGAATGGAATCCGTTCGGTGTAACGAACTTGATCAATTATTACAAACAAGAATACAAAAAGAAGCAACAATAGGATGTGCAGCAAAACATATATAGCTATACAAATGCAACCAAATAAGCATAAAACATCGACACATAAAACGTATATGAAAGAGTCACAAAACATCAACATTACTTAAACTGAATATGGACAGTGGACATGAGAAGAGATCAAGAAAATCATGAAAAGTATGCTATTGCAGTGCCTAAGTTTGTGTATAAGAAGGTATACCCTTCACAAAAAGAAGAAAGTAATAGCCCACAAATATGCTTTAAACATAACAGAATCTACTTAACATAGATATCGCAAAAGAAAAAAGAAGGCGAAATAGAAGTTCAAAAGAAGAAATCAAAGTTAAGTTACATACCAAATAAAGAAAGCACGAAGAAGAAAGCAAGAAAAACAACACAATAAAATACAACAAAGGAAGTGGTATATATAGAGGGTTAGTGGGTGAATAAAGTATGTCTTTGTTCACTCATACCAAAAAAAAAATCTCTGCAAATTACAGAAGTGTACAGGAAAGGGTAGCAAATGGTCAAAACCTACAACTAAGATAAAGATAAGCTATGAGTAGACAAATAGATAACCAAAAAATAAAATGAACACAGACAGTGCAGTTTAATGGATGGATGGATGAGATTTGCTTAGAAATAAAGAGAAATAAACAGAACAGTTGCTTGCAAGTAAAGAGAAAAAACTTCTCAGTAAAGCAAATTCAGAAGTCATATTGATTGCAAGTAAGTGGGAAGTGTGAACATAGTTAGTCAAAGTGTCAAATTAAATAAATATGTCAACATATTTATGAGGGATAGTATTAAAAAAATGGTACAAAATGTGTTCAGATTAGGCACAGTAGCAACAACAAAGTGAAACCAACAAAACAGATTAGAAACATGGCAAACAGGGGCATATGAGTTAACAAGGATGGGAAAATTTTAAACAATATAACAGGAAATTAGGGTTCATAGAAGCATAATTTAAACAATATGGATGGGCAATATGGAAGGAGATTAGAAACATGGCAAATAGGGACGTATGTTAAAACATGGATGGGGAAAATTTAAACAATATAACAGAAATTGGGGTTCACAAAAGCATAATTTAAACAATATAACAGAAATTAGGGTTCACAAAAGCATAATTTAAACAATATGGATGGGCAATATGGAAGGAGATTAGAAACATGGCAAACAGGGACATATGTTGAAGCACATAGACAAAATTTTTCACAGATACACATACACAGAAGTGACTTCAAAAAACTACAGGAACAATAGTAATCAGAAATGTGGAAAGTAAACAGCAGTGCAGTTTGAAATTGGGATGACCGAATATGAAAAACAATAGAAGTAAAAAACAAAAAACGATTACAAATAATTATGCACAGAACATAACTAATCAGAAACAAAATTATTCAGACAGTGCATAACTCTAATCCTCATCATCGGCAAAGACAGAAACTTGAAATCCAACCACTTACCTCCAACCATACCTTGCTCGAACATCCCAAATGCAGTGGGTGATAGTATCCGTAGTGTAGAATGTGTCCAAATCAGAGGGAAAAAATTTACTCGATCGACAAGTGGGAGTCCAAGCGGCAAGGTCTTCTGGAAGGGGAAAACCGAGTCGGATTGCATGTTCACCAATAACAGTGGTGAACATGCAAGAGCATAGGTTTTGGAGGCAAAATGTAAAACACAGCCGATCAACAAAACCGACAGAAGACCCATTTGTTTCGGAGGCAACACGGTGAGCGAAGCCTTCAACGAAAATTGAGAGGACGAAGAGTGGGAGAGAAAGGAATTTAGAGGAAGATAGATTTTTTAGCGAGAAGAAAACGACAGCCAAACCTAAACCGGAATACGTTGAAGGTGAGTTGATGAAAGAAGGGAAAAAAAATTTCCGAAATTAAATCGAAATCAATGTCGTTACAAGGATTGAAGAGAGGGGATGATTTCGATTGGAAGGATTAAACGGCTTTAAGGACGAGTAGTGTAAGAGATTGAAGACGAGTTGCGAGGGATGAAGACGAGTTTTAGGGTATCCATTACGCGTCTTCACTTCGTCTTCCATTCGTTTTTCTCTCCGGTTTCTAGGGTTCCCATTATACGGGCCCCAAACGTGGATTTGGGTTATTATAACCCAAGCTCACAGTAATAAACCGAGGCCCAAACAACCCCTAAATGTTTGATAGTCTCTTAAAATAATTTTTAAAATATTTTCAAGTTTCATTTTAAATTATCTTTTTTTCAAAAGAGTTCAAGTATACATAATTTTCTTTTAAAAAATAAGATTTTTTTTCTTCTGGGTAAATTAAATAATATCAACACTTCAATCTTTAGAATAACTTAACAAATTTATTAATAATTTTCTTAAAATCTCGATATAAATACAAGTATGATGGAGTCATGACATGCGCGGAAACAACAGATCAATTTTACTCTAATTAAAATTAAACTATGTAGTTATAATGATCCAACTTTTCAGACCAAGTCGAAGTCATTACTTTAGCACAAAGACACATTGTTTGACACAAAATATAGTAAAATTTATTTGAAACAGTAAATATCAAAGAAACTTTATTTAAGCCCTACTTTATTCAAAACAAAAGTTCAAATGTATTATTCGAAAAATCGTTAACACACAATTAATCATTCTCAATATGAAACTCAACTTAATCATCAAAATTGGAAAATAGTAAAAAATTAAGCGAAAGCAAATTTTGAAAGAAGGTTCCCCTATGGCGATCACGTGTCCTTCTTGGCCCTCTTCGACCTTCCTCGTGTATTACCTTTGCCCGAAAAAGTTAAACATAAAAGGGTGAGTATAAATATACTTAGTAAGAGACCCACTACTAGTCTCGTTAGGGATAAAAAAAACAGTTAACTTCCTATTGGGAGGTACTCTGTATCATAACAGTCTCGTGATCTCGTAGAATGCACATAATCAGTCGAGTGCTCCGAAGGATGCACATATCAATCTAGTGCTTCCGAAAGATGCACAATAGGTGTTGATTCCGTGGGACACTTGCAAGGCACACTACCACATCGATAAAGCTAAAAATTTTCCCTCAGTCCATTCTCACAATTTAAACAATACTCAACTCAAAATACAATCCAAGCTACCATCATTATATCATCATTTCAGTCCCACACATAAACAGTCAAATTACCCATACTAGTACATAATCAATCATTAGTATAACGATTCATCAAAATAATCAACATCAACTACCTCAATTCAATCAATTCAGTTAACAGTAACATATCACTACAAGGTATTTAATAAAACAGTCAACGTCCTCATTTCAGTCAATACTTAGCAACTCTGATATAGGGATCAGTAGTAGAAAATCTCTTACCTTAACTTTAGTTAAGCTCATTTTATCAACTAAAGTCCAATGAAGCAACCCAAAGAGTGGAGAATTGAACTCTAACTAAAATCTAAAATTTGTTGTGAAACCCAAGAACTCGAGCGCTACTTCCAACACCACCAAAACCTCGACGGTTCATAGTAAACTAGAGGTAGTGACGCTCATACCAAACTGAAAGACAACGTGCAAAGCAAATTTGGGTGTGACTCGACTTACTAGGAGAGGTAAGCGTCGACTTACACTCGCGATTGGAAGATGAAGGGACGTGTGCGACTACTGTTCACAAACGAAGATAGATCAGAGTGTAAACGAATCACCCGATTCGGATCTAGACAGCCCAGCTCGGAGGCTATGACTTTGATAAAACTGAAAGTGGAGACCACACGGGACAAAGCTGTGCCCGAACGGAGCATGACGCTCGGCTTGTGGGACTCGAACGGTGGACGATAGACAATGAAGAACTTCTGGAGAACTAAAGAGAAAGCTAGTCGGAAGAAGCTTGAAGAGGGCCGCAATTGTTTGGTGGATAGTGAACGAAGGTGGGGCTAGGGAGAAAATAACATATAAGAAGAAGTAGAAGAATTGGGGAAAGAGGCACACACAATTCGAGAAGGGTTTTAAATAATTAAATAAAAATAATAATCATAACATATCTCAGTCATACATATCTCAGTCATACATAACAATCATCTATGTAGCCATCTATATCAGCTATCCCTAATTGTCACATAACAGTCACATTATGCATTCTAACTACATTAATGCATAATAAGGAAAACATACATGCAAACCCTTTAATCTATTGTCGAAAGTCTAATAATAGAATCTTTACCTTGAGATTAATTAAACCAAATTTATTTCTATTCGCGACAATCAAGCTTTCCAACAGGCAAATCCCAAACACAAATAAGATTTAAATTAATAGTTTCATAACGACATCACACCATTAATTACTCAGGCTTACAAACTTACCAATGAAGGAGGTTGAAACCAATTCAACCTTGGTTGGGAGAAATTCACAGCTTAAATCATCCAATAAATTTAGCCAAACCTTTAAGTAAAATAACCCAACTTAAGTCCAATTGTAAATTTATTTAAGATCTATAGAATATTTATTTGGGCCTATCAAACCCAACACAAAGTCACCCAAATGGCTCAAATAGGTTGCCAAAAGGCTAAAACTTAAGGTGGTTCGGCTAAAAGAGATAAATTCGCTCAGATCTAGGACCCAACTCGAACGGCTCAGCAACCAGGGACTTTGGCGCACATGCGACTTGGTGAAAGAGGAGGACCAGCTCGAAAGGCTCGTGAAGGAGGACTGCTATAAGACTAGTATTGAAAATTTAAGTTAAGAAGTGAAAGTTTTGACTAAGTATTTGGGTTGGCTTGGCAAAATAGTTATAGTGGTTAAAAAGGGTTTTTAAGTGTTTAAGGTTAGTGAGAAAGAAGGATCATAACGGTTGGTTTTAGCTAACTTTAGAAAGGGGTTTCTCACAACTCACTTGGACATTCTCACTCAAATTAGTTTTAAAAGCTCACAAATTCAGTCTAGTTTATTGAGGAAGGCAGCTAGGTGTTTTGGATATGAGAAGATTGGTGTTTTAGATAAGAGAAGTCGAGAAAGTCAGTTCGCGAGTGAATCTTAGTAAAGTGCACTCCTAGAAGGCTACAAAACGCATAGTTTGATTTTTCGCTCTGAAATTTGAAGAAAAGAAAGGTAAGCATTCTAGAGGAACTTTGTAGAAGGATTTTTTTATTATTATTATTACTAAATAGTTATGGATTTTAGGTTATAACTTTTCTAAGTCAAGTTATGTAGTATGGGCGAGAAATTAGGAGAGATGGCCTTGGAAGCTAGCTATGCGTTTTAGACAACTATGTGGCATGATTAAGGCAATCGATTTATTAATTTAGTGAAGTGTCAAAGTCTTGTTAGCATGCATTTTGAGGTATAAAAGTAAGCAGTAGGTGTCTTAATAAGGTTTAAAGTGGTGTTAAGCAAGGATGAGGTGTCAACGTAAATTCATGTAATGGACTCTATAATTAGGTTACTTCAGATTCATTTTTCTCACAGTATACTAGTGCGTTTTGAGTGAAATTGCTCCCAAAAGTTTCCATTTTGAGTTTATTTTCTAAGTTGAGTCTGCTGGTTCAATTTAAGTAAGAGAGGGTTGAGTTTGAGTTGAAGGAAGTGAGGAAGGTCAGAATTCGTGTGAGTGAAATTACTCTCAAAAGTTTTCATTTTTAGTCTATTTTTTAAATTGAGGCTACTTGTTTAATTTGAGTAAGAGAGGGCTGAGTTTGAGTTGAAGGAAGTGAGGAATGTCAGAATTTATTTGATTCTGAACAATATGAACTTCCAAAGAGCTGTAGAGTTCATTCGTTGGAATCTGAAGTTGAAATTTTGAGGTGATATTATTAAGACACTTTGCAACTACTTTGTAGAAGGAAATATCTTCGTTTGAGTTCTGAATTTTATGTTATTAAGCTCTAAAGTGGAAGAAATGAGCTATTAAAATACAATATATTTAAAATATATAAATTATCATATACCCAGATGAATAATAGTCTAAGAGATTATCAAATTTTTTACCTTTTTATGTGTCCTAAATCTATTGTTTATAAAATCATTCATACTTAACATATAATATGTTTGAAAATTTTTAATTATATTGGTTATTATATAAAGTTTGGTTAGTTAAACGATTGTGATTATAATTCAATGATACTATTTAGGAAATCGTTATTTTCTTTTATGGAATGAAAACTTTTCTGGTTAAATGCATCATAATTATAGGAGAAAATAACAAATAAAATCATTTTAGGGAAGGATTCTTTAATGAACCATTCTATGAAAGTTTTAATTTCAATTTATTATTATGTTAAATGAACCATTTTATGAAAGGATAGTTAAATGCATAATTATCGACAAAAATACAATCTTAATATGAAGTTGTTATTATATCAAATGACATTGATATAATATATGAAATAATTGTTACATGCATAATTATGCATAATTATAGGGAGGATATAATGTTAATATAAAGTTGTTATTATATCAAATAATGCAGAATTTTAGGGAACGATACAATTTTAAATTCAAATTTGGGAGATCTTTCAACTAAACTTTTAAAATAAAGTGATAATATAAATATTTGTTTCTATATATATAATCTCAAAACAACGAATGATAAATATGAAAAATTGTGTATTTGTATGATATAATGAATAAATAATATTATCAATCATTATATGAAAATTTTTATACTTGTATGATGTTATAAAATGTTACTAAGAATTAACCAGGGTTTATGAAATGTACAACTAAGGAATTATATTATCAATAATTTTATGAATAGCAAAAAAAAAAAAAAAATAATCAAATAGCTATTATTTTATATATATTAACAAAAAAAAGTTGTTAATAATTTGATTTGAAGCCTACAAAATCGAAAATCTAGTATAAATTGAAGGCATAAATCTAGAAAATGTTGCTTAAATGAGATCAATCCCGAAAATAAATATTTATTTAATATTTTTAGAAAACTGAATAATATGTAAATACAATGTA
Source organism: Cucumis sativus (assembly GCF_000004075.3). Lineage (NCBI taxonomy): Eukaryota > Viridiplantae > Streptophyta > Magnoliopsida > Cucurbitales > Cucurbitaceae > Cucumis > Cucumis sativus. Next base: position 14,605,438 of record NC_026655.2, on the reverse strand, counting down.
ATTGTAATTCTGTGTTATATTCTATAATTTTACTTTGCACAAATAAATTGTGTATGGAAAAAGTGAGTTTCAGTCTATGAAGGGATAACATCTGTTGAAAAATCGTAAAAAAATATCTACTTCATGCGGTTTTGCTAAAAATCAAAATATTTTTTAGATTTGTTATTTTCTAAATTGTTATCTAGTTATTATTTTGTTAAATCTCACGGTTATCTCTTTTATTTACTTAGGCTAAATTCAATTAAGACAAAAAATAAATATATTTTATAATGAATAACCTTTTTCGCATAAAATATTAAGTATATAGCAATTTCTTAAACAATGTGTAAACATAGCAAATTTTGTATTCTTTTTTAAACTATTCCAAAATTATCCTTGTTTTAAAAGAAATCTCCACAATTTTCTCTTTCTCCACAATTTTCTCTCATTCTCCACGATTTTCTTCATTTTTCATTTTTAAAGTCATTTTCTCCATTCTCCATATTCTCCGTCTTTTTCTCCCTTCTCCATCCTTACCATTGTTTCTTCCCCATCTTCTTTGTGATTTTCTCCTATTTTAAGATGATTTCTTCTCTCCACGATTTTCTTCCATCTCATTTTGATATATTTTTAGATGTGATTCTTCCTTAAAATTTTACTTCATCCAATTTTTACAATTTGATTTAATTTCATCACTTGATTTTGTTCAATTCAATTGATTTTACCAATATTTTTATATTTAAAAATGTGTTTAATTTCACTTGTATTATACTTCATTAATTCGAGGATTCATAGAAATTGAGCATGTTAAGAATTTTTCTATCACTTCTACAATTTTAGTAAAAGAAATTGAGATTGTTTTTCCCTAAAAATATTGATGAATACAAGTTATCACTGATAGACTATTAGTTGTATTAGTTAATATGAGCATAGTGATGTTAGTCTATCATTGATAGACTTGTATCTTAGTGCAACACTAATATCATAAGTTATCATGATAGTAGTCTATCAATGATAGACTCGTATCCTAGTCCATCACTAATAGTAGTCTATCAATGACAGACTCTTATCCTAGTCCATAAGTGATATTCGTTTATTAATGATAGACTCTTATCTTAGTCCATCACTAATAGTAGTCTATCAATGATAGACTCGTATCCTAGATCATCACTGATATTAAACCCTATCCTAGACCATCATTAATATCCTAAGTTATCATTGATAGTAGTATATCAATAATAGATATGTATCATAGTCCAGCACTGATAGTAGTCTATCAATGATAGATCTGTATCCTAGTCCATCACTGATAGTAGTCTATCAATAATAGACTCGTATCCTAGGTCATAACTAATATTAGTCAATCAGTGATAGACTCTATCTTCTATAATGCTATGAGTGTAACACTAGGATGATAAATTGTATATATATATATATATTGCAACGATTCAGAATTATGATTAATCAATGTTATGAGTGTAATACTACCTCTATTCTCACACATTTTTAAATATAAAAATACTAGTAAAATCAATTGAATTGAACAAAATCAACCTAGAGTGATGAAATTAAATCAAATTGTAAAAATTGGATGAAGTAAAATTTTTGGGAAGAATCACATCTAAAAAAATATCAAAGTGAGATGGAAGAAAATCACGGAGAGAATAAATGATCTTAAAATAGGAGAAAATCACAAAGAAGATGGAGAAGAAACAATGGTGAAGATGGAGAAGGGAGAAAAAGACGGTGGAGATGGAGAAGGGAGAAAAAGACGGTGGAGATGGAGAATGGAGAAAACGGTGAAGATGAAAAATGGAGAAAATTGTGGAGAATGAGAGAAAATTGTGGAGAAAAAGAAAATCGGAATATGAAGAAAAAGAAGAAAGTGGAAGATGGAAGACAATAAGTAAAGTGTATTTGGGGGTATTTTCGTCTTTTACCTTGAAATTTAATTAAAATTTGCCATATTTGCAATTCTTTTAAAGATTTGCTATATTTCCACTCACCCAAAAATAAACTTAATTTAGCTCAAATTTTAAATGTGACCCAAATTCATGTGGTTGAACTTATGAGTCTGGTCCATGAACCAACTAGGCTCAAACCCATAAAACCCATCAAGAAACCTATAAATAAAAAGAGTTTTCTTCATTTTGAAGGTCTAGAGAGTCTCTTCTCCCAAAAGCTAGAAGACTCCAAACTCCTAAAGCCGACCACCTCTAAAGATTGAACATTCACGTCTAAAGATTAAAGTTCATTTGAAGTTACAAACTTTCTTCCAAGACTCTAACTTCAAAAACAACATGTGTTCAATTTTCTCAAATCAAGCGTATGCTTTCAACCGAACATTCAAATACTAAATATTGATCCACATTGCATCATAATCAATATCAACACGAGTTTAACTTAACAAATTAATTTTTTTTAGAAGTCTTAGAACAATGATTAACTGAAGAACAAAAATGTATGTGATATTCCAAAAAGATGTAAGGTTAAAAAAATATATTAGAACTTGATTCCATATCTTATTTGGATTTGAAGGCTGATTTTAATTTGTCTTATTTTGAAGTTTGATTAACATGAAGTTGACATTAACATTCCTTTTTTAATAATGCTATACCTCATAGCAAATAAACAAAAATATCCTTTAATTTACATACAGCATCCCCCCACGTTATTCAATTTCATTATTAATTAACCTTTGAAAAAAAGAAGAAAATCATTAATAATTATCTTTTATACTTTCGAGTTCTACCAATCTGAATTCTGAAATTATTTTCCAATTATATAACATAAAAATTACAAAATTTTGAATCAGTATATTTAGATTTTATATAAGTATATTAAGTAATATTAAAAAGGGTTAATAGCAAACTCAATGTCATTAATTGAGGTATTATGTTAAGTATTGTAAATCAATAGTTGCCTAAAATTTGTAAAGATACATGTTCGCAAATATTAACTAATAGTATTTTACCAATATTTAGAGCACTATATTCAAATATAGGAAAATAAGCCTAAAATATATATACAATATGAAAAAAATTTAGATCTACATCAAATCTAAAATTTTAGTATATTTTACATTTACCACAATTCCTTTCAACATTGTATTAAATAAAGATTAACATTTGCTTAAAAAATTATTTTTAATTATAACAAAATGAACCAAAATATTTACAAATATAACAAAATATATACCATAAATACACGTATAGATCTATCCAAGTCTATTACAAATAGACTGCGATATTTTATTGTATTTGTAAAAATTTTCAACATTTTATTATTTAAAATAATTTTTTAATTAAATTATAATAAAAATTTTGAATCCGATATCAAACACATATATAAAATAAAATTCTGTTTTCATTTATTATTCTTATGCTTTTAAATTTTTGTCATTAGACTATGAAAATTTTAAAGTAAAATTGAAACTTTTAGCATAAATAAAAGGGAATTAAAGTGTGGACTATTTAAGATAAGGACTGTATCAAACTATAATAACAACATACTATTTCGTTTCAACCCTAATAATTCAAAACTCTCCTTTGCTGCGATATTTGGTGTTTGTTATCAATTTTACTATTTTATCTTCGTCAATTTCTTTATTATTTATTATTTTGTTTATTAATTTTTTTAAATTAGAATAGTTTATACTTCAAACACGTACTTCTATAACTAAACTAAAATAATCTAAATCTCAAACATAAACTATTTAACTATAATACTTCTCAAACATATAAACTATTATAATCAACTACAATAGTGTTGACGTTGCTGACGTTCCACACTGCTTGTAGGAAAGACCTAATTTTCTAAAATTTTGAAAATAAATTTACATTTTTTTGTATTATTTTAAATTTGTTTATTGTAACATTATTTAATTAATTTCTAATAAAAGTTGACCTGGAAGGAATCATTTTAAAATGTATCAAAAAATAGTTAGATTCAAAATTTTAAGATCATGGTAAAATCAAATAAAATAAACTCACAAACTAAAATGACAAAGAAAAAAAAAAAAAAGCCTAAAAGACCATTAGAAAATTATAGTTTTTAGCAGTCCTAAAAACAGTTCAAAATAAAAACATTTGAGTTTTCCATTTTTTTAAAAAATTATTTTTCTTACAAAAAAAATTAGTTTGTTATACATAATAAAAGAGTTCTTATTAATTTTAAATTAATAATACGAGAATAGATAAACTAATAATTTAAAATAATTAATCTCAATTAGGATTAATTAGTATTTCAACACTTTTGTATGAAATAATCAATCCTCCTATAATACTAGGAGCAAACTTAATTGCCTTTCAAATAACATTTATTTTTGTGCTAATCATAATCGTAATTTTTTATATTCACATATTCTTCTTATCGAATATTTTAATTTATATTGTATATAATATACGATGAATAATTGAATATTTTTATTCTCGAGAGATTGCTAATAGTAATATTATATGAACAAGTAGTTGGTTTGGCATGTTCTCCCGTGATAATTACTTAATTAAATGTGGAATAGAAGATATAATGAATCATCCTAGTTGACTACAAGTATTAATGAAATATTCCATTTTGTTTTCTTCCCAACTTGGAAAAGGATGGTCTTTTCTTTTATTAGTACATGTATACTTTAAAATTTTCAAATATTCTTTTAACTTTTGTACATATATTAATAACTTTTGGAAAGTTTTCTTAGTCGTCAACTTCAAAAAAATTTCCAATAATTATCTTTCCGTGAGTTTTTTTATCTTGTTAAACAATATTGAAATTAACTTACATCTTTAACTTTTGATGGTATGTTAGATATTTTCAATAACATTTCTACCATTTTTTATGATATTGATACGAGGGACAAATATGAATCGATAATTTTTAAAATAATTATTCTATAAAATACAAAAACTAAATGTAAAAATACCACTAGTATAAATTAATAAATTTGTTTATATATACCTTGAGAACACTAAAATGTTCATTTATTAACATAAGTTTATTTTTTTATTATCTTTTTGTTTTTACAAGTGAAAATATGTATGAAACCGAAGTTTTGAGCAAAAATTCCATAAAATTAAGATTTCAATATTTCTGTCGACGTCGATATTTTAAACCTGGATGATAATTAGCTGAAAAATAATTATTTACGACTCATTTTCGTAAATTGATGTGTGATAATTGCTATATAAAAATTGCTTATATAAATTGCTTATATGAATTATTTTAGCCATGATATTCTTTTGAGAAAAATAAACCATAACCAAAATATTAATCTCCTATCTAAATTGTTATTTAATATCATACATTCTTTTTAATTTTTAAAATGTACACATTAATTAGTTCCTACAAGTTTCTTTATTTATTCTAATAGTAAAAAATAATCTTTTGAAACAATTTTGAGGTTCATCAAGTGTTTATTAAGACAAGGATACAAACCAAAAATTTCAAAGTTATGTTAAAATCATAATTAAATCGATATTCATATATATATATATATATATATATATATATATATATCAATTTGATCTATAAAATATTAGTAACGATTTAAATGCGTTTGGTAGAATGTTTAATTAATTGGGAGTACAGCTTGAAATTATTTATATTAAGATTTCAAATGCACTATAAATTTCATACTAAGATGGTTAATGAGAATTAGCTTGAGCTAGAGCAAAAGTACCTTAGCTTGCTAATGGATGCCTTGGAGAAAGCTGATCTAATCTCATTTGGGGAGAGAAAATGGACAAACAGAGACAAATATATGGCAGCTCTTTTTATTACTATGCACCTCATTTGTATTCTTGCACCCTTCCATTTCAATTGGAATGCATTTTGGATCGCAGTTGCATTCTACGTTATTACAGGTTGTTTTGGAATCAATATTTCGTATCATAGAAATCTTTCGCATAGAAGTTTCAGACTCCCTAAATGGCTTGAATACTTTTTTGCATACTGTGGAACTCTTGCATTTCAGGTTTGATATTCTTAAACCTTTCTTATTTTCTTATTTTAAACTTTAAAAAATCTACTAAAAGACTTAACTAGAAAGGTTCTTATTAATTGTGACATTAAGAAAAATGTTGAGATAGGTTTCTATTATCCCTACTTCCGTAAGTAGTTTCGATATTGTTTTGTAAAAGAAAATGAAACATGTTACACTTATTGTTTTTCTTTTTTCATTTTAGGGTGATCCAATTGATTGGGTGAGTACACATCGATGTCATCATCAATTTGCTGATACAAAAAATGATCCACATAGTCCTATTCAAGGATTTTGGTTTAGTTATTTCACTTGGCTTTTGGATTCCAATGCTTTGACTAAAAGAGTTTGTCCACAGTATTTTATTGATCATAAAGATACAGATAAAACCATCTTCACATTGGTTTTAAAGTATGGAAGACCACATAACGTTGGTGACTTGGAGAAACAATCGTTCTATAGGTTTCTTCGCAAAACTTATTTTCTTCATCATCTTTCTCTTGCAGTCCTTCTTTACGGAGTGGGAGGAACACCTTTTCTTATATGGGGAATGGTAAAATAAAATTACTTTTCTATTTCTTTTTTATAACTAAAATATTTACAAATATAAAATATCATTGTGTATCATATAGTAATATACACAGATAGACTACAATCATTTATCATTGATAATAGACACCGATAGATATCTATCAATATTTATCATTTATAGACAATGATATAAGCTTATAGATATTTACCGTTTAAAATAACTGATTTTATATTTGAATACATTTTTATTTGAACTTATGAATGAAGCAGGCATGATAGTTTATATTATTATTAATAAATCTCTTTGTTTTGCAGTTTGTGAGGACCTTAGCATTCCTACATATGTCCTTTATTGTTGCTTCAATAGGTCATACATTTGGAAATCAACCATGGAATACTGGTGATTTGTCTACAAATAATTGGTATAAAGTGTTTTCTTATATTTTCTTTTTCATTTTATCTCCATTGTCAAATAGTTGTGTCGACCTTAAAGTTAGCTAGTAACATTCTTTAAATATGGTAAATTTAAAGAGTTATTATATGTCAACCAAATTAAGAAAAAGCATTTTCAAAAGTAGTTTCTTAAACGAAGTATAAATATAAGGAATGTAGAAAAATAAAGGGCTACTGATCATATTAGTTAATGCGTGTGTATAATTAGTTGAATGGAATATGGTTTCTGAAAAGTTCGTTAGTTAAAGCTCTTTGGGTTGTTCGTCTAGTCGAGTAGGGTTCAAGTCGGTTCAGGCACTTTACTGATTTTCTATATTATATTCTTTCCGATCTTTTTTTTTTAACGATCATGAGCTTCCTCTTAATTCCAACTCCCTCTCTATCAAATGCACATTTGAGGTGGGTATTGTGTTGACTTTGGGAAGCAAATGACATAAACGATTCCCAACAAATTTACTTTCAAGACAATAACTTCCACGACACAAAGCTTTACATCCATATTAGATTACTAGACGACAAATATAGCATATATATCGTGAATTGAAACGAACGATTATTGAATATTTGGGTTTGTAAAGTAAAACAAAGCTAACTCCACGTTTAGCTAAAGCCTCTGTATGTTACAAATTTATTAATACAATATTTATGGTTTTGTTTTTAGGTGGATGTGTTTGATTTCATTTGGAGAAGGTTGGCATAATAACCATCATGCTTTTGAGTATTCAGCCAGACAAGGGCTTGAATGGTGGCAGATCGACATTTGTTGGTACATTATTTGGTTTCTTCAAGTCATTGGATTAGCAACTGAGGTTAAAGTACCCTCTCAATCTCACAAGCAAAGACTACAAGCTTTGGACCAAAAGAAAAGAAAAGAACTTTGACAATGAAGCTTTAAATCGAAATAAATTTTCTTTCTCACAAATGTTTGAGAATAGAATAAAAATTAATTAAGGTTCTATTTTTTGTCTCATTTTGTTCTATTGTAGTCTTCAAGTTTCTCTCTTTTAAAACTTTGTAAAAATGGTTGCTTTAGTTCTCATGGTAAGATTTTGTAATTTCTTAATTACTAGATGATGAGGTGGCTATCTTTTTTTAAATATAATGACTACAAACTAAATGATTTGACTAAGATATAATATGTATAAGCCAAGGTTATGAATCCCTACATAAGTATTTCTTCTTCTTAGATATCTATCGGTGTCTATTATCAATGATAAATGATTGTAGTCTATCTGTGTATATTACTATATAATACACAATGATATTTTATATTTGTAAATATTTTAGTTATAAAAAAGAAATAGAAAAGTAATTTTATTTTACCATTCCCCATATAACAAAAGGTGTTCCTCCCACTGCGTAAAGAAGGACTGCAAGAGAAAGATGATGAAGAAAATAAGTTTTGCGAAGAAACCTATAGAACGATTGTTTCTCCAAGTCACCAACGTTATGTGGTCTTCCATACTTTAAAACCAATGTGAAGATGGTTTTTTCTGTATCTTTATGATCAATAAAATACTGTGGACAAACTCTTTTAGTCAAAGCATTGGAATCCAAAAGCCAAGTGAAATAACTAAACCAAAATCCTTGAATAGGACTATGTGAATCATTTTTTGTATCAGCAAATTGATGATGACATCGATGTGTACTCACCCAATCAATTGGATCACCCTAAAATGAAAAAAGAAAAACAATAAGTGTAACATGTTTCATTTTCTTTTACAAAACAATATCGAAACTACTTACGGAAGAAGGGATAATAGACATGCTTGACGCATTTGTGACTTTTGCCGATGCATGTGTGTATCGAGTGAAAGCCCTACTTTTTGTAGTGCTTGCATTGGGAAGGGAAACTTAAAACATTAGTCTAATGCTTAGTGAGTGATATTTTAAGAAAAAAATTTTAGGGAAAAAAAGCATGCAATATAAACTTTCATTTTCATAAATGCCTTAGCCCTTCATCATGCGCACTACTAGAAAAATGAGTTTTAATGACACTATTAATCAAGATATTGTGTCGTTGAAAATAAAAAAGGGGTGGAGTGAGGTAAATTGTGTTGTTGAAAATCAAAATACGGATTATTTCTTGACACAATTTGTACTTCGTTAATTAACGACACTTTTTTTGTGTCGTTAAAAAAAAAATCCAAAATCCAAAATCCAAAATCCAAATTTCAAAATTTTTTAATTTCCCCTCCTTCACACAATTCTAACTAAATAAAAACCCCAAATTTTCTCTCAAGCAAAAACGTTGTCGTCGAACGAAGTCTTAAGTAATTTTTTTCTCACTCTACCAAAACCGCAAAAAAAAATCTCGTCAAACAACTTGGGCTACCATGTCATTGTGAAGATCCCTTGCCTTCTAATTTTCTACCACTCGTGGCAGTCGATTCCACACTCCAGCCACTGTCGTTATTGTCGCCACAACAAGCCTTCATCGTCAAACCCACCAATCTAGCCACTTTCGTCGAATAAATTTATTTAGAAATATGAGTTTTAGTGACACTTGAAATAAAAAAAAAAGGTGGGAGGAAATAAAATTTTTCGTTAAAACAAAAATGTAATTTTTTTCGTGACACAATTTTCTCAACACAAATTGAGTTTTCGTGCAAATTTTTTTAACACAATTTTATGTGTCATTAAAAATTACCTAATAAAAATAAATGTTTTTCTTCATTCGTACACTTTCTGATTTAAAAAGTAATAATTTGACGCTTCCATCCCTCTCGCGAACCACGACTGAAAAAAACCCTTCATCTCACGTCGTCACTGTCTTTCTCTCTCGTAAATTCTCTCTGACGATGTTTCCCCCTCTCTCGCAAACGCTCTTCATGACTTTTCCTCTCTCTCACAAGCTCTCTGTTTGTTGTTTGAAGGAGCTCACTAAATTTGCAGGGAGATTGATCAAAGTCCATTTATGAGTTAGTTTGATTAGATTATTAATTTATCTTTTGGATTATTGTAAAACGTTTACCAAGAATGTAATTTGCATTTTTTATTATCAATAAAAAATTCTTTCTAAACATATGTAAGTAAATGGAATCATGTATTTAATTTATTTATATATTCATCATTTATATGTCAAAAAAATATGTGAGCGACTTGGAAAATAACGACGTCAAACAAGTATTTCTATTTATAATAAAATAAGATACACGATAAATGTTCAATACGAAAAATTACATTTAATATAAAACAATTACATTAATTTTTTTAAAAAAATACACTTACCTACTATTAATAGTCGCAAACGCCAAATAAAAAATGTCAAACCTACAAATGACATAAAAGTATAGATAAAATATCACATATGAAAATTTAAACAAATTAAATGTTGAAAAGTACGTACCTCAAGTGTTCGCTGCCTGACTCATCTCCTCGATCCTCTTCTTCATCTTCTCCATTTGTCGTACATGGTCTGCTATTTATCGATCTTGCTCCTCCTCCCTCAGTCGTTGTACTTCAATCATGTGGTTATTTTCTTCAAGACTGACTTTTAGTTCGTTAACCTCCATCATGTGTGCCCAGTCATCATAAATATTGGAGGAAGAAGTAGAAGCAGAACACTTCATGGACTCGGGTTCGGAGCCCAACCAAGATCTTTTGACTAGTCTGATCGTCTATCCAAAAACGTTCTTGCATATCTCATCTTCAGAGAGTGGTTGAGAAGCCTATGGGATAGGTTGGAACTGAAGTTTCCAAGAATTGATTCTACACAATAGAAGTTTGAAGTTTCCAAGAATTGATTCTACGCAATAGAAGTTTGTAAGTTGGGAGATGATCAGACTTAATGTAAGACCCCAAATATTGAGGTATTTCTCTCAACAAAAGTTTTTAAATTTTATTAAGTTTTAAGGAAATTTGGTTTTGTTTTGGAATTTAATGTGAAGCGAGGGGGTCTTTATTAGAAAAGAAAAAGAAAAGAGAACGATAATGGTTAAATAATAATATTAATTTATCTTTATAATTTTACATCGATTTCTGTGTGTTCCTTCTCCTTCCTTATTCTTCCTCATTCCCTAACTGCCCTCTGCTTTTTTTTGTCTTCTTTTTCCGTTCACCTTCAACAGCCGCTCGCGTCACGTGTCGTTCGCATCCCGTCTCAGATAAAACCCAGCCGAAAAGTCCGACTTTGTTCGCTTCACCTCTTTATTTCACGTCGTCGTGCTTGTTGCTGCTTCGGTCGATCTCCATTCGTGAACCACAGCTGCCGCATCCTTCATCCGCCGACAGTGAAGCGCTAGCCGTCGGTGGTCCATCGCAAACCCAAGCCCGACCTGAGCCGAAGCCATTAGATCCAATTCGCATGAAAAAAATTCATCTTCCAGACGTGGGTTGCAACCGGACGTCGTTTGGTCGTTTTGCCACGAAAAGTATTGGGTTATGGTGGTAAGTGATATTGTTTCTTGAAGGTGTCAATTGTGGATAGTGTTTGAATTTCTTGAGTTCACCAAAGTTTGGTTGGAGTTCAATTCTCCATTGCATTGGGTAAGTTATGGAATCTGCAATGGTGAGTAAAAAGGATGTTAATATTTAAGAAAGCATTGATTTTCTGTTCATTTATGTTTAGGATTTGGATCGTTGGACTTTAGTTCGATCAAGAAGATTAGGTAACCTTAAGGTAAGAGATTCTCACTACTGGACTTCGTAATGAATTTGGAATGTATTGATTGTATGGATTTTACTGAACTGAGACAAGTTGACTGATTTGTAAATTTAAATATGATGGCTGATTGACTGTATGGATTTTACTAAACTGAGAAGGAGTTGACTGATATGTAGATTTAAATATGACGATTGATGTCTAGTATGGTTGATTGAACTATAATGTGCACTAGTGTTTGTTTTGACCGATGATATGTAGAAAATGAGGTGTTTGTTAAGAATTATTAGAATGGACTGAGGAAAAATAGTTATATATGGGGTAGTGTGCCTTGCAGGTGTTATATATGAGATCAATACCTGTTGTACGTCCTTCAGAAGCACTAGATTGATAAGTGCATTCTTCGGGAGCATTAGACTAATAGGTGCATCCTTTGGGAGCACTAGACTAATATGTACATCATTCGGGGGCATTTGATTGATTATGTGCATCCTTCGGGGGCATTAGATTGATTATATACATCCTACAGGACCACTTGGCTGTTAAGATGCAGTGTACCTCTCAATAGGAAGTTAATAGTTTTTACCCCTAACAGGACCAATAGTGGATCTTTTACTTGGTATATTAATACTCACCCTTTTATGTTTAACTTTTTCAGGCAAAGGTAATACAAGAGGTAGACCGACGAGGGACAAGAATGACATGTGATCGTTATAGGGGAACATTCCTTCAAAATTGCTTCTGCTTAGTGTTTTTACTGTTTTTCAGTTTTCAGGATTTAAAATGAGTTTCATGTTTAGAACGGTTTGTTTCTAAGTGATTTATAAACGATACTTTAGAAATTTTATTTTGTTTAAAATAGGGCATGAATAAAGCTTCTTTGACTTTCTTTATCGTTTCAAATAAAAGTTTACTATGTCTATTTTTTGTTAGCCAAAGTGTTTTTGTTTGAAATAATGACTTCGACTTAATTTGAAAAGTTGGATCGTTACACTTAAAATAAAATAAAAAATTTTCATAAACTTACAGAAGTGTTCTCTACTACTAGTGAAACGAACTCGCCAGTCCTACTGGTGTGCATTTCTTGAAATAACTCGACACGGTCGATCGCGTGATCGCGTTCTTCAATGAGCTCAGTCTGTCTTTGAAGGAATGACTTCATGTCGCTTCTGTGGTCGTAAGGCTGCTTAGCTCTAGCAACCTTGCACATATTTGATTCCTCCTACATTCAAACAATACTGATCAAAATGTTATACTTGTTTACAAATTAAATGAAGAAATATTAATTGATTTTATGGTAAACTCTATAAATCACAAGAGACTGTCACGCGATGTAATGGTCACAAAGAAACTGTCAATCTTGAACCCGATTGACCAATCTCGGTGGCGAGTTTACCCGTGCTTCTTCAGAGTCGCTAAACTCCTTGAAATTTCGGTGGTTATCTCCCATGAATTCCTTTCACACAATGAGCATTAGATACTCAACAAACCGATTAAGTGATGGATCTTCGAGATAGAAATAAAGCCAATGGTTTACTTGTATATGAACATCTCAAGAAAAACATACTTTAACTTGTAAATAAGCTTCCAACAATCAAGCTTTTCATATTAAACATAAATCACATTACAACATGCATTATACTTTGCATAACATTAACATCAACATGAATGACTTTGGAAAGAAAGCTTTATAAAACTTAGTCTTTTTCTTTAGAAAAATTCACTCACAAAGCCTAGTTTTCTTTCCTCTTCCCTCTTTCTTAATGCTCAATCCTTCTTTCCTCTTGTCACATGGTCTTTCTTTTCACCCTACTTTTTAACACCTAACTTCAAAAACTTTTTATTCTGACCTGCTAGTCTTTCGATAGAGCTTCAGTACTTGGAGCTTTTTTCGAAACCATAAGTATTTTTTATTTTAGTCATAAACTGGATTAGTCATCGCTAAGCTCATCTTAGCTTGTCAGCTTATTCTTAGTGCTTTACACGTGTAGGTTTAATATCTTCTTTGATCATGCTCAACCTTAACCCAACACGTAAGACGCTGACTAATCTGGCTTAGTAGCCTCACCTAAAATTTTCTAACTTTCTTTCCTCACCTAACCCAAAACATGCTCTTTTCACGTTTAGCTATTTGAAACATATAGTCTTGCTCGCGTTGCGTAGCTAAAACGCATAGCTTTTCTCACATCTCTGGTCAAAACATGTATTCAAAATGCATTCCCCTTAATTATACTTAACCATTTTCACTACTTTTACCATAGGACGCGAGATACTTATCTTAGCTTCCTTCTCTTCAACCCTTCTATCAAAACACGGGCTTCACACACCTAATCTTATCCATGTACTATATGCTTTTAGGTTAGTACATAAACATGATCCAACTACATGATATTGTTCATGATTACCTCTAATAGCCTTCAACTTTGACTGTAATGGATAATTTAATATATATTACAAGGCTTTTGGGTACAAATGTCAACACAAAGATTGTTGAGGTTGAGAGTATTAATTTGAGGTGAAAGTGTGTTGAAAACAAGTTTAGACAATGTCAGATTTGTGCTTAGGATGAAAATAAAGCTCATCTCTATGAGAAAGTTAGATGATGATCTAGTTTACCGTTGTGAGTTTAACAATCATTAGTGTAAACTCATGTTAGAATCCTAAGTAGTGGCAGTCGACCAAAAGATTCTACGTTGTATAAATTTCGATTTGATATATATTAAAAAAAAAAAGTAAATGATGGATGCTAATTAAGTATAGAGGTAAATTAAACTAGCAGTTAATAGGCCAGTTTCAGTCAACTAGATCAAGATTAATTAATAGAGAAACACTTGGGAGGTTTGAGAAGAAAGTTCATGCTTATCACAAACATCCATTTGCCAAGCATCATGATGGATCGAAGTGTAATTTAGAATTTAGAAACGTATCTGTCTTATATCATTGAGTCAAAGCAATGTTACATATTTATATAGAGAATAAACTAAACCCTACAGACTATGTAAAATTACAATAAAGGACATATGTATATATATATATATCATAACACTCCCCCTCAAGCTGGAGCAAATATGTCGATCATGCCCAGCTTGTTGCACAGATAGCTTATCCTTGTTCCATTTAAAGCTTTAGTTAGAATATCTCCCAATTGTTCTCCGGTCTTCACATATCCTGTGGACACCAACCCATCTTGGATTTTCTCACGAATGAAGTGACAATCCACCTCAATATGTTTAGTTCGTTCATGAAATACTGGATTAGATGCAATATGAAGTGCAGCTTGATTATCACACCATAATTTAGCTGGCACGGTAATACTGAAGCCTATCTCAGATAATAGTTGGTGAATCCATACTATTTCACACACAGATTGTGCCATAGCTCTATATTCTGACTCAGCACTCGAACGAGAAACAACATTTTGTTTCTTACTCTTCCATGAAACTAAGTTTCCACCTACAAAAACACAATATCCAGAAGTCGATCTCCTATCCTCACGAGACCCCGCCCAATCAGCATCAGAAAAACATTCAACTCTCGTATGTCCATGATCTTTGTATAGGATCCCACGTCCAGGAGCAGCTTTTAGATAACACAAAATCTGCTCTACTGCAGCCCAATGATCCACTGTAGGGGAAGACATGAATTGACTTACAACACTTACAGAATATGCAATGTCTGGTCGAGTCACTGTTAAGTAGTTCAACTTCCCAACTAATCTCCTATATCTCTCAGGATCTTTACATAATTCTCCTTCTTTAACAAGTTGCTGATTTGGCATCATTGGAGTGCCACTTGGTTTGGCGCCTAATTTTCCTGTTTCAGACAACAAATCAAGTACATATTTTCGTTGAGACAAATAAATACCTTTCTTGCTTCTCATCACTTCAATGCCCAAAAAATATTTCAATTGGCCCAAATCTTTTGTATAAAACTGACCCTGAAGGAAAGTTTTGAGAGACGAAATACCCAATGCATCATTTCCAGTAATAACAATATCATCAACATATACAACTAGTAGAACTATACCCTTCTCAGATCGGCGATAGAAAACTGAATGATCAGATGTACTCTTCTTCATACCAAAGCATACAAGGGCTTGACTAAACTTACCAAACCACGCACGAGGACTCTGTTTCAAACCATACAGAGATTTTCGAAGGCGACATACTTTATCACTCTCCCCCTGAGCAACAAACCCTGGTGGTTGTTCCATATAAACTTCCTCTTGAAGATCACCGTGAAGAAAAGCATTCTTAATGTCAAGTTGATGCAACGACCATTTATTGGTAGCAGCCATGGAAAGAAATAGGCGAATGGAAGTTAACTTGGCAACCGGAGAGAATGTATCTGAATAATCAGTGCCATAGATTTGAGCATAACCTTTGGCAACAAGGCGAGCCTTTAAACGAGCCACTGTTCCATCAGGATTCATCTTGACAGCAAACACCCATTTACAACCAATGGCCTTCTTTCCTGCAGGACGAGATACCAAATCCCAAGTACCATTATCATCTAAAGCAGTCATCTCCTCAATCATTGCATTTTGCCAGCCAGGATGAGACAAAGCTTCATGAACAGAGTTAGGAATAGATGTGGACTCAAGAGACGTAATAAACGCATATGTGGAGGGAGATAACTGGTGATAGGAAATAAAGGAAGAAACGGGGTAAGTACACTTGCGTTTACCTTTGCGAAGAGCAATGGGAAGATCATCACTTGGCGCTGGATCACATGATGAAGGAAGCATTGATGGAGGACATGAGTCTGAAGGTTGTGGTGGAGGTCGTCGGGAGTAGACTTGAGAAATCAACGGGCGGGAAGGAGGCACATCAGTAGACAAGGATGGTGTGGGAGAGGTAACCTCATATATAAAAAGATTGTCATCCTCCCCCTGACACAAACTCGATGGTGATGAAGTAAAGGGTGTATCTTCAAAAAAGACAACATCAGGCGAAACCAGATACCTTTTAAGGGTAGGACAATAACAACGATAACCCTTTTGAACACGTGAATAACCCAAGAAGATACACTTCAAGGATTTGGGATCTAACTTAGTATGATGAGGACGAACGTCACGAACAAAACAGACACAACCAAATATCTTAGGAGCAATAGGAAACAAATGCTTGGTAGGAAAAAGAACACGATAGGGAATCTCACCATTAAGAACAGAGGAAGGCATTCTATTAATCAAAAAACAAGCTGTAGAGACAGCATCAACCCAAAAGATTTTTGAAACATGCATTTGAAACGATAAAGCACGGGCAGTTTCAAGTAAATGCCTATTTTTCCGCTCTGCAACACCATTTTGAGATGGAGTGTCAGCACAGGAAGATTGATGAATAATGCCATTTTCACACAAGTAAGAGCCAAGAGAATGAGAAAAATATTCACCCGCATTATCAGTACGCAAAGTTTTGATAGAGACATTAAATTGGTTTTTTATTTCAGTATGAAAGGCACAAAAATGAGATAATAACTCAGAACGATTTTTCATTAAATATAACCAAGTTAGACGAGAATGATCGTCAACAAAAGTAACAAAATAACGAAAGCCTGTTTGAGATACAACTGGACACGGACCCCAAATATCAGAATGAACTAACTCAAATGGAGCAATTGCTCGTTTATCGACTCGAGGACTCGAACTAAGACGATGAAATTTCGCAAATTGACACGAATCACAATTTAAAGAGGACAAAGACCTAAATTCTGGATAAAGTTTCTTCAACACAAACAAAGATGGATGACCTAAACGACAATGGACTTCAAAAGGAGAGGGAACGACAGGACACGCCACAGCTTGCGATACTTGATGATCAAAGAGATAAAGGCCTCCTGACTCATATCCTCTACCAATAATCTTCTTCGTCACACGATCCTGAAACAAGCAATAACCAGAAAAGAACATGACAACACAATTTAGGTCATGAGTAAGTTGACTAGTAGAAATTAAATTAAAGGATAAGTTAGGCAAATGTAACACAGAAGAGAGAGAAAAGGATGGGGTAAGGTGAATAGTGCCAGAGCCAAGAACAGAAGATGTGGAGCCATCGGCCAATGTAACAGATGGAAAAGGGGCAGGGGACAACGGTCTAGAAAATAGGTGAGAATTACCTGTCATATGAGCTGTGGCACCAGAGTCTATGACCCATTTGGTAGATGATGTAAGAAGACACTTTATATTACCTGGGGCAACAGTGGATGCAATCGGAGTAGAGGAAGATGACGCTTGTAATGACTCTTGGTAATTCTGAAACTTAGCAAACTCATCTGCCGAAATAGTAACTGACGCCTCTGGTATATCATATGTGGAGGCTATCTGAGCATGTTGAGATCGTTGACTATTCTTATATAGCAATTTCCGACAATCACGTTTCATATGGCCTGGCTTACGACAGTAGTTACAAACAATCTCTACAGACTCTGGTTTTCGATGATCAGTACTATTCCTCTGAGGTGCCCGAGGGTTATTGTTCTTGCTAAAGAGAGCACTACTGGGTTGAGGAATAGACACACTAGTCGGAGAGCTTTCAATGCGAAGGACTCGAGTGAAGGCATCATCTAATGATGGAATCTTGGAGTCAGAGAGAATCTGTGTCTTTGCCATTCCAAATTCAGGTAAGAGTCCATTCAGGAAAATCATAACAGCCATCTTCTCTCGTTGAACTTGTTGAACTTTAACATCAGGACTAAAAGGTAACAACAAGCCAAGCTCGGCAATGATCTTCTTAAGCCGCATAAAGTAGCTGGTGACAGACTCAGCTTTCTGTTCCGCACGAAAAAATTGCATACAAACTTCAAACATTCTATGCACTTGCTCTTTACCTGAGTATAGAAAATCCAAAAATTCCAAAAGTTCTTTAACAGACTCACAGTGATCAACCAATCCAATTATCTCACTCTCAATTGAATTCTTGATCTGAAGATATAAACGGGCATCATCACGAAGCCAATCCTTCTTCTGCTTTGCATCTTTTGGGGGATCTTCAGTCATATGATCATCCATATCAGTACTTCTCAAATAAAATAAAATTGTCCGACGCCAATCGTAATAATTGGATCCATTTAACTTATGTTCTGTGATCTTAGAGGCCAAGGGAATAACGTTGGAGACTACCAAATTTTTTATGTCGGCCATATTGAAGTCACACGTTGATTGTAGTCCACTCGAACAAAGAGAAAATCAATCCAAACAGCTGCAAAATTGGAAAAAGACACAAAACCAATCGTGTAACCTTCGGTTTTCGTCAAACCCGAATGTTATTGGATAGACCCAATGGTACAGACTGGCAGGAAACAATGGTTCGAGACAAGCCTAGAAGACAGAAGACAAATCGGACTTCTCACGCGCTCTCACGCGTCGGCGCGTGGGTGAAGGTGGCGATGATTCCGACGGCGCGTCACGATCACGCGCGGTGTTTTCCGACGATCGGCAAAGACAGACTTGGGCGGACGGAGGTGGTGCTTCTTATGGTATGGGCGGTGTCGACAAATGGTCACCGGAAGGTAACCCAAACTTCAAACCTAATGTTGGGCTCTGATACCATGTAATTTAGAATTTAGAAACGTATCTGTCTTATATCATTGAGTCAAAGCAATGTTACATATTTATATAGAGAATAAACTAAACCCTAGAGACTATGTAAAATTACAATAAAGGACATATGTATATATATATATATATCATAACACGAAGAACTCACCTTGGTGAGTAAGACATCAAAATACAAGGCCAAAGCAATTGCTAAGATAAAAGATAGTGTCTCTAGCTTGGCAACATGCTTGAAGGAAGAAATCAAGTCATTTTGAGCATGTATCTTCTTCAAGAACATATATTCAAGGTCGAAATTGTCACTTCGTACCACTTTAATTTCTTCTACAAAATTGTCAGTTCGTACCACTTTAATTTCTTCTATGTGTGGTAGGTATGATTTTGTGTATCAATATATAGAAAAGACACTTATCTATCTTTTTTTGTGGATCGAAGAAAACGAAGCTTAACTTTAGACCTAATGGATCTTAGAAACGAAAGGAGTTTCTACTTTGAGATAATTTGGTGATATTCTTTAGTTTTATGCACCTTTGCTTAATCAAGATAAAATGATCTATATCTTTGATTGATCGCTTCTTCTATTTGTCATTTTGTTTTCATGATTAGGGCAACAAGCACTCACCTGAACTGATTTTGAGATGAGCTACAGTTATTTTTAAATGAACTTCTACATCTTTATTACTTTATTAATTTTATAAAACTTGAAGTTTGTCAATTTCTTTTAACAAGAGATAAATGATGAGGATAATAGATCTCCACATATGTCCACAATGGTGAGCTATTATACTGTCCACTTTTAGCATAAACGACTATCATGACTTGCTTTTGACCACCCAAAAGACCGACTTCACGTCAATAAAGTTAATTGTTCTCACTTATATACGCATTATTACTTCCTTTTTCCTAACCAAATGTGAGACTTTCAATCATTTTTCTTACTTCTACAATCGAACTTGAATACTTTTTTCCGACACGATCCACGTTAGATGCTAAAATCTATCCAATCTACATGTTATATATAACCTTAAATTTTAATAATATTGTTTTAAATGTCTAAATACTTCCTAGGCTCCAGAATCCACTCAATTTTCACACACTATTTTAAGTTCTACACTCTATCAACAAGTACTAACTACCATTACCATAGGTTCTCTATCTACACTCTCTCCCAACAAGTGAAGTACCATAGCCTCTCAAATCCAACACATTTGATTCCGAAAATAAGTGTAGTTCATCCATTCCATCTATTGCTCCCATCTTTCCCCCATAAAGTTCTTTGTTCATATTTGACAATATACTAGTTCAAAGCACCACCTATCATTTTCTCTATAATAGTTGAACCTGTAGTCACAATTGTTACCATTTTGTAGTAAACTTTATTGAATGTTAAAAAAAGTTATACATTTAAAGTTATGGTTTATTTTTTTAGTATAAAATGAACCAAACAAAACAGAAAGTGGTAAAAGAAAGCTATGGTTGCATTATTAGTATGGAATTTGAGAATACAAATTTTGTTCTCTTAAACAAAATAATTGTAAAATGCATAAATAAGGAAAATTTGATATTTTTTAAAGCCTTCATCGATAACAATTTGGTTTTAATTTGATATTTTTTAAATTTACGTTTTATTTGTTTTATAATATTTTTTAAATAACACAAATTTTTAGTTAACTTATAAAAAGAAAAACTAATTTTTGAACGTTAACTTTTTTGTTTTCGTTTTTAACTTTGCCTTTTCAAAACATATATTGAGATAGTAGATAATAGAATATATGTAAAAGTTGGGAATATAAACTTCATTTTAAAAAATAAAACAGTAAATAGATGGGAGTTCAGGTCATGTTCTTATCAACCATTTCATTTGCTATTTTTTTTTTAAATTTATTTTCTTTTCTTTCTTTCTTTTTTCAATCATTTGCATTAAAAATAAATAAATTCTTACTCAAATTTTCCTAAACAAAAACAATTTTTTAAACTTTTTTCAAAATTTAGTTTAATTTTTTAAAACATGATTAAAAATAGATAACAAACGAATAAATGTGAAAGTGTTTATAAGTTTAATTTTTAAAATTTAAAAGAAGAATTTTTAAAAATAACAAAATAAATTAAAATATTCACAAATTATAGCAAAATTTTGGATTTTACCAAATATTTGCTATTTTTTAAAATCATTCAACCTAAAAATCATATATCAAGTTACTAGAATTATTTTAAATGATAAAATTGTTTTAAATATTTTTAAATATAGTAAAATTGTAAATATAAACTTTTTCTAATTTTACAATTTTTATAAATAAATTAATCAGGTTAACTATGAAGCAATTATTAGATATAACCTAGGTTGTACCCAATTATTGTGGTGTCTATTTTTCATCAAAACAAAAAATATATATATATATATATATTATTTTTTGAAAGAAATAAAAATGTTTTAAACAACATTTTATTAAACGATACTTAAAGACACGCTAAGAATAGCCAAAGAGTACTCAAGTTTTTCTAAAACATCTCTCTATTATATATCTTTACAATATTTAAAACGTAAAAATGATTTGAACCACAAATATTGTTTTATAAATATAGTTATTAAATATTTGAGATTTAAATTTCTAAATTTGGAATGAATACATAAACTAAAACATAAATAATTAATTATTTACGTAAGGTTTAATTACATGGGTAATAAATAAATAGTTTTGAATTAAACATAATTGAATTAATTAATAAAAGAATCAATCAATTAGAAGGTTGATAAATAACGATAATAATTTATATTAAATCGTCAAGATAGCATAAGCAGTAACAATAGAAATATATTAGGTAAAAGTAACATATTTATATCAAATTAAAACCATATAATATAATTATTGTATCTCGTAAACATAAATATATAGAGAGAGTTAAAAAGGAAAATGGTGGGGGGGTCCATAGAAAATATGTGGAAGAAAAGAAGAGATGAAGTTTATCCAAGTGAGAGTTGGAGAAGGAAGGGGAGCCACTGGATCATGACCCAAGTAGATCTCCATGGTGCATCCACAGCCATCAGTTTGGATTAAGAAATCTCAGCCATTGGATTCTACGCGTGTTCGGTAAAATGTTAGTCTGTCTACACACACTCCATCACACACGACAAAACCCCCCATTAATTACTCTGCCATCCTTTCCCATGCAAAGTCGAAACACACCTCTCTTTTTTTTTCTCTCCTCTCTTTTTTCAGCTAATATACATATACCTCTTTTTTATTTACCATTCTCTCTCTTTTAAAATCCCACCAGTATTCCCCTTTTTTCTTCTTTGGCTTTCTATAACGCAAATTCAGATGCTATACCACCAATTGTTATTTTAAATGGTGAAAAATAATTGATGGACAAACAAACTTATGACATTCCTTCTCTTGTTCCATATCTCATGGATACTGAAGTTTATACCATCCTTGTAAATTAAAATATCTTATTACATTATATTTTTTTTTTCTCGTTTGCTATAAAACTAGAGGTTGAAATTGTTTACAACTAGTAGCAAATTGATGAGAAAGATACAAAGTGATTTAAATTGTGTGATTGTATTACATATTTATGCCATCATTGCTTATGATATATTATTTGATTCTTAGTTGTCACGTTCTTTCATGGTTTATGGGCTTTTTAAAATTTTATCGATACTGTTGTTCTATTTAGAGTTGTTTCATCAAACTTTTATTTCTTATTTTTACTCCTTTTTGACACAATGTTTTTCATTTCTCCTTTTAACCAAAACTTCAATATAAATTTTGAAAAAAAAAATAATTATTATTTTCGTTTTCGTTTTTATTTTTATCTTTTAAATTTATGTTTGAAAACCTAAATAAGTGTCTAATCATACACTTTTCTTTAAAAATATAAAAAAAAAATACAAAAATAATCTAAACATTCTACAAAGTTTATTTTAATTTAATAAAGAACAAAACAATAAATACTTGTCAAACATGTTTTTTTTTCTTTCAAAAACAAAAACTACTATCAAATACATTTTATTCTTTCTTTTTTAAAATACCTCGTGCATAGGAAATAAGGTAAGAATAGTTAAACAAAACATATATACGAAGTTAAACGGTTAAAGTTATACTTTCGACTGAAATATCAATAATCTAAATTTTCACTTTCACCCATGGTAAAAAAATAATAATAAATCAAAGTTATGATAAAGAGAAATGAGACAGCAAAAAAAGTAGAAATACATTTTTGTCCACAATTCAAATCACTAACATATTACTATACCTACCAAAGCCAAAAGATGAAAAACAAACACACAAAAAGAAAGTGTTTGGGCCAAAGATAAGATTGAAAGAAGGGGAATATGTTGTGAATGTGAATGGCTCTAGGGAAGCAAATCCAAATGAGAAAAAAAAAAAGTAGAAAAGAAAGAAAAGAAAGTTCACTGATAAACAGAAAGTGTAGGGATTAAAACCATCATTTTGACCTAAAAAATATTTTAATACTTTTCAAAACTGCATTGACTTTTATACCATTTATTAAATTGTGGCACGTACACAATTCTTTTTATATCTTTCATTTTAATTATTATCTTTCTTTTTTTTACTCGACGAAAATAAGATATATATATATATATAAAGATAAGTACATCTCGAAATGCATGGGTAAGTATACTATCATTGATATAAACGAAAAAATGGAGAAGATATCGAAAATAGAATGGAGAAAAATTAGGAGCAATCACATCAAGGATGAGTAAAGCAAAATCACGGATCCCACAACATTACAAAAAACCATACAGCTTCATCTATTTTAACTTCATTCACCCATAGACACACACCTTTCTTTCACCATCCACTCACATGCCCCTCCTCTCTCCCTCTCTCCTTTTCTCTCTCCTCTCTTCCTTCACACAACATTTTTCACTGTAGACAGAAGGTAAATATAGTCTCACATCAGATTAAAAATATAAGCCATCCATAAGATTTAGTCTTAAGTTCATAATTTGTTAATTTAGTTTAGTTTCTATAGTTAGGTTAGTGATTTACCTCAACCACAAGTTCGGTTTTCTATCTTTTATATGTTGTTTGAGCTTAATATTAGTTTTTCTGTTATGATTGGTTAAATCTTAACTTATACCTTATGTTATTTTTTCATTTAGTTCTAAAATTGACAATATGAGCATATAGATCATTTGCAATGAACATCTATTATTTTCTATATGTTACAGACTCAAACTTTTATATCCTATCTTTGTTGTGTAAAAATTTTAGTTATATAAGTCTAATACAACCAATTAGCATAATTAACAAGAGGGAAATATAAAATAATAACTCATTGCTAAGATGAAATGAATAATAATGTGAGGTTCGACCACAAAACAATTTGTGAGGTTCGACAAACCCATAGAAATAGAATTGGAACTTTTATAACCGCACAAGGCAAAATTGAAGCTAAGCCAGAGGTTGTGGAGGTAATTAAAGTGATACTTTCAAATTTGAGAAGTGTTTGGAAGGAGGAATTGGCTGGAATGGACTGAAGTTTCAGTGTTTATCTTCAAAGAGTTTTAAAACTTTTATTGTGAGCTCCAACTAAACAACTATGTTCCTAATCCTAAACAAGACATCCCTTGTGTGTTAAATTGAGATTTGAATTACACAATACTATGAGAAATAACTAGTGCAATAATTGAACTACATTTATATGAAATTTTTTCAGGTTGTAGATTTGTTATGAAAATACAAAATTATTATAAAAAGAGAAATAACCATAAGTTACACCAATAATAACTTCATACTACACTCTTTATTATTATTCATAAAAAGGAATAATTCAATTTTTTTAAAAAAGAAAAACTAAAATGACTTGGTATGACGTTTTAGTACAATTAAGATTGCACACATCTTCATGCCTTCTCTTCAATAATAAGTAATAAAGAAAATATTTTTTTAAAAAAAAAATTATCACGTGACAACTTGTAATTAGACATTGGATACACTACATTTGAATGTAGCTCGAAGTACACTTAAATATCTTTCAAATTTAAACAGTTGATATTATAAAAATATGGAAACGTTAGTTGTTGTAATATACATCTTTTGTGTATGTCTTGTTGTTGTAGCTACCATGCAATATTGGCACCCCACATGGGCTTTGCTAGCTGTATTGTATCTCTCTCACACACAACCCCATAATCGTTTCAAATCTCTCTCTCTCTTCTCTTTGTTTTTGTGTTCTTATAAGGTAAATTGAACTAACAGATTGAAAAAACAAAAGCTAGTTAGATCTACAATAACATCACAATGAAGGTGAATATTTTGGAAACTGAGAGAATGAAAGTGCAGTTTGTTGTTTTGAACGTAGCGATTTGTGGTTTGTGCAAAAGGAGCTAAGAGTTTATTGATGAGTCCAATTTTTTCCTCAATAATTTTGGTGCAATTTTCGATGTTGGGATGAGAGGTGTATTGCTAAAGATTTTGATTAAGTTTTTGCTTTTAAGTAATATAAATGGTAATAAGCTATAATAAACACTCTTCTGCATGTAATTTTTTTTTTGTTTAATTTTTATCAATCTTTTTAGGAAAAAAAACCAAGTAAAATTTTTACAACTATAGAAAAAGTAGCTTTTAGAAAATGTTTATCTGCTTTTGAAATTTTGCTACAATTGAACTTTTTTTTTACTTTGAGAATGGTAGAAATCACTTTAAGAGGTAATAAGCTTGATTTTAATTTTAAAAAATCAAATAGTTATTTAAAGGGCATTAGTTTTAGAAAATTCAAAGGTCAAAATTAGCTTACATTTCTATTTGTTTTTGTTTTTAGTTTTCGATAAATAACAGTTTTCAAAACTTGTCTTTTTTTTAGTTTTGAAAGTTTAGCTTAATTAATGTTTTAAAACACCACTAAAAATAGACATAGATGAAGTTTTTATGAGGAGGTTAATTCTAAAGTTGAAAAATCTTTACCTAATTTTTTTTATAAAACTTATGTTTGTTTTTAAAACTTGAGTATGATTCGAATGTTTAGAGTAAAGAAAAAACAACCATAATTAAAAAAAAATGTGAGAATAAAGTCGCAATAACCAAAAACTAAAATGAATGTTATATATATATATATATATATCTTAATTTATTTATAATTTCTAATTACCTAAAATCCTGGCTCTGATACCAGAAAGTTTGGGTTGATCTCTTTGCTTCTGGTGTATTCGTTTTTCTATATCAATGAAATGGGAATGATGGTGGTGCTAAGGGAGTGTCCACCCAGTAGAAATGTTCGGATGCATCTACTGACCTGTCATATCATATCCTTTCTAAAAAAAATTACTTTAAAACACTTGAATTAGTAAATTTTGATAAGTAGTTTTCTTTTTTTTTCAATTTGACCTTACTTTTAAAGCATTTAGAAAAAAAAACAAAACAAATAAATGAATAGATGAAAAATTAGTATTATAGGCTTTTAATTACTTTCTTTAAAAGAAGGAACTAAAACATAAAATTACTCATTGATTATAAAAGAGAAGTTAATTTTTTTTTTTTTGTTAAATACTACGTTCTAACACACATTTGAAGATGGAAAGTTTAAATCTTTGACATCTCGATCAAACATACACACCACCTTAACTAATAGAGAACATTGAAACTGGGTAAGAAATGGTAACTAGATTCTGAGTTGAAGAACACAAAGAATTATTGTTCTCTCATATACATATATATATTTTTTATATATTGAGAAATGAAGAAATTCCCATGCAAAATTATGAAGGAATCAGCCTGGATGAGCTGGTTGACATTAATTGCAACTTTATTTTTATTATTTGGGAAAAATCCATAATGTATTTATTATTCGGTCTGGATTGTTCAACTTTCCATATCATTTTGTTTCATTTTTCATATATATATATATATATAAAGAAATATTGTGTAGTGTACATTTTATCGACAGATATACACAGGACCCCATAGCTTAATCATTGGAGCGATATAGAACATTATGTGCCCAAGGATTTACATACAAAATTCAGCCCTAATTTCCTTAATTTTCTTTTCTTTTAATTATTATATACATATATTAAATATTCTAAAAAAAATTAAATAAAAATATTACTTTTAGTATATAGAATTCTTTTTTATTTTATACTAATTTACACAACTCATGTTAAAAATCTTACATGGCTTTACATATTTATATTAATAAGATATATACGGACTTGTTTTTCTGGTGGATTGAGTTTGATACACAATATAAATTAGTTTATCTAATAAATGGTTCACTTCCACCCTTCTTACTAACTTTTTCTGTATGCAAACACTTTTCTAGCTAATTTTACTACTAGGGTTTTGAAGTATAATAATAACAACAATAATAATAACTATTTACACCTCTCGACCAAAAATTATTAAAGGACAAAAACTTACTACACTTGATTTTATCGTAAAATGTAAGTATTTTGTTCATGGTGTCAATTTTTTACCGTTAGATCGAATCTAATTCTCCCAAATATACCCTATTTTACAATTAAGTCAAAATTTCTTTAAAGCTATAGTAATAGTGAGAATTGATTATTAAGTGCGGTATAATAAAACCTCTAAATTGTTTAACAAAAGAAATAAACTTTTACTTTTCCTAAATTAAATGTTAATTAGGAAGGGCATGGGTCGGCCATTAGAAAACATATTTTGTGAAGAGAAAAATGAAGTAATTATAAAATTAGTTTAAATTGTATATAAAGCAGTAACGAACGGACAAAATGAAAAAAGAAATCTAAGAGTCGCAGTTAAAAAGAAGTAATACAATTTGAAATTTTGGATAATAAAATAAATATGTTGAGTGTTTTTAAATATAAGAGGTCAAGTATTTACAAATATGGCAAAATAGTTTATCATAGCCTACTTGTGATAGTAGTCAATAGGCCACTGTTTGTCCGTGTCTAACACAATCTATCATAAATAAACTATAATATTTTGTTACATTTATTTTGAAATAATTTTTTTTAAATGTTTTCTTAATTTGTTAACTACGAAAACTATTTTTTTGCAACGTAAAATAACAAAATCTACAAATAATGAAAATTAGTTTTTTTAGATGAAACAAATATTAGTGCTAAAAAAATGAATAGAGAAACGAAGAATATGTATCTTTTAGATTTCTAATTGTTTCAAATGGGAGACATTCAGTAGGTGTTGGTGCTTTCTCTCTACCACTTAATTCTGTTTCAAAGGTTAACACAAGAAAATTGGTGGATGATGCATTTTATGTGGAAAAGTTTAGTAAAGGACAATTCTAGGGCATTATCTGATTTGAACTTCTTGATGGTGGTTCTAAACTGGTTCCCAATACGAATAAAAAAATGAGGAATGACTAAGAGAACATTAGATTTTTGGCGTAGCAAAAAGATCCAAGTGTAACAGGAATAATCATCAACAAGTGTTCAAAAATATTTGTACACTTATTTAGTAAGAGACTGGTAAGGCCCCTTAATGTTACAATGCAAGAGATAAAAAAAAATATTATTACAAATATGATTGTTTTACTGAAATTGTCGTCTTCTTTGTTCGGTGAAGGGGTGACCTAGTCTAGTATGCCAAGTATAAAAGAAATTACAATGGGTAGAAATTGTGTTACATAGAGAAGTATCAAAACTAGTAGGAGATATAAACCATTCTAGATTTCAACTTTTCCAATTGTCCTAAACCAAAAATTTTCATATATGAGACAAAAAATTTCAACAAATTTTACTGTAGGA
This sequence comes from Cucumis sativus, assembly GCF_000004075.3. NCBI lineage: Eukaryota > Viridiplantae > Streptophyta > Magnoliopsida > Cucurbitales > Cucurbitaceae > Cucumis > Cucumis sativus. The sequence goes on along the minus strand of NC_026655.2, from coordinate 14,576,625 downwards.
ATTTCATAGTTAGTCCACCGGCTAAGATGAAGTTGAATCAAAATTCAGGTATGAACAAGACATCTTTCAAAATCAGACTAGATAGTAAGTGAATATTTCCAATTTCTTTTTCATGAATATTCATGTGTGATCAAGTATTATTGAAACATTGAAACCATTACCAGCTCTTAATGAATGGAAACTCTTACAGGAGAAGCATATGTGGGTTGTGGCACCAAAATCTATAATCTAGCAGCTCATTTCAAAAATGGACAATGGCAAAAAATGACAAGTACCTACAACATGAATGGAAGCGAAATGCACTGGAGGGATTAGTTGTAGAGGTGTCAACCTTTACTTTGGCAAGATGAGACTAGAGGTTAGCCAAAAGAACTTGGCATTGTTCAACATTCATGTTAGCAAGGGAGTCTATGGAAGGGGTTGTTGTCTTGTTGCTTGAATAAGATTTCTAATTGTTTCAACTGGGGCAATAACCGGGGGAAAACCATGGATCCAATAGCACTTGTCAACTGTACGATCTGGGATGTTACAATTTGTGCAAACATGCATGGCACTCTTTCTTTTTTGTAGGATTGGAGTAATTCAAAGAGTTTTTTACCAACATTGTAGCAACTTCTGTGGCAGTACCAGATAAGGTTCTTGATTTTTAACGGTCCATAATTTTCTTGTCCTATGTGATACCCTCCATCGTTTCAACTAAATTAAACTCTTTCTTGTGAATTTGTTTGTCTCTAAATAAAAAATAAAGTATTTACAACGTGATTAATAATATTTCAAGTAACCTCCCTACTATTTTCATTTTCATTTTAACAATTTCTAAGGCCAACGATTAGAAATGAAAATTTTACAAATGATTAGGGTGTTAGGAGTGCTAACAAAATCCCACATATTAGGTACGGTGTATGTGTGTAGACAACTATATCCATTTATGAAACCTTTTGGGTGAAATTAAATGCAAACCTATGAAGATGTATACTCAAAATGGACAATGTATCATTGTTGATATATGTGGAGGTCGATGTTCAGATACGTATCTGAAATTTAAAATTAAAAAAAAAAATCAAATACTTTATTTTACATATCTGAACGTACTTATATTAGATATATATAAGATATCGATTCTATGTATATTTTAAAGTGTCACAAATGATGAAAAGATCGTTTTTTAATAAATCAAAATTAGTTGAAGCTGATTAATATCGCTATTTAATAGAGAGAAATATGGTTTAGTGGAATAAAGCAAAATCCAATTTCTCCCTACCTAACGAATAGAGAAGATGATCAACCAAGATGTGGAAGTTAATACAAATGGTACTTTCCACGTCTCTTCACTATTAAAGAGGCATTGCAGTCTATCAACCTAATCAAAGAGCTTCTCCAAATTTGGAAAGTGACATTCTCTTTTGCTTTACAAATCCACAACCCCCATGGAATTTAAATTCTTCATTTGGACCATTCTTCACAAAAAGTTTTAGCACTATGGAGGTGTTGTAAAAACATTGTCTCAGTGTTGCTCTAAATTAAAATAACGGGTGTCCTTTGCATCAACAAAACAAAGAAAATGTATAGCTATCTATTTTATTCACACACAATAATAAATGATACCAATAATATGTTAACTTGTTCTACTTAATTCGAGTTCGTTCATGTATTTTACATGTTTATTTTCTGATTTTATTGGTATCAAACATAATCTAGGAAAAATCAATCCAGCACCAATCCTCAATTAAAATGCGCCTAAATGGAGACTTAATGCAGCAATTTGAGCAAGAAGAATGAAACGAAGGATGACATCTCGATGCTTGTCGTAGTGCCAAAACCCGAGAGCAAGGTTTCCTAATAATTTTCATCAAGGAGTGTCATGACGTTACAATGTTTGACTGAAGTGACTCACACACGGCACACGTAACACACTATAGCTCCACAACACTACACAATAGAATTACACTCAATACTCAATCGTTAGGTCCCTAGATCGCTAAGTATCAAATAATTGAGTTGGGATTGTAAAATGTTTAACATTTTCAAGATATAAGCGTTTACCTAACTAACCTAGGTGAGGAACGCATTTAATTACACTTAATTGTGCAACTTTCAATTATTTTCTTCATCCTTGCGCTTACTTTAGACCGATTTGCATGTTTAGAATGCTTTTCATTTAGACAGAAATATCAATTTGATAAAAAGGACGTCCATTTATTAGCTTTTCTAAATGTGATAGACTAAACTTATACGCACAAGATTACAAGTAACTTTTGTGATTAATTGATGATGGAGTAAGAAAATTCAAATTAACCTCAATATGACTTTGGGTTGGATATTTTCTCTCATTGAAAATTTGAACGGTTCGATTTTTCAATTAAAATTTTCCATTTTAAATTTTGTGCACTTTTTTCTAACGTTTTTCTTTAATGGTTAAAACATTCACAGTCAACCAACCTTTACCTTTGGTAATTGACTCTCTATGGACTCACTAGAGACGTAGTATGTCATTACTTCCTTCCAAATTGCAGTTAAAGCTATTTCCTAACAAAATTCATGAAGACCTTTTTTTTTCCTTAGGTTGGGTCATCAGAAAATCTGATCTACAACTTCAAGCACTCAATATACATATATATATATATATATATATATATATATATATATATATATATATATATATATATATATATATATATATATATATATATATATATATATATATTGGTTTGTTAAAATTAAACCTTTAAACTCTGGTTTCTATTTATTTAGGTAGGTTTAACTATTTCATTATCTACCTTTTGGGTGTTTTAGGATAAGTTTTTGAAAATAAAAAGAAAAGAATTTGAAAACCTAATTACAAATTCAAATGTTTGCCAAAAAAAAAAATCTGAAAACTAGGGTGTGTAAGAAAAATGCTCAACTTTTAGAAACTTCAATAGGAAACTAAATAGTAATAACAATATTAAAATAATTAATTTTGTTACGATAAATTTAGCTAAGAAAATTCAAATGATTCCTTAAGGAAAATAATTGATAAAATCTAATAAAACTATAAATGATTTGAAAGGATAAAAATGTTAAAAAATATCTACAAATATAATAAAATTTCAAATTTTATTAGAATGAAACTGACAAACTTCTATAACGAACTTCTATAGTGTCACTAATATCATGTCTATCATTATGAAATTTTAAATTTTGTTATATTTATAATTTTTTTGTTCATTTCAGTGGGACGGAGAAGAAGAGAAAAGAAAGACAATTTAAAATTTAAAAGATGAAAATTTGATGGAGGTGGAAGTTAAAATGAAGTTTGTGAGTTGGTATATGAAATTTTGTGACCACACTTTCTCCATATGACTCACACAACATTCAAAACCTTCATACCAAAATATACAATACATGATGAAGAATTTGAATAAAATAATTTTAAAAAAAATAATGAAGAGATTAGAAATGCCAACTAGGAAGATGTCCTTTAGATCATGGTTGGCCTTAGCCCCATGTTCACGTGATTTGTTTTTTCTTTTCTTTCAACTTTCTTTTGTTTTCTTCTTTTCCTCACTATTCCTATATAATTCCTTCACTTTCCTCACTCCCATTCCCACACTCTCTTTTTCTCCATAACCATTCAAAAATGGAGCCTTCCAAAATTTATTCCCTCTTCCTCATTTGCATGCTTTTCATTTCCTCAGCCTCTCCCATCCTCGGCTGCGGTTCATGCAGCGGCAAACCCCCTAGAAAAACCAAGCCCGGTTCCGGTTCAAAGTCCCCCAAAGGCCCCATCACCCTTCCCCCCATCCCCATCAAGATCCCTCCCGTGGTTCCAATCCCTTCCGTCCCCATTCCTCCTGTGGTTCCAATCCCCTCGGTCCCCATTCCTCCGGTGGTTCCAATCCCCTCGGTCCCCATTCCTCCGGTGGTTCCTATCCCATCTGTTCCCATTCCACCAGTACTCCCAGTCCCTCCGATTCTTGGAAAACCGTCGCCAGGGGTAAACACACCGTGCCCACCCTCGGGGAAAGAGACTTGTCCGATTGACACGTTGAAGTTGGGAGGGTGTGTGAATCTATTGGGAGGGTTGGTGCACATTGGAATAGGGGACCCTGCAGCGAATGCATGTTGCCCTATAATATCAGGGTTGGCTGAATTGGAAGCAGCTGTTTGTCTTTGTACAACACTTAAGATTAAGGCTCTTGACCTTAATATCTATGTTCCTATTGCTCTTCAGCTCCTTATCACTTGTGGAAAAACCCCTCCTCCTGGCTACACTTGCTCCCTTTAGACAACAACAAAGAAAAAACAACAACAACAAAAAGGTTAATCATCTTCATCTTTCTCTTAAATCTTATTCTTAATCTCTCTGATTATTATCATCATTTTATAATATGTGATATATAGTGGGGGATTGAACTTCTCATTAACCTCCAACTTGATACTACTAATTAACCGTACTCAACAGTGTGACACATTCTTGTAGCTAAGATTTTAAGACATTTATAAATGAAACTTCAAGGGGTACATCTCACCAAAGTATTCAACGATAGGTTGTTATGTTAACGGATTTGAAATAATTTTGGAAATAATTATTGACTTGAAGGGCCTTTTTTTCTTCTTCTTATTTTTTTTAATCTTTTACAGGGTTGATTGATGTGGTATGGAAATGGAGTCGACATGAGAGGATGTCGAGTCAAATCTTTGTCTCTATTTTTATTTTTCGATTTATTTTATTTTTATTGTATGGAATTGCTGATGTTGTAAACCAACTTATTTTTAAAATTGTGATAGTTATTGTTGTTTAATGTTGTGTTGTGGATTATTAGGCAAGAAAAGCAAAATCTCAGTTGCCTTTGTGTTTCCTTATTTATATGTCTATCTCCTTCACCTCACTCATTTTAATCTTAGCACTAATTAAGAACTATAAGATCTTATAATATTTCAATTTATTTTTCCCCCTAACTATTAATTTTGTTTCCTTACTACAATAAGGTAAGGTGTAGAGTATGAGTATGGGGGTTTTCCTTTCTTTTCCTTTAAAAAAAAAAAAACAAACAAGAAAACAAAAACAAAATAAAGGGTCCGGTGGTTTCCCTAAATTTACTGAAAATTATTGGAATCTTGCTATCAATTTTTATTTTTCAACCATTTCTTATTCATGGTTTCCAGTTTTTATAGCTAAATTTTGTAACCAAAACAAGTTTTTTAAAAATTACTATTTATTTTGAAGTAATTTTAAAAGTACTACAAACAAATAATGTAGATTTGAAATAAGTCAGAAATTAATGTTTTTATAAGTTTTCTTTAAAAAAAAAACAAAAAATGAAATGATTATTCAAATGAGATACTATCAATATCAGCTATCGATTTGGTTAGAAATTTTTAATTGACTCTTTTATTTTTTATCTCTTTAAAAGTAATTCTAAACTATTTTTTTAATTGTAAATACCATCTAAAATTAAAATAAATTGAAGAGTGAGATTTTCAATAATATCACTATAGTATACACATTAAATATAATTCCAGCCTATTAAGATAGATACACATGCGAAGAATTATATAGGAGCTGAACATAATAAATGGAACATCTTATTCTATTTTAATTAAGTAAAGAATTTATGTTTATGATCCTAAGAATATGATGACCTAACAAAACGTTTGCACATTAAACTATAGCTTAAATTAAAATATATAATGTCTTGATTTAAAGAAGCAGACACGTTGTCGGAGAAAATGGTGCCTTTCAGCCTTTTATAAATTTAATAGAGAGAGTCGACGAGAGGGGACGAAACGAGTCTTGACTTGCTGTGTAGTTTAACATTTCCATTTCTTTCTTTCATTTTAGATCACTTTCATTCTTGGAAACTATTGTCCTTCCTTTTATAACATTCACCTAAATTAATGTCCAATTATTTATGTCAATGATTGTCGCATCTCTTCAAAACTTTTATCAAATATATCAAAATTTTACTTTTTAAAAGTAATAAAAACTTTGAGGTTAATTAAACATTTATAGTAGTAATTTAATCTATTAACTAATCATACTTTATATAATTTATAAGGTTGATAGTCCAATTTTTGAAAACGAGGGAAATGGGAGAGATTAATTGGAAAGAAGAGAGGTTTTGAGTTTTATGTTTTCCGTGGGCTATAACAATACTACTTGTGGAATCTCAGTGGTTCATAGCTACACACTGATGATGCTATTCCAAAAGTACTGATTGAGACCTCAGAATATTGAAGGACCCATTGTCCTTCAAATCCATTTGTTTTCATACCTTTTAACACGTTTTCAGTCTTTCTTTACTCAAAATCTTAAACAATAGTTTTGTTTAATAACCATTTCGTTTCTTATATCTGTACGTTTTCTTTTACGTTTTTTAAAATATCGTACAAAGAAGGTGAGGTTTATAAGTTTTTTTTTAATAAAAAACTAAATATTATCAAACCTGCCTGTACTATTTCATCTTATATTTATGTTGGTGAACAAAATTAGAAGTCATGCCTTCCTAAAGAGGCTATAAATTTAGGAACTGGAAAACATTAGGTTATATACTGTTTGTTTGGACCCTCTCTATTTCTTTATGATTTGACTAATCTTTAGATTTTTTTTTTTTACCAATTTTTCTTACAATACTAACTGTTTTCTTTTTTTTTCTTTTTTTACTGGGAATGACAATTTTTCTTTTCCTTTCTAAATTTGACCAAAGCAACATCTTTTAACTCTCAATCACAATATAGGTAAGAATTAAAGTAAAGTACTACTAATTATTGAGATAAAGTTGATCATTAGGAACAACTTATTCAAATGTGAATGATTAGTTTGCAGATCAGTTAAAAATAACAAGTAACTAAGAAGTAAAAGAAGAAGAGGAGTAACAAAGAATTATTCTAAAGGGTTATGTGTGCGCAAAATTAAACAAAGTCTCAATTATATTGAATTCAAGGAAGCTATATAGAATCTAAGCACGGTGGAAGAAGTCTATCAGTTTTAGTTTCAAATCGTCTTAGTTAAAAATACATTTAAACTTAAGTGTTTTATTTCTACCTAAATTTCATTTTGTATTCTTTAGCTTGATATTGTGAAATTAAATTAAAGGGCAACGAGTGATATAAAAGCTTTCAAAAAGAAAACTCTTTTAATTGAGAATATGAAAATAATTATTTAATGTGATTGTAACAATTTTTCATGTTGAGTTGTATTTTTTTTTTTGTCAAGATTCAAAGTTTTCTATATAAAATCTTTCTTGCCTGCAATTTTTTTTCATTTTTCAATTATTATTATTATTATTATTTTGTTTATTTTTGAAATAGTAGTATGATGTTTTTCCAATATATTAGATAAGAGATATTCGTATAATATAAGTTATGACAGTTATCTTTATCAGTAAAGTCTTTTACACAAAACAAAAAGTAAAGTCATGAAAACCTATATTCAAATAATATCATGTATGTATTTGACAGTATGAGATTTTATTTTAAAATCAATCATTGGTCAGAATATGAGTAATTTACCTATCTTATAAAAAGTGTTAATCTCTTTAGTTTTTCCAACGTGAGATCCCCAAACACTGATGTAGAGATATTTGAATAGCATTGTGTGAATCCATCTTTAGACCGTAATAATATTTATCACATAATATATATATATATATATATATATATATATATATATATATATAATAATTATTATTATTATTATACATAATTAATAATCTCCACAAGGTGATGAAAAAATCAGAGAAGAAGAAGAAGATGGAAAGTATTAGTGATAAGGGAGGAGGAAGAGAAACCAATAAGAAAGAGAGCACATGGGAAGTAATTTGTCAGTTAGTTTAATAGAAATAATGTATGGTTTTTTGTCCATTATCTTTCTCAACATTTTCATTCCAGATATATACATATATGCTTTTAATTATTTTGGAAACCCCTTCTCTTACCCATCACACACACACATGGGGGCCTCTTCTCCTCTTTTGCTTACCTAAACATTATTATCTTAACTCAATCACATTTTGAGATTAAATATGGATATCTCATTCTCTCCACAAAGTAAAACTTCTTAAAATAAACTTAAAATGTTTAGAAGAGGAAAATAATGAATGTTAAGTTTAGAAGTGGGAAGAGAATGAAAGTATGAAACTAATTAATGAGTTTGTTATATTTCTAATTAATGAGCAGTGTTCAACAATGGGCACATGAAAATAGGGTGGATGATGATTAAATGCTTGGAAATTAAAAGTCCAAAGGCAATATCATAACTAAGCCTAAATCAATCTAACCCATGGTGTTGGTCCCCTCTCATTAACATTTCTTATACTCATTTATAGCAAATAGTTAAATCAACCTAACGTGTTTTACAATTATGACTTCGTTTGATATCTATTTTGTTTTTAGTTTTTTATTTATAAGTTTAAGTTTATAAATATTATTCCTACCCCTCTTTCAAGATATTGTTTTTTTTTTAATAGCTGAGAATTCAAATATAATTGAAAATGACAAAAAATAAGAAAAGCCAACATAACTATTGTATACAACTAACCCACCAATAATATACGTATATACATACACATACATATATACGCGTGTTATATTATAGTTGTTAAACAAGGCCAATTTTTTTATTAGTTTCAATAAAGGTTGCTAATTATAAGTTGCAGCTGATAAAGGTCTAAACAAGGCGACTCCTTTCACCTTTTATATCTAATCTTAATTAATGGAAGTCACTTTTGAGACGTTTGGACAACTATAATGTAATTGATCTATAACGTAATATATTTCAAAACTACTTATGTTTTGATCAAGCACTTTGAACCTAACTTTTAATACCAATCTCATTTCGTTCCTACAGTTTTCAACTCAACCCTTTTATCCATTGTTTTCGTGCTTCACAATCCCCTTTTTAGTTATGTCCTAGATTCTTCATGCATTTCAATTAATATCTCTTCTCAAATTTCTAGTAATCTCTATTTGTATGGTGGAGAAATAGGAAGCACATAGAAGGGTCGCCCTAATTATTGCTCATACTAGATAGTCTTCCAAAGCAAACAACTTGAAAGTGGTGAGGTGTTATACAATTTTATAATTTCCTCCTTGGCACATGCAATGGGTACAGTGATTGTAATGAACTTAACAAATAAAGAATATATAAAACATACAATATAATAGAATATATGTGGTCTGCTAGTAGTGTATTGGCTATGTTCACGGAGTAGAGGGAGAACAATTTTATAAAAGATAATGTTACATAATACAAAATATTTATGACACCTTTAGGGCTACAGAGTTTATACAACATACTTCTCTAAATCTCAAATTTAACAAAGATATACGCATTTGATCGTTTGAATAAGATAATTTTTACCGAAAATGTTGAGCCTTCATAGTTTAGTTAGTAACTATCTTAACAACTCTTAATCTCGTGCAGAGAGATTTGAGATTATCTTAAGTTTTTCAGAGTTTTAGATAACAAATTAACTCGATAGAAAAGTCAGAAAGAATAGGTAGAAACGGATATTGAAAGAGAAGAGAGAGAGAACATAAGTGATGAGAGGGAGATGAATTTTTAACCGAATGACTAAATTGTTAACATTTTAAAAATCTATAGACTAAATCGTTACTTTTAAAAACTCTTATACCAAAATGGTACTTTGTTGTGAAAATTCAACGACTAACAGTGATGTTTATCCCTTGCATGAACCGTATCCAACCATAACTCATATTTTCTTTGGAAATGACAACCTTCTCTCTTAGTTCAAGCTTTATAAGAAAGCTGTAGTAGATTAGAGAGGTGTTGAACATAATGAGAAAACATCTAGTCAACCAATCAATTATCATAATGTCTCCCTTCATGGTGAGTTATAATATCAAGAGTGGTCTAGACATCATCTTTTAGCAAAATAGTTGGTGTGGTGATAACTGAGTCCCCAGGTCAGTATCTTAATTTGCATTCCTAAACATGCAGAAACAACAACATACTGTTCAAAAGGGTAAAGGACAAAGTTCAATTTGGAGAACCTTCAAAGCTGGATAGACAAAGTTCTTCCCTGCTGGTGTATATGAGGTCCCTAAACCAGTCTCTCAACTCATCCCGAGCATTAATAATATTTACTAAAAATTATGGCAGTGGAGTTTAAAAGACAAATTCCGAAGTTAGTGATTGAGCTTAAGTCTATGGAATTTTTTAGTAAGGTGCATGTCCAAAAATTGTCTTATTTAACATCACCCAAATATCATCCATAGTTACAAGATGTTCTCCTAACATTTTTTAGATTGAGATTTTTTTTCTAGCATGAACAAAGAGATCTACAAAGAATATCAATCCCCCCAGACCTTGAAACACATCAAGAGAAGTTAAGCAACACTAGCTCAATAAATATAAGAGTGAAACAATTTCTTCACTATTTTTATTCCTCTTTGGTTTTTCTTTTTGTCTTTTTTCTGGGGGGGTGTGTGGGAGGGGCATAAAGGCAAGTGAAGAGAAAAATACTTTTTTTTCAATTTCTTTCTCAAGAAAAGCTCTATTAACGTTCATGGTAACAATAGGATAGCATCTCCACTAACCAAAAAAACAGATACACAACTACAAATGAACCCTAGGGATCAAAATTAAAAAGAAAAAAAAATTGAACATCAATTTTATTTTCTGACGTGAGCTATATTATATGTTCCTCCTAAAGATTACTATCTAGCCGACTAGCCCATTGACTAGTACTAACATGAGGGCAGGACATTAATACAAAGCCACCGGTTATACTTGTAACAATCATGAAGATCTTTTCATTGTCAATCCACTGGGGAGGAACCTTACACAACTACACTGTTTTAATTTCGCAACAGCTTCCTGTGACTTACCAAGAGCTAGATCAACATAAACTGCAGTCAAAGTGGCTTCTGGACTGTTTGGCATAATCGATAATGCTTCCGATACAAACTGTTTCGCCTCTTCAAAATTTCCTTGTAAAGCCGAAACAGTGGCAAAATTTGCAAGGAGGACCGCCCGTGCTTCCTCTGGTCTTAGGAAGTTGATATGATGAGGTTCTTCCTGAGATGAAATGTTGGCAGTTGTCGATCCACCATTTGCCCCTTCAAGATCACCAGTCCCATCCATTCGCCATAGCTCACAGTCCTCCTGACTGAATGGCAATTTGAAATCGACTCCTCCAAATAAATAGTATAATAAATGGTCGGCAGCTTCTTTTGGTCTATTTAGCAAGCAAAGGGCCTCAGCAGCATAAACGTGGCCTAAGAATGTATAAACTTTGGAACTTTCTTGAAGCTCCACAAGAGACCTTGCTATTGTCAGGGCTCTCAAGGGGTTTCCAAGTTTCAACTCCACATAAGCCAGGTTAGCAAGAAGTGCTTGCTTAATCAACAGGTTTTCCCTCCTAGAAATTTCATCATAATAGGAGAGGGAGTTTTGCACAAGTTCCTGAATTGTAGCACCTTTTTGTTCTTTTGCATCACCATTCGCAGTTATCTGACTTGAGCCTAAAGTTGAGGAGGTCTTCGAATCAATACAATGTAAGTTCTTAAAATTTCTCCTTGACGCTGCTACTTCATTCGAATCTCTATCCTCCAAAGAAGAATTAGGGGACAAGACAGAATGCAAAAAGCTTGTCTCAGAATGGTTTAACAAGTACAGGGCATTAGAAAGACATTGCCGAGCAAGAGAAATTGAAAGCTTAGGTTGTCCTTCACTGCTGAAATGCCCGTCTTCTCTTCCAGAGGAATTTGCACGTCCATTTTTTGAAACTCCATCTTCCAATACAAGCTCCCTCCATTTTCCCATTCCAACAACATGAACCTTGATATCTGATCTATCAGAATCTGCAAGGTTGTCCTTTAGAAGCCCCTTCTCTGAAGCCATTAAGCAGCATTCAGCAAGCCGGAGCCACAACAAAGGTCGGTTATAGAAAATCAAACTGGCTTTTTGAAAGCATCGAGCAGCAAGAAGTGGTTTTCCACAAGCCAAGTACTGAACACCACAATTATAGACGATAAGAAGAGAGTTGTCTTGTGAAACAGTCGTGGGTTTTCTATCCTTCCAGAGAGCTGTACTATTAGACACAGCTTTGGAAAAGAATACTGTTGATGAATGATACTTCCCAAGTTGGTTATATATGCAGCCAAGGTTGTTGTTTAACATGCTTGAAATCCCCAAGTCTGTTCGGTTACTTGAGGCCAGAAGTAGCTTCATGGCCTTACGGTGGTTGCCACGGGCATATTCAAGTTCAGCCTTCAAGAGAAGAGCCATGGACGAATCTATCCCACGAGCAATGTTCATGGCATGCTTTGCTTCACGCTTAGCTTGCTTTAAATTTCTAGTGAGAAGAAGAAATCGAACCTTATACAGTTGCAACTTAAGCTTTAGATCAACTGTAGATAAAGACCGGTCAACTGGGATCCTTAAAAGAACATTTGAAGATGGAAATCCAGTCTGTGTTGCGGGATTCTGGCCACCAATATCCAATGTTGATAACATGGACTCATACTCAAATGTCTCTTCGGACAAAGTTCTTGATAGAGGGTTCTCCGAGGAATTGACACTTGCAGCTAAATCTGAATTGGAAGAGTCAAAGGCAGAAGCATTGGTGGGAACAGATGAAGATTTTGCAACCACATTAGTTGATTGTGGCACTCCTGTACTTCCATTTTCGCTTTGATTTGTACTGGTGACTCCAAAAGCTTTTTCCAGATAAAGTAGAACATCCTGACAAAAAAATATATGAGAAAGCCATTTTCAATATATCATCACGGATTTGTCAGCAGAACTCAGTTCCACTAAGACGGTAGAAACCATACGAGAACATATACAACCAGAATAGATGGTACAAATTCCTAAAAGGACAGAGGAGTCGCACATTAAATAATATACACAGAAATGACGGTAACACAACTGTCCTGACATAGAGATAAAACTAACTAATCTTGTAACCATATTACTTGAAAGATCTCATTCCTGAATTTAACATATTAACCTTATACTCATAACTTCCCGCACGTGCTTGGTAAATTAAGATTTAATACAAGAATTGGTAAATGTTAGACCACCATAAAAACATGTAGTTCTTCTACCTTAATGGACAAGTTAACAAGTCCAAGCAACATGATAAAACGTTGACACTACAAGACTACCGAAAATTAAAAGCCTGCAACTGAAATAAAATCTGTTAGTATGTGATGTAAGAAGACTAAGGGTTAATTGGGTGATAAGGTAATTAGGTAATATTCTAGGTTAATTTCCTTTTTACCCCCACCTGTAATAGAACTCTACAAATAGGAGTCTTCTCCTCAGGTATAAAACACATTAATCATTCTAATAAAAAATCCACAATCTGGTTCTTAGAGGACTTCTTCTTGAGGTTACTTAGGCTACATCAGTATGTTAACGTTTCTTGGGGGGACGAGAAATATTCAATTATAATATCATTGATAGTATGAAATTACAAAGGGGCAAAAATTGCCATGAGACTACACGTTCCTATTCCAATCACAAAATAAGAGATGTAAGGTTTCAATCACAAAAAAAAATGGTGAATTTACACCAAGTAAATGACTTATACAAGAGATGATAAAAGAGAATGCCATCTCTCTATCATCAAAGATAGGATGATTCATTTTGCTCAAAATAAGTCAAAAGAAAGTTTTGATGATGAAGGTCCACAAAACCACTTCATTCTTGAAGGGGTGACCAATGAGAAACGAATTTGAAAGAGTGTTGGGATCATTTTGGAAGACTTTCTCCCGAGCAATCGTCCAAAGTCACAATAGACTAATATGAGCATAATGGAGTCAGTGGAATGATGGCAAAGAACAAACCAATTTGGGTGGGGTAGAAACTATCCAAGGGGTCTTGTTGATAAGAAAAACCATACTTTTTTTTTTTGGGAGGAATTGGCTTTCACCAAATGTTCTTATAGAGGGAAGAATTTTGCTCATTGCCACATCAGGCAAGATGGTATGTAAGAGATTTGGATGTAAATTGGCAAGATTTATCTAGATTCCAATTCCAAGAGTCATCACCCATAGGGATATTTGCAGGCAAAATCAATGTAGACATTCCAAGCCACTCGATGATCTCAATTTCATTAAGTTTGCATCTCAATCCAAGGTCCCAAGCTTCAAAGTCAATGTTCCAACACTAATGGAAGCCTCCTTTTGTCCTGTTAGGGTGAAGTGTGGACGATCTAGGACAAGCCAACTTGAGGGGAGAGGCTCCAACCCAATTGTCCTTCCAAAAGGAAGTGTTAGCACCATCAGCCATCACATGAACAATATTATCAAGAATGAGATCACACTAATTTGCAATGTATGTCCAAGGGCCTTTTGATTGCTTCAAGGATCAGCCAAGGTTGTTGTAAGGGGGAGTCATATTGGCATCGATAAAATTCCTCTATAGGTCATCTTCCTCAAAATGATATCGTCAAATCCATTTGCCAAAAGACTTCTGGTCATCTGTTTCTTATGATTTTTATCTTGGTTGAGGGCTACGTTACCATTAGTTAAGGAAGAAAAGGCCGGTTTGTAGCCTTTAAAGAGGGGTCTGTAGGTTGTAACTTGTAGAAGGGATTATTTTCAGATTATTACAAATAATTCTCCATGATTTGTCTCAAGGAAATTAGTTTATACTAGCAAATGATATACAGGTCTCTGACAAGACGACTTACCGCAGATAATGATGCATCACGGCAGGCTAGTCCAACATCCAGCAGCAAAAAGCAAATATGAAGCGCTGTTGTCTGCATATCAATTGAATAATCAAAAGAGAATTCCCATCACTAGTATAAGCAATTAACTCCAGTACCTCATCAATAGGTTCAATATTTTGATATAAAGGTTCAAGAACTGCCAACGCCTTTGTATATTCATGAAGATTGAACCATACGATAGCCTGTAGACAGAAGTATTTTTAAATTATCACAATCAGATCAATAATAAAATATTTTTAAAATAACTGATTTCTTCCTAAGAGATGCATTGAACTTACAATGTTTAGGATAGCAATGGAGGCGTCAAACTCTTCCATGTAAACAAGATTGGCATTATTTGCAGGAGCCTGGTGAGCAGACACGTTATTTCCTTTAACCAAAGTACTCTTATTTTCAGTATTGAGAGCATCTGTTTGTTCTCCAGACGAAACTGCAAGGTTTTCACTTCTCTTCTGAACAAGCACATCCAAAAAGAATTGACAGAAAGATGAGTATGTATACATCATTGCAAATGTTCAAAAATACCAAAAAAGTGAATATGGGAGTGGGGGGAGCATTACGGCATTCTCTACATTCAAAATTTCAGTCAAAGAACTATAGAATGATGTGATCAATAGTATCAAAAAAATATTGCATATGTTGATTGAATTTTTTTTTTTCTTTTTTAATATTGCCTAGGCTTCATAGGATAGCAAATTCTCTTTAGAATGCTATAACCAGAATCTTTTATCTTCCTTTTCTTAGAGATGAACGAAGATAAAACTCCATTCAGAGCTTTAGATTTCTTCTCACTCCATTCCATTTCCACCTTGATTAAGAGTCTTCTTAAGAACATTATACACTCGTTTTTGTTTCCCTCCAAAATTTCCTTGGCACACGCTTCCTTATTTTGTGATATTACAAAAGTTCTGGAAAATTACTTCCAGCTGAGATCAATAGTCATTTATCTCTGATTCTATTACCATTTCCAGTTTTAATAGATGTACAGTGATCACTTTTTTATGTGCCATATAGTTTTACTAGATATTTAAGGAGTGAGATATTTGATCCTTGTAAGTGGCAAACCTAAGGGCGAGTGAATGGGACTATTTCTTATGCTCCTCGGACTTCCTCGTAGTGCAATGTCCAAGTCAATGGAGCTTAGAGGATTGTTAACCTTAGAATTTGTAATAAATCATTTCTGGCTCGGGGGCTATACCATTTTCCCTCGAGAACCTCACCCTTTGGCAAGAGTTTATTGTGAGTAAATGCAGTTCGCCCTTTGGAGTGGATTTAAAATGGAGATTTGAAAGACACTGCTAGACACTTTGTGGAAAGCTATTTCTACATCTCTGTGTTTTCTTTTTTATATAAAGACAACCAGTTTCATTGAAAAAAAACTATGAAACAAAATGAAAGAAAGATCTTCAAAACCCACCAAAACATCTCAACTAAAAGAAGGGGTTCCAACTATGTAAAATGTTACCAAGAAAATAAATACAAAAGGTCTTCGAAACCAAAGCCCAAAGGGACACATGATATCTAGCCAAGGACCAAACCTCACTAGGGTCCCTTTCCCTACCTCCAAACACCCGCTCATTCCTCTCACCCCCCAAAATCCCAAATGAAAGCACACACCCCAGCAAGCCACAGAAAACGACCTTTCCCTCCAAAGGACAGATGGAGGAGGATGTTAGGTCCCCGATTATCCACACATACAAAAGAGATCCCGCCCCTCCATCCGCCCCATCCCAGAGGAGGTCTCCCATACACTTCTCAAGACTCTAGCACACTGCACTTGGGACCCAAAACAGGGATAAGTGGGAAATAAGAATGCTTCTAAGAACAGATCTAGTAATGGTTAAAATCTACCTACTTTAGAGAAAAACCCTTTCATCAATACAGCCAAGCTCTTCCAGATATTCTCAAAAATAGGATCCCAAGACGATGCAGCTCTCAAATTACCATCCAGAGAAAGCTCAAGGTAAGAAGTAGGAAAGGAGCCAACCTTACAACCAAACACCTTCACCTACCACCTTCACCCAGAGAAAGCCCAATATTTGACATTTGTTCCTATTGATTTAAAGGCCAAAAATGTCTTCAAAAAAGCCCACAATATGATTAAGAATCAAAAGGGACTCCTCATACCAGAGAAAAATAACGTTGTATCGTCCCTCTTTTCTTAATTACATAATATCAAAATAAAACCCTTTCTTCTACATCTCTATGTTGATTAAAATCATTTGAGGGATGAGATGAATACCTAATTTTGGGAGATTGGAGAAAAAATGATTGGTGAATAGGTCTCTCACCTCTTTATTCCATTGCAAAAACCACCTTTCCTCCCAGAGATTTCATCCAATGGCTTACACCTTATCCTCCTACAATGATTACACATCTTCTCTTTATCTTGGTATCTACCGGCCGTTATCCAAATGAAAAGGATAAGTATTTTGACGCTCTTTTCTTTACTCTTCTGGTTGAATCCCTCCCCCGCTACCAAGACAGCCTTTAATGTGCTTTAGAGGATTAAGTTTTTTACCTAGCAAGTTTCACTTGGTCGTGTGAACGCTATGAATCAACTTTTGAGGAAGAAGTCTACACTGTTGGGGGCATTTTGTTGTATGTTTTTTAAAGTCAAAGGAAGACCTCAATCAACTTCTCAAGAGTTGTCAATTTACAAGATCCATGTGGAACTGTTTCATTCAATAGTTTGGTCTTGAGTTAGCTTGCCAATGAGGTCCAGAAGACACTCAAGGAGTTCCTTCTCCATCAACCTTTCAAAGAGAAATGTCAATTTTAATGGTTTGTTAGGGTGTGTTGATATTTGAGGGAGAGGAACAACAAGTGTTTAGAGGTGTGATGAGAGACCATGGTAATGATTGGTCCTTGGTGAGCTTTCATGTTTCTCTTTGAACTTCAGTTTCAAAGACATCTTGTAATGATCCTCTAGGTAGTATCTTACTTGGTCAGAAAGTTATTGTTACCTTTATATTCTTTCATTTTCTTTCTCAATGAAATCAATTGTTTCTATCCTCAAAAAATTAAAAAAACATTTAAAACCATTTTCAACTAATTGCAAAAAGTAAACTAAATATGTATTTATATTTTTTTTGAAAAGGAGACGAGCTTCTTTATTATTAATAAACTCAAAGTACAGAATAGCTATACAAAGAATAATAGGGCAGCCAAGAAATGGGGGAGAGAGAAAGAGGATCAGTAGTGCACTCGGACATCTCAACTAGGTTGACACCCCATAGCACCCTCATCATATCCAAAATACAAAGAACAAGAACAATATTAACGTCATGAAAAAACCAAAATAACAAAAGAAACTACCTAGGTAGACAAAAGCAAGGCTGAAAAGTAAAAACATGACGGCAGAAATACATATTAAAGCCTTGTATTATATTCCACCACAATTCAATAAGCTTAGGGGAGCCTTTTTCCTTTTCTATTTACAAGAATGAAAAAAGAAACAAAAAACACACACGGTGGGTTACCTTTGTTTTGAAGAGATGGATTTCCTTTAAAATCTCTAATCCCATCACACAGGTTAAATAAATATTGAATGAATCGTGCTTTATTAGAGAGCTATGTGAGGGTTTTGATACGTGTAGGGGCAAAATGAAATGATGCTTAGAAAAGGTGCGAATGTTCACATACAAATAACTAACCAAGGGTGTAATAGATATATATCTAAATATGAGGGGCAAAATGGGAACATAAAGATTCGCCCACTTCACACCTTTCAGATATGGTATAGATTAAAAGAAAAATATGTTTGTGTTTGGAGTCCTAACCCAAGTCAAGATTTTTTGGGTAAATTCTTGTTCATTTTGTTGCTCAATCCCTCCCCATTAGGAAATATGTTTTTGATATGGTATAGAGGATTAAGGCTCCTAAGAAAGTCAGGTTCTTTATTTGGCAAAGTTCGTTTGGTCGGGTGAACACTGTCAATAGGCTTGTTAGGAGGACTTCGCTTGTTGGGTCTTTTTGTTGTTTACTTTGTCGGAATGCAGAGCAAGACATTGATCATCTCTTTTTGGACTGTCAATATGTGTGGGCTGTGTGATGCTCTTTTCTGCAAGAGTTTGGTATGAGCTATGCCAGACATAGGAGTGTTCGCACGACGATTGAGGAGTTGCTCCTCCATCCTCCTCTTAGAGTTTTTGTGGCTTGCTGGAGTGTGCTATAATTTGGAATATTTGGGGGCAAAGAAATGACAGGGTGTTTTGAGGTAGGGAAAGGGACCACAGCGAGGTTCGGTCCCTGATTAGATTTCATGTGTCCCTTTTGGTTTTGATTCCAAAGACCTTTTGTAACTATTCTATTAGTAGCATTTTACTTAGCTGGAACCCCTTCTTCTAGTAGGGTTTTTTGGTGGGCTTTTTTTTATGCCCTTGTATTCTTCCCTTCTTTCTCAATGCGAGTTGCTCTTTTGATTAAAACAAAAAAAATTGGAAAAGAAATACACTCATTCCATACTCTTCTTTGAGCAAAGAACTCTCTAAAAGTATTTCTTTTGAAAAAGTAGGAAATGGCAAACAAAGGAGTATATAAAACTACAATCCATTATCCACCAAAAGAAGCCCTACTACAAAAAGGAGGCTCCAATCCAAACTTTTTTTTTTTTGATAAGAGACAAGTATATTCATATAACAAAACAGAACATCCTAAGGGCGAGGAACAAGAGGCTCCAATCCAAACTGATACAACATAATGGGTAGTTACAGAAACTGTTGGCAACCAAAACCCAAATAGAAGTAATAAACAAGTGGAGTAGTTACAGCAATGAACTGGCTTCTATTGCTGATTTATGTAATGAACCTTGGAGTATCAGCGGAGATTTCAATAGTGTTCAACGAAGAAGTGAAAGATTCCCAATGGGAAGAGCCTCAAGGAACATGAGAAATTTCAATATATTCATTGAGGAAAATAACTTCATGGAATTTTTTCTTTCAAATGGCCGATTCATTTGATCAAGTGAAGGGGAAGCAATCTCTCAATCTCTTGTTGACAGATTTTTGGTTTCTAACAAGTCGGAGGAAGATTCTGAGAGGAAGACATTCAGCACATCCTCTTTGAGTGTAGTTATGCTCAAAATTGTTGGTTTGCATTATTTAAGTTTTTTGGCATCAGCTGCGTTTTTGGAAAAACAGCAGAAAGCAATGTTCTTCAGATTTTGGCAGGGCCAAAGCTTAAAAAGAATCAACAAATCCTATGGAGTGAAAGTTGTGCAGGCTGATTTGTGGTTTGAAAGAAACCAAAGAGTCTTCCATAAGGAAACCCCTGGTTACTAGATTTAAAGCAGATTGAATGAACACATCTCTTTGGTCCTCTCTCTCCAAGGCTTTTGCTGATTATTTGAGTCAAGATATTAGTTTAAACTGGAGTGCTCTCATCTCCATGAATTAAATTGTTGACAGCAACTGTGGAAAAGATGGCTATCTTCCTCTGCTATGTAATTGTAATTGTTTAAGTCTCTATTATGTCATTTGTAAGTTTCTTTTTGGAGGTGATAATGGTTCGAGGGTGTCACCCTAGTTGAGATGCCCGAGTGCACCTCTTGATCCGTACCTTAATGATTGTTATTTCCATTGTACCTTAATGTAATTGTAATTGTTTAAGTCTCTATTATGTCATTTGTAAGTTTCTTTTTGGAGGTGATAATGGTTCGAGGGTGTCACCCTAGTTGAGATGCCCGAGTGCACCTCTTGATTCGTACCTTAATGCTTGTTCTTTCCATTGTACTTTGAGCATTAGTCTCATATCAATATCTTAATGAAGAGGCATATTTCTTGTACAAAAATAGAAGCAATAAACAAAGAACACAAATGATGGCCAACGCATACCACAAAATCCATCCTTTATCACAAAACCTCCAAAACCATTTTCCTCAATTTACTTCTTTAATCTCAGAAATTAAACACTGAATGCATGCATCCCAACTAGTATACCATACAAAGGTGTCATGTTAGCATACAATCTTATATTGTTACCCACTTCCTCCTCACATCAAGTATCAAGTTACTTCTTTAAAAAATGATCAAATAAATCCTAGAAAACTACATGTTGCCCTTCAAATCTATTATTAAACAAAAATCATAAAGTTTCACTCAAAGCTGGGTTTTTCATTTATTAATTATTAATTGTGTAAGTTCAAATCCTCGAACTTTAGTTGCATGAGAAAACATGAAAAGATTATGTTAATGTTAAGACTTGCATCCAAGAATATGAATGATGTATAGTAAGACTTATGCCAAATCTATCTATCTATGATTTAGAACAACTTTTTTACAAGAATTTAAAAGATGACTTTAAAAATAAAATTACAATGTTAAATTAAGCTAGGCAATGGATTGAGGTGATAAACAAACAGATCTTCCAAAAGGAAGGAAAATAACAAAATATTACCAAGAACATAAATCTATTGTGGCAGTTAACAGGCGTGAATTACTCAAGGGCTAATGGCATACCTTCACATTGTTTAATACTTCAAGTAACTTCTTTGGATTGGAACAACCATCCCTCAAGTATTCGGCAATGGCAATATTATGAAGCACCTGCGAAAGGCACCTATAAATGAAGTGCTGGCCGATATATTTTCTTTCTTTAAGGAAGTGTCAAATGAAGCATCAAAATTAAAGCACATAAGCCAAACCCATTGCAACTAACTAGTTTAGTAACAAAAAAACAATGACACCAAAATACCACTAAGCTCCTTATAAAAGATGCAGTCCTAAAGATTGGATCGAAGTCAAAATCAACATAGAAAATCACAATTTATCGAGAATCCAACGTCAATGTATATCAAAAGACACCCTATCCGAATATGTCAAGTTAAAAAATTAAAACAAAATAGTTGTAATAGTGCCAATTGACTAAATATCGAAAACCAAAGATATTGTTCCCTAAAATTAATGTGGTAGTATAACTAACAAAAAGGTAAGGTAGAATCTCCTTAACCTTCCTCACAGCCCAACAAAAACAATAATAAAAGAATTGCCATAACACTTATCATAATTCATTCTGGAACCTGAGGCCACTCTTTAAATATGCAACCATTGATTACTTATAAGTAAGAAAAGGGCCAAGGTTGTAGAGTGAGCTATTACTAGAATTAATAATCGGGATTTGATCTTCTACTAGAAAAGTAAAATAGAATCGCTACATAAACTTCTATGGAGCCGAGGATAGCAGTATAATTGGAGAGTGCATGTAACACTTCCACATAATATTATCTGCTCATGAAGCTGATTTAACTTCATGACAATATTTGTTTTCTATATCAATCATCAGTTACCAATTGACATGTGCTTTAGAGCAAAGATTAGGAGTTAGTCACATACATGAGGAATATAATTAATGCCAACCAGATTCAAAGCCACTCAACACTTTTTTGCCAACAATGTGAAATCTGAACACAGTTATACTGAATGGAGACTGGACAGACTAACAAAAACAACAAGTTTCTCGTTGTCATTAGCACTTGGCAGGGTCAATATTACATTAATTTTTTTCACCACTCTAGATTTTTCATACTTCAAAAGTGAAGAGCTTGGGATTGAAAGTATTGAATCAGGCAGTGGGAACAAGTACAGTAAGATAAAGACGTGGTATTATGTAAAACCCATCTTCCGTAAATGATAATGGAGCCTTAAGTGGAGTTGATCGCCCATGCTTGTTAGTTATGCGGCTGAAACCCCAAATATTTTCCAGGCCATCAGTTGCTAGGGGAATTCTATTGGTGTCGCTTTCACATCAAAGGTTTAGGTAACAATTCTGTGACTAGAAGGTTTAACGTTCAAATTAACCAGTAATAAAGAAAAAATGAAATAATGTACGAACAGAAATACCACCACCCCAGCCTAAATTCCAGTAGATAATCATAAAGGATAAGATTTATCCCAAGGAAAATGATGACATTCAATGAAAATCACCACCCATTTGCATTTCCTCTTAGAATAACCTAGGCGTAGTCAAACTATTCAACGAAATTGCACTTAGTTCTAGCATGTTGTCCTCAAATCATTCAAATCTCAACATTCGCTAAAGTGGAAAAATGGGACAAAAGAAAAAAGCGCCCCAAATTATTTCTGAGCTCAACATTTCGCATCACTGAATTAAAAAAACTAACCCGCATCTGCACACATACACACGAAGGATTAACGAAATTGTAGAATGGATTAAATCATTCCTACATCAAGCTATAAAACTCAACAAAAAGGGGAAAAGAAAGGTAAACAAAGAAACAAAATTAGATTACGGTGGAAGAAAAATCAAACCTTAGGATCGTCTTCTTTCTTCTGCAACAGCTGGTTCAAGACCTCTACACACCCAACATACTTCCCCGATTGAAAAAGCGAGGCAGCCTCCCTAGCAAGAGCGGCGGTGATGGATAAAGCACCGTCATCCTCAACGGCCGACGAGGACCCATCCCGATTCAGGGCGGAGGACGAAGATGAATCTCGAGCGTCCATGAACGGATCCAAATAAAAGAAACAAAACCAAGGGCCAGGTTGGAAAAAGAAGGAAATGAGTGGACGGATAAGGGGAGAAGAACGAAGCCCTAAAATTTCGAAGTTCAAAATTCTCAGTGGGATTAGAAGTAGTAAAGGGAGGGATTTTGAACTACGAAATCGAAGAGGAGAAGAAGAAGAAGAAGAAGAAGCTCGATAGCAATGGAAGTTGAAGATTTTTGAAACCCTAAAGTATGGATTAATTGGAAAGGAGGACACCTGGTTTCTTGTGTTTTGCTGAAATGCGTCTTTTTTTTTTTGTTGTTTTTTCGAAGAGAATGAAGTGAGCTTAAATAAAAACTATACTCCAATGGTCAACTAAATTGGAAAAGCAAGTTGACGCAATTCAAGTGCAAAATGCCACTCTTCAATTTCTCTAAACTTCTTTTTCTTTTTCTTTTTCTTTTTCTTTTTTTCTTTTTTTCTTTTTTTCTTGTTTTTTTCTTTTTTTAATGCAGTCACTGTATTTAAATGTCTAATTATTACTAGATTTTGTAAATTAATAAATCCCCAATTAAATTTAATTTTCATGTAAGTTAGTAAGTTCGTTGGAGATTTTGTCATCTTAATGTAAGAAATTTGGTTCAATCTACCAATTGATAGATTAATTAAGTAGGATTCGTTACAAAACCAATTAATTAGAGAGAGAAAGAGGATGATATAAATAAAAATAAAAATAAATTACTGTACATTTATCTGCCAAAAAAGTGGGTCAAATACAAACAATGTAAAATAATAACCAAGCATGCTAGAAAAGCAAAGATAATTATGGCAGCTATTTTACATGGTGAATGATAAATAAATAAATGGCAATTTATATGCAACATGGTTCACTTGTGTTTGATTTACTATTAGATTTGGCCTTCAAGAAAGTAGTTAATTATCAGCTCTTGCCATCTCCAAAATGGAATCTAGATTTTGGGTGTCTTGGCTTTCCTCTGAATCATCAACTACTTGTGAAAAATCAAGGCTTGTGTAAGTTCGAATGCCGGGGCCGTGTCCACCGCAATCCCGTGACCGTCCCTGTTGAGCTCGTCTTACTTCCTTTTGATGTTGAGTTAATTTAATCTTCTTCCTTTTTGGATTGGACGTAGGGGTATCCTCTTTGTGCTTGTCATGATTTGTAGTTGTCATTATTTGTATTCTTTTTGAGCTCTTGATGGATGTGGCACTTACTCTATGGCTAAAGGGAGGGTCGGCATTTTCTTCTTGTCTTGCAGGGCATTGTTCAATTACCCACAAGCATCTCTTCTGGAGTTTTATTCTTCCATTTCTTGATAGCTTGTGTAGTATAGGAAGCAAATTTTGAGGGTAACTTGCAAATAAATGTTCACCGAATGAGGAACTCCAGAAAGTAATGGTCCGCTCTGAAATGGAGGGATTCGGGTGGTCGAGAGTTTTTTCGAGTAGAGGTGCCAAAAGCTTCAGAAAGGCAGAGTCAGAGACTAATGAAGGGCAACCGTTTTGCAGATGACTAGTGATTTTAGACCAAAGGATTTGAAGCTCACTGTTAATGCGTTCATCCAATGTCTCCATTTTGGTCAGCCACAAGAGCAATGGAGAGGATATAATCTGGTAATGAAAGACAAGTGTTAAATGAAGAAAATATCATGAAAATGATCACCTATCGAATCACAAGAAAAAAAAAATGAGGAAAACTAGTTATTCAAGTCAGAGTATTCTTGAGCATAGTTCAGCCATATCAAATCTATGATAATGTCAGCGGTGAACTTGATTGCAATTACGTAGTTTTGAAGTGAAAAAATGAACATTTCAATACCATAATCACCACCAGAATCAAAAGAGAACGAAAACAAATTGTCCTAATATGCCTCAACTAAATGCATGATCCCAAAAATGTCAAAAGAAAAATGCATGATCCCAATCGACTCGATGTTTTGCACGATGATTAGATCCGATGCATGAAAGCAGATTTAAGTACCTCAATGAACTCAAATATATCTTGTTTCAAGTGAAGGCAGTTGACAAATTGAGCCAATGCGGAGAATACTCTGCAACATCCTTACCAGGGTGAGCTATTAATATAAGCACAATGCAAAGACAGAGGAATAAGTTACACATGCAGATTATTACAATAATTGTTCCAAAATACCTGGAAAGCCAATTTGATGAATTCTTTCCTTTTTTTATCCATACTATTTCAATAAATCTGTACCAGGAACAAGAAATTGAAGAGTTAGAGAGTTAAGGATAGACACTATGCAGAGACAGTAAAGCTTATTAATATCACTCAAAACATTAATTGTGATTTATATGGCGTTTTCTATAGGAGCCTCATTATCCTCACAAAAATAGATACATATATTCCAGACCATTAGTTTTGCAAGCATCCATATGCAAAGATTTCTTTTGAACTATAGTTCTCCTTTCATCTTTCATAATTCTTAAAAATACAGCTTTCAGCTGAATAAATGAAGTCCAACTCAGAATCTGTTTCAAAATTATAAGGGATGGGAAAGGCAGAGTTAACCACTTGATTTAGTCTATGATAACATTGTAGATATGTATCAAGAAACTAGCATGCAAAGGGCACAAGTATGCAATATCTAAGAAATAATCATACATTCACTTATAGTAGAGACATGTTTAACAAAATAATAGCAAACCAGTACATGACGTCTTGTTATTGGTCTTTTACTAAAATCAAACGGCTAATGTTTTCAATTACCTGGCAGCCAATCTCAAGCTAGAATTATTGAGGCTGGATTTTTCACTGTTACTATCTTTTCTCATTATTTTATATGATCTTCTCTTGGAAATTTGCAGCCCATTCAAAAGGTTTGTGACAATGTTGACAAATATTGAGAAGAAATCGGCAATAAAATCTTCACAGCTAGAACAAGATTCACTCCCACAACCAGGCATCCTTTGGTCATCAAGGCATCCGTTTAACATAGAAGCCAAACCCTCAGTAAAACTGATACTCACAAAACTGTCAAGCTGCAATGTGTTCACGGAACCATAAAGCGACTTCCAGACTTGGACAACAGATGCAAGCTCAAGACCCTCCAGGGGAGAGCCACACAATTCTTTTGAGGAGCATACAACAAAAGGGTAAGAAAGGATATGGCATATGGTATCCACTCCTTCAGTTTCTGACTTGGTTTTCAAAGCGAGATGATTCCCCATAGTACTGCTCTCCATCAAACCTTTTGCTACTTCTATCCATATCTTCAGGTTACTGGGTACAATATTTTTATACAGAACTAATGTAGCTGCTGCAAGTAGATTATCTGGTGGTATAAATGAAGAAAATACAAGTTCAAAATATCTGCACATTTCCTTTAGGATGCAATCCGTAAGGTGCATTGTCGAAGTAGACCAAACAGCAACTAAACTGTACATTACAACTAAATACGTTATAGGTGATACCTTATCCATGTAAGATATAGAAGGGACACCAAGAACTTGTGCATAGCTGGTGTGATTGACTGATTGGACTGCATCCATTGCCTTGAGGTCTAATTCAACCTCATAGAGTGGGGATCTGATAGAACCCGACTTCTCAGTTGGCAATGGAAAAGGATACAATATAGGAAATACTGTGGCTAATGAAAAATACAGAAGAAAAATAAAAGCTCCCTGTCGAAGACTCCCTCTCTCCCTCGGCTGCCTTCCTATCTCTCAAGGAATAACAGTAGGATTCTTATCACCAAAATTCTCTGCCCTCTCCCTTCCTTCTCGTCTCTATTTATATTTGCTCCCTCACTCCCCTGCCATGGTGATCGTGCGTCGGCACTCCATTTCCTTGTGGTCCCCACTTGCAGTTGGTTACATAACCAACTCCTCGTCCTTTTTCTCTTTCCTGTTTTTTCTCCTACTATACTGGCGTATGATGGGTGGTCTAACAGGATCCCAGTATAGAAGGTTCTAACTCCTTGGTGACAGCCCGAATAAAGTGAAGGACAGTATAATGTAAATGATGGTGAATATTGACATCACCACTGGCACTAATATCGTCAGACAAATGTCTTAAAAATTTTAAAATTTCCCTCAAAGCAAACATAACATCATCATAATTAGCAGAGGGCTTTTTTAACTCTAGTTGGAGTCCTTTTAAGACAGATTTAAATAACCTTTGACAAGCATCATATGCAAAAGTCCTATTCTCATTGTTGAAGGTCTCCATTGATGCTGAACTGGTGATAACACAAATCATTTTTAAATGAAAGTCCAAATGATTTAGATTCCATGGCAACCACCTAATAGGACACTGCTTCCAAGACCTTTTACCAGTTTCTGAATATTCAATATTGGGCGTCACCGTTTCTGATTTGTAGCATAAATGGCCAGTTACATCATTATCCATTTGTGAACACTTCGCCAATAGAAAATCATCCAGAAAACTTAAACACATAGTCCACAATCTGAGATTTTCATTATCTGGAACAAGCTGAAAAATTGCCTCGAGAACAGGCTCTACAACTAATTTTATCACGGAAGGACTGTTTACAAATGAGTCAAGTTTATAGAGAAGATAATGCCATGTGTTCAAACATGAAAGGCGAACAGATATGTCACATTTACTCAGCATGACACCGACCAAAGGCACCATGATCAGCTTTAAGCTTTTTGAAAACGCATTGGCTTTGATTTCACAATTATTCTCATTTAATAGTTGCACCGTTTGATTGCTGTCATTTTCCTTGACCAAATTAATCTCGCACGGGAGATTTGGAGTGTGAACAAGAGCATCAATTACACCTTCCCATGCAACCTGCAAGGTCAAGGTCTCAAAACCTTTAAAAGAACAAAATTCATAAATATATATATAACAGAACTTTCATCAAGCATGAGTGAAATACAAGCCTTGTTATAAGAGCAACTATTATAATTTTGAATCTCAGATTTTCTGGGTCACCTAAGTTTGTATGCTCAAGTCTTTCAAAGAACCCTAATTGAGACAAAGATGACTATTCTGTTTAACTAAGTCCTGAACAATCTCCCAAGTTCTACTTTGAACTGGAAGGCTTGCAGATTATATTTCCATGTCATTAACCTTTTTTTTTTACCTTCGACAGCATGCCATAAATATGCAATTCAGACCATGTACCTGAGAAGCAATCTGAACTTGAGGGTCATGATCTGAAAATGTCCGCTCAGGAATTTTAAGCATATAATTTACTAAACTTCTGTTCTTCATGGAATGAGATCCTAGTATCCGGATGAACCATCCCCAAGCTGCAATAGCCTGAACCTTCATTCCACGACTTAATAACTTATCCATTTCAATAAGCAATGATTCCTTCATATCTTTCACGAGCGCCTGTTGAAGTACAAAAGTTAGTATGTAAGACATGTTTACGTATTAAGTGTTTCTTATTCTTGTGACCTTGTCTATCTAAAGCCATACCCAGGTGATAGGCCTTGCCCAACCTTTTGTTTTTTACTCGGAGGAAGATAAGCGAGCATCTCATGGTTCTTTCTTCCACCTTCATTTTACCCCAAGAGTTAAATCTTCTAATTTCCCCTTATGTTGTCAACCATCAACTGATAATGGTTGTTGGTTCCATTGCATCAAGTTACAAGATATGAAACTTTTTATTGAAAAAAATGAATTATCAAAATATCTAGTATCTCTTGTAGATGCTTCAGATAGTGAGCAAACATAGGTCTCCAGATTGTTTCATAGCTATTTTTAGACCTTTAAGACTGAGGTCAACTGTTTGATTATACGGCATGGTACGGCCAAAGATACAGACTTCCATCTGAACCTACTGTCGGGCAACCATGACAGATTTTCTTTCTAAATTTTAAAAAGATCGTTTTGATATCTTGTTTGTGAAAGTCAAATGTGAACATGTGATAACACGGATAAACTGCATCTTACTAGTAAAAGACTCCACATAGAAAGAAAGGAGTCAATCCCATTTCTGAAAATTAAAGTGAATTATGAGTGCATTTTTAGAAAGATCATTGTTATGGCATATTCTTCAGTTTTTTATAATTGAAGAGAAGTAAAAAAGTAGCTTTAGTTTTCAAATAAGAAACGTAGCATCAGAGAAACGCATATGAATTTTGAGACCCAACAGATACTCTCCCACTCTAGCAAAGGAGATTTAAAAATTCGTTCAATTGCATTCATCAAAAAAGAAGCTTAATTTCAAAATTGTATAGCCAGACAACTCCAGGTGGGAACAACTTAACAGAAAAACTATGTCTCAAACTAACACCATGAAAAAAAAACTACAATTTGTTTCAGGCCAAATTTTCCGACAGTCCTATCTAGATTAGAGATATTTGTACCTTGACAACAAAAGGGAACATATAATAAGTTGAGTGAGCACAAAACAGTCTAGAGAGATGATATATACACACAAATGTAGACATTCTTCACTTTCTACGATAAAGATAAACGAGATAATATGGTTTATTGCCTTTAGAATCACTAATACATCGCATGATGGAAACTAGAAATGAAAATTTTTCTTTATTATCAAATAGTATATCAGTAAATGCCCTCTAATTACCATTCTTACATTATCTCCAAGTAGAGAGTTTTTGTTACTCCACTGGAGTACAGAGGCCTTTGCCTCTGTTGTATAGTCTATCTGGTTGATGAAAATTTGTTTCTGACAAAAAAAATTAAGACATTTAAGGCAAGAAAACAGATAAATGAGTACCTTGGACAAGACTAGCGGAGGAGGTAATATTGTGAACCTGATCTTCAACAAACATCTCTCTGACATATCCCTCTCTCTTTTATCTGAGCTAAGAAGTCTTCTATATATTGGAGGAGCCCATATATTAGATGACTCTCTCATTTTATCACTTAATTTGGCTGCCAGCTTTGTAATAGCCTAATGTATAGCATTCAAAGATGAATCAACAAATTAGTAAAAGAATAACACAAGTAAAGCCCATTTGCTTCGTGACTAGAAATAAGTTTTCATAAACATTGTAAACAAAGAAGCAACTCTGTATTAAAGTTTAAAAATATTGTCATATTCAAAAATATGTTAGACTACATCATCCTGAACTTACTTTTTATAAGTACATAAGTTTAAGAGTACATATCCATACCATCCCTTTTTCCCTGATTAACTTTTTGAATAACTAGTTTAACTATAGCCATTTGTTTAATTACTTTATTGAATCTCATTGCTTTTTAACGTCAGATTGGAGAGAAGTAACCATAATCGTGAATTTACTAGTAATCTAGAACAATAGATGTCATGAAAGACTCTTACTGCTTTATGGATAATACAACATATTGAACAAAACAGAGTACCAACCATGCAATGTGTATATGGGTGCTTGTGTGCTCATAATGAGAATCTTAGGTGTAAGATTAAACTACCCATTCAATTCACCTATGCCATGACAGAGAAATGTTCCAGAGGAGTGAGCCTAATGAAAGTCAAAAGGTAATTGGCCCGAAAAGAGGGTTTTAGCACATGAAGAAGACAGAATAGAAGTGTAGGAAATAGTAGTAGTATAGAGCAGTTGGGGGCAGTATGGTTCATTGGGCGCGAGTTTGTCCCTGGTTGTAGAGTAGAACACTGAAAAGCAACTAGAGTCACTGAGGGAGAGGTACGAGTTGATAGGAGTAGAGTAAAGAAAGGAAGATCACTGCGGATAGGAGGGATAGATCTCTAAGAGCTTGTGTGGTTTGACGTCTTTCTATAGTAATGAAATAATATTGCATTTCCTTCAAATGACTACTGGTAAGTATCAGATTTGTGCTCTACAACCATAATGGATACTTAGCCGAGTAAAATATCATGATTTTCCCAAGGAAAATTCAAGAATACAGCTAAGTGAGTTTACCTAAGCCAATTTTTGGCAGTGACAAATACAAATGGTAACGAAAGTCAGGGAAAGAATTTTTAATTTTCTATGTCCTATTGTAAGTGGCATTGAAGAGGTCAATCTAAAAAAGTACCCAGGCAGCAACCAGCAGTATCTTAGTTTCCAGCAAAAATATGTAACGTCCATCCTGATTTTTACATGGGAGGAAAACAAACTCTTGCACATCTATCAAAATGAAAGATATGGAGTATTCCTAACATGTCAGTACTGTTGAGACGAACTTGCAGTACACACAGAGAATGGGAGAGGAAAGTTTCAATCTGGACTTGACACTTGATAAAACAGCCTGTAACCAAGGCTATCCCATATCGTGGTAGGGTAGTAAAAGGTATGGAAGCTCCAATATAAGTAATTGAACAAAACTTGTACCTGGATAGCCTCAAAAGTGGTCGACAAAGACCCATAGGGATTGTCGAGGGCATGAGTAACTGCCAGCAATAAAGATTGGAAGTGCACAGCAAGAATGTCTGAATCAAGCTGTTGAATAGATATGCACCAGACTCCTAAGTTACATACTGACTGCAATGAAATAGGTGTATGATAAGTTGAATTTAAAAAGAGGGCATTAAAAGCGTGGTTGATGAAAAATTTGTTCTGAAGCTAGAAGTAGAACAAACCTTCAGTCTCGTTCTACTGATTAGTTCTGCCAATGACTTAAAGATAAAGTTGGCTTCTTTAGCTGGAACATGGATAAGAAAGAAAAAATATGAAATTTTTTTCTATAATAGTGAATAGCAGAAAATATTCGTTGTCAACAATATTGCCACTAAAGGATTCAAAAGCCAGGCAGAATCGAGTAAAATATCCCAAATGTTCCTAGATGTTTGAGATCAGCATATCTGGTTGTCGCTTTTCTGCTAGTGAGATAGCTAATTACATCTGTACGAGGTATGCATGTATGCAGGTATGCCAGTGCGCATGCAATAAGATCTTAAAACAATTCAAGTCTACAAAAGGTAAAAGAAAAGCAATAACCATGGGCATTTCTCACTAATACAAGCATTCAAATATTTCTACTCAAGCACCGACACCTTTTGCTGATGAATGGTGACCAGTGCTTCTAGAGTGGCTCTTTTATAGCTAAAAAGTGAAGAAGGTAACCAATTGACAGTTAGAATTGAAAGAAAACCACCCTCATACCGTAAGCACATACCCGGAATGGCAGCAACAATCGATGAGTGATAAATTATGAATCCTAAGCACTTCAATGCTTGTGCGGCGCTGAAAGAAGAAAACAGATGAAAATAAATCCAATTCACCAACTTAACATCCTCGGTCTTAAAATCTACATTAAATTACATATACGTCACTTCAACCCTAAAATTTAGTTAAATCAATTAAACGATGCTCTCAATCACAATAAACAACCGAGTCGTGTTAAAATAAGAGAAAAGGAAGTGGAACTAGGTATGTTGAAGAAAGCAGGAAGTGGTGAAAAGCGTGAGTTTAAGTAAGTCTTACATTTCTTCGTCTTCATCTTGAGTATCGGAGACGATATGGTGTATGGAATCCCGAGAAAACTCGGCTAGGGCATCAATTGAAATGTGGTCTGGAATAGAAGCCTGTTGGATTTGTAGAAGAGAGGAGTAGGCAAGTGATTTGTGTGCTTTGAGTCCGGAACAAATTAGGGTATTGATTTCTTGGAGACGGTTTGAGATGTTCACCATTGCTGAAGAGTGAAGCACAAATGGGAGAAAGGAGAGCCGTAAGCGAAAAAGGAAGATAAACTTCGCGCCAAAAAATTGTCCCGTCGGAGTGGCCAAATGGCGGGGAATATAATTCATACATATATATATATATATTTCGCTCCATGTTTAAAAAATGTAACGCTGAAATTTGTAACCAATTTTTGTCCATTTCTATTCATGCTAAATATTTTATTTTATTTTACTATTTTTTATCATCTTCTATATAAAAATGTATATTATTTATGTTATCATACAAAATATGAAAATATTGGTATTTCCATCCAATTTTAGTTATTATTACGAGTATTTTATAATCTGAAAGAGTCTTTGTCCAAGTGTCCAAGTTTAAGTGAGTTAATTGCTTATTCTACTCGAGGCTCGAGGTCTCATTCAACTTTTTCATCTATATATAATATATATTAAAAAATTATTTAATTTTTAATATTGGTAGGTAGCTTGATGGTTACTCTATTCCATACATTTTTATTTATTTATTTTTCAAATTACAACTCAATAACAATTATACATTTTTCTCACCTGGATTAAAGTTTTCAACTTCATTCATTTTTTATTTTTTTATTTTTATAAAACTTTCATTTTATTATTTTGTTATAATTATAAAAATTTGAAATTTTGTTTTTTTCTTCTTCTTCTTCCTCGACATCTTCTTTGAAGCGGAATGTTATGTTATTGTAGATTTAATTTGAAATTTATATAGAGAAATATTTTAAAAGATAATTGGTTGGATCATCATCTCTTTTGAAGAAAAATAATAATAGTTATATGAGAGAGATACTATATATATATATACATATTGACTAAACTATAAAGCCTCTGTCAATAAATTTTGTCATTGTTAGCATTCAACTTCAGTAAAATCTTGGACTTTTATATGATTTAGTGATATAGTTTATAAATAGATTTGAACATATTTACATTTTTTTAAAACGTTGATATCCACTTAACTTATTATTAAAATTAATTAGTACACGACAAAAAACATGTCGAATATGAATTGAAAAGACAAAACTTTCACTAAAATTCATTCACCTTCAAATGTTTAATAACAACATTAATAGATGTAGAAACAGTTGAAAGCTCGTTTTTGGCTCAACATCAGTCTCAAATGGGATGATTGAGCAAAAGTTTGCCAAATCCAAAAATGGGTGTTGTAGCAACTACTTTATGTGGAGCAATAGAAGAATTATTGAAGCAAGGGAAAGTTGAATACATGGCAGATAAAGGTTGTACAGTTCACTTACAATTTGGAAAAGTTGACTTCAACCTCCTTCTCAGCTCATAAACATATGCTTGCATTTTACCATAAAAGAAAAGGCAAACTTTGTGGATTTGCCTTGAACACTTCACCTACAACTCAAGATTTCACGTAACGTCGTTCTAAAGGGGAAATCAAAAAGATGGATGATGAATCGAAAGTTTGAGTTAGATTTGCTATTTGA
Source organism: Cucumis sativus (assembly GCF_000004075.3). NCBI lineage: Eukaryota > Viridiplantae > Streptophyta > Magnoliopsida > Cucurbitales > Cucurbitaceae > Cucumis > Cucumis sativus. The sequence goes on along the minus strand of NC_026655.2, from coordinate 14,542,453 downwards.
GGATAGTCTTGAGTACAAATCAAGAAGACGCCATCTAGGATTTGAGGTTCTCGAGGAGATTTGAAATTTGCAACTTTTGGGTTCTTTAGGAGACGGAATTGATGGTACGTGGTACGTGGTACGTGTTGGGAGGGAAAATGAAGACTCATACCTTTTTTTTTTTTTTGTAATGGTTATAACAAAAAAATGAAAAAATTATATAATAATAATATACAATTATTCATTTATCTATAATTAGTCTAATATAAGTTTTATCAAAAAAAATAAAATTAGTCATTTAAGATTTTTATAAAATAAATATTAATTTGAATTAAAATTGAGTTTTCACATCTAACAAAATGAATAAAAAAAATCAATACTAGCAAAATACCTATCAGTGATATATATTGATAAAAATCTTTTATCGCTTATAAATGTGTTTATCAATAAAACAAAATGAAGTACACCATCAACGCTATTTATTTTAATTATAAAATAAAAACAAAGTTTTAAGAGATTTGATCGCTAAATGTTGAACAATCTTTTACATCCGAAAAACAAAAAGTGATAATCTATGGCTCATTTGATAACATTCTCGCCTTTTATTTTTGTTTTTCATTTTTTAAGAAATAGAAGTGTAGGATAATATGGACAAAAATCGAGAAACTATGGAAAATAATTTGGAAATATTTTCTTCCAATATTGTTTTCATTTTATTTGATTCTATTAGTTATTTTGTGTTTCAAAATCTCTAGTTGGCTGGAGTTATATCTTTAACCACGATTAACTTAAAAAGACTGTTCAATTCTCAACTTTGATCCATTTATTTTGTTTATTCATTTAGTATATATTTCTTAGTTTTTTTCTTTTTTTCTTTTTATTAATTTTTCAAGTTTACATGTTTAATACTACTTACTGTTTCCCTTTCTTTATTAATCTTTCATATGTATGTTTATTTTTTTTCCTCCTTTCTTTATTAATTTTTCATAATTACATGTTTAATTTAATTTTGATTAATTTATAAAATTTTCAATATATTTAGATTAGTGTATTATTTGATTTCAAATTTTAGATCTAATTCTAAGATTTCTTTTTTATTTTGCAATATTTATTTTATATTTTATATTTATAGTTTAATTTAATTTTGAATTATAAAACTATTCCATATTTAAATTTATATATGATTTTGATCTTCCAAGTTACATTTTTAATAAGTTTATTTAATTTTTTTAAAATTTTAATTTTCAAATTCTGGAATATATATGTTTATGTGTTATTTTAAATTAAGTACCATCAAAATTAATTAAAATTTTACATTATATAATTGTTTTTACTATTTTAACCGCATATAATTAATAAAAAAATATTATATTATAGTTATTAATTTATCGTTGGAATTTATGTATACTTGATAATGTCATGTTTTATAACTATTTTTAAAAATATTTTAATAGAGTACATATTTTTTATTTTATATAATGAAATTATATTTGAATAATAAAATTACGAGAAAATGTTAGAAAAAATAACACAATAAATGATTAGAAACAAGCTTTCAATTTTGTTTTTTTTTTTTTTTTTTTCTCTAGGAAACACAAACCATAAATAGTTATAAATCATAGTCTAATTTTTTATTAAAAAATAAGGAACAAAAACCAAAAATAAAAACAAGTAAGTGGATTATAGAATAACTCCAAAGTTGTTAAAATTAAATTACAATTTTTGAAAATTTATTTTAAGGCGAGTATTAAAAACAATAATGACAATAGACCATAAAGAATCCCTCAACTCTTACTTGCCAATAAACGAAAAACGAACGTGGGCCTTTCTCCATTAACCTTCGTCCCTGCTTAAGCAGTTTTGGGCTTGATGAAGAGCCATTTGCATAGTCAAAGTGGTCGAGGGCCACTCTATCTCATCATTCAATAATATATTGTTATTTTTATATACATTTCATATACAATGAGATCTATATTTCATGTTTTTATTATTGTATAGATCAGTAGGATATAACAAAACTATGCATATGTTAGTATGAATCCTAAATATATCCTATAGAAGCAACTAATACATATTTACGTAAAAAAATTTACTGATATGTATTTTATCAATATCAACTATCAATCAGATGACGGAGTTTTTCAGTTAACAAAGCTGAAGCTCCATCTTTTTCTTACATATGAGTAAGCAGGCAAAAAAAAGTTAATTTTTTTTTATCAGTGCCAACTGCCAATCAGATGACAGAGTTTTTCAGTTAAGAAAACTGAAGCTCCATCTTTTTCTTAGGAGTAAGCAGGCAAAACAAAGTTAAAAAATTAAAATAGCAAACGATAATTTTGAGTAAAAGTTGAATCCGTCAAACGGTTTTGGAAAATTAATATACCTATAAACTCTCAATTACCATTTTCCCATATATCACTATATATGACTTTTCACATTCCTTTTAGTTTAAACATCAAAATTCCTATCACATTAGGTCATTCATGAAAATAGTAGGAGAGTTAGGGTATTGGTGTATAAAACTCACAATTGATTTGGTTTCTTATACTTATAAAATTGATTGGGTTTGATTTTAGCTGTGACAATTAGATACAAATTAGAGAAAATCAAACCCTAACATCACACATGAGGTCTATTTATACATTCTTGTTTATTTATATATATTTGTAACTTCGTAAAATTTTTAGATGCAAATATTTTAAAAACAAAAAAAAACCCATTAAAAACATTTATTAGAATTCCATATATACAAAAAAAAAAAAAAAAAACTTACCTAAATACAATTCAACTATTTTATATCATCGATTTAAAGTTTAGACGTTCGAATAAATCAACTAATTCCAATATTGTTTTGAACAAAATAAAAAAGATATTGTTTTGGAGTATAACATAATTTTTTTAAAAAAATTATTAAACTAAAAGAACAAGCCAACGAACCACATAAGGGGATGGAGAGATAAGATAGAGAGAGGAAAAATCTCTCTCTAAAGAGAGAAAAACCACGAACAAGAAATTAAAACGGTTAGATTATGGGTAATTGTGTCTTTTTTATAATTCATTGGACTAACTAAAAACATTTACGGAATGAGCAAGTGATTCTTTTCAACTCAAAAAAAAAATTAAAATAATTTAGAATTCTCAAGATTCAAAAGCTTGATAACTACAATAAATCTGATTTCACCTCCACTGAGAGATTCTACTCATCTCTCAAGAAAACACGTTATGTCATCGACAATATAACTTTAGTTTCTAAAACTTTGACCGACCAATCAGTAGATATTGGAATGCACCCATCCTCAATAGAGCTACTATACCAATCACAAAAAGATCCAACCAATCTTACTCTATTGAGCATTCTTAAACCCAACAATGACTTTCAACAATAAACAAAAGGATTGATCTTCAACATATAGTTGTGTAGATTGAAAATCGTACTTCTAAAATATAAAAAGAAATAGTGATTACTAATTACCATCCTATTAACTCTACTGTAACCAACAAAACTAAAAACTAAAAAAAAAAACAAAAAACAAGAAAGTATTAACCATCTTTCTCTTGCGTCATACCATACATACACACATATATTTTTTTGTGAAAGAAGATAATAGTTGATGGAGACAATTAGGTATACACTTGACAATATTATCATAGCTTTACAAAGACAGCACCCACTAAGTTGAAACAAAACTAAAAAGAAAAAGAACTGAAAATACCATACACTTTTGGAAATCAACATATGTGTAAAACTAAAAAAAAAAAAGAAGATTAAAGTTGACGACAAGGATCAACCCACCAAACATTTGTTCATTTATATAAAAGAAGAAGAAGAGATTAGAAAATAGAAAAAGTAGAGGGAAAGTGGAATTTGATTTGGGACCCCATCGCCATAATCAAAAGCATTTTACTGAAAGATATCCTTTGTCTCTCTCTGCTTTATAACCAAACCACCAATATTTGAATATATATCACCTCTACCTTTTCTTTATTATGCCTCAAACTCATTATATTATATATGTTTAGCTTCTTCATAATTTTATATAAACTTTTGTGTATATGTATTGGATTCAAAATATAAAATAAAATCCATTTGCATATAGGTATAGGATCCATCTAAAAAACATCCTACTTTCTATTAATAATTTAAAAAACAAAAGTGATATTTTCCTAATTTCAGTTTACTTTTTTATTCATTTAATACTAAATCATAACAATTACCCTTCAATTTTACTCTATATTTCAAATATATCATTATACTTGAAATATAGACTAACTTTCTTAACTTTACAAAATTGTCATTGATATAATAATATTTAGATTTTTGAATAAAAAAAATGAAGACTTAGAACTGTGTGGTAATTACTCAAAACCATATGGTAGGGTAATTTTTCTATTTTTAAACAAATTACAAAGTTCATTTAAACAAATTACAAAATTGAATAATATTTTGTATAATTTCAACGTAGTTGTCAAATATAATAATCAAACTCAAAATATGTATCACAAATTTTAACTCTAGAGTAAAATAAATAAATAAAGCATCTACATTCATAAGAGCCTATAGAATTTGATTGATTGTAACTCATTGGTTCACGCATGGGGGCCACGACATTTGAGGAAAGAAAGGGTCCGATGGTCGAAGTCCAACAGCTTTTCTTGCAAATAAACGAAACGAATATTTTGTTGGACATTTGACAACTCATAAGATCCAGAAACGTCATCGTTTCATTATCTCTTCCCCTTTCTTTCTTCCCTTTTACGTTCAACCAACCAACCTTTGTAAAATTACTCTCTTCGTGGCTGACCCTAAAGTGAAAATAATTATTGAAAACTTACAAAAGCTGAAATTGGGAATGACAATAAAACAACCTAACCAAATAAAACTTCCTTTTCAATAATAAAGTTTCTTTTTTCTTCTTTTACTTTTACTCACGTGGAAATATGTAACTCTGCCATTAACACAAGGTGAGAATAATATGTTTACATGTGTAAAAGTAAAAGACGAGGAGTTTGTCTAGATAGAGTTTGACAACTATCTTCATCAATATGAGCTTTTTTGAGTGGTACAAAATACAATCCATGAGAGTTTATACAACTCTTAGTAATATATGTGTGTGTTTATGAAATTTTAAGTTTGTGTCAAATAAATTCTACACTTTAAAAAGTGTCTAATACGTTTTTATTTGAATCTTGATATTTTATGCAATGACCCACTAAGCTTTGAAAAACGTCTTAGACTTTGAGGGCATGTTTAGAGTGAAGTAAGCTATAAAAGTGCATTTTTGTTTGAGGCTAGATTCGGTTTTAGTTGGGATTAAAATTAGCTAACATTTAAAACAACCCACATGTTCTAACTATTTTTCAACTTTCGTCAACCATTCTCCAACCAACACCTCCAATGACGAACTTCTAACAACTAACTCTCATGATCGCTCCAACCAATCTCTGAACATCATTGATAAACCTTGAAATTTTTTAATAAAAACACATTATTATTATACATTACAAACCAAATAAACATGTATATAAAAATACTTTTTCTTAAATTAAATTGCCAAACACATTTCTTAGTTTAATAACATTTTTGATTGGTTAATTTAATTGGCAAGGAAACTTAGAATTATCTTTTACACTTAAAAATTACAATTTGGAAAAAACTTAAGCAGCCAAATAAAAATGATATACATACATACATGTTTTTATTTCTTGTAAGAGTGTCCCCCATCCACCAAATATATATAGGATCTAAGAAATGATGAGATGATTGAACAAATAACCAATAAAACAAGAAACACAAAATCTATGAAACTAACATCATTGAAGCGTTGAAATACTTGTATTATATAATCAAATATGTTGAAATAGATTTTTGGATGGATTTTGGAGTTGTTGCTTTTGAATCTCACCAGGTGCATGATCCTAAAGCTAGCTTGCCAGACTTCTTAGTACCTAGTTGTTCCAAGCCTAAGAGATGATAGGATTCAATGTATTCCAATGAAAAAATATATATATCTTTAATATCCTAATCAAACAATTCTAATAAGGTCCAAAATGATAATTCACATAAGTTAATTAGAATTTTAATTACATTAAGATGATCGTGACATTATTAAATTAGATAATTAAGTGTTTTATCACTCTCGTTTTGTTAAGCTTTCGACATAACTATTAGTCAATATCATAATTCTTATGATCTATCATCACCTACAAAATCTATCTATATAATAAATTCTATAAAGTTTTAGTTGGAGAGGGAAATTATGCTCTTCTTCCGAACTTCTACATTTTACTAATTGAATTCCTTTTAGTAAAAATAAAAAATAAAAAGAGAACAGATTTGAAAAATAATTTTAAATTTAAAAGTTTTAAAAACCCTCCTTATATTTAGATGATAGTGATAAATTTGTTTGACTTTTTCTTGAGTTCCAAAAGACCAATTTTAAGATATATTAAACAGAAATACTTTCTCTTTTCCATATCCCCCTCCCCCTCCCCCTCCCCATTTTTATAATAATTTTCACAGCAATAAAAAAAAATTCTCATAAAATAATTTTAAAATCATAATCTTCCTCTAAAACAATATAAACTGATGTATTTAACAACAACTTTGTTAAAACATAAATTTAAATCTTAAATTTTGTTTAGTGCTTCCATTACTCTTTTTATACGTACATAAATCTTAAGTGAAACATGAATGAATATGATCCAATATTTAACAAAAATATGAGTAAGAAACTATTAATGAAAAAAAAGACAAGACACTACGGGAAAATTTAAAAGATATGCTCTAAACTTTCAAAAATTTTAAAAGATAAATTTTAGATACAGATAGAGATATCTCTTTCAAAATTTGAAAGTTTAAAGCATCTTTTTATCCTTTGTTACTGTTCATTGATAAAATATGAAATTTTATATATGAAATATTATTTTAAAATTTAACTCAATTTTAGAAATCTTAAATTTTTAATTTTCACTAGTTTGTGATTGTAGAACTTTTTCTATAAAATTTGAAAGAGGGTTTTACCTACGGAAGAAAATGATAATTAATAAAAAGTAAATAATTAAAATTAATGAAAATGATATTTAAGTATTATATGTGTATATGAATTTATGATATGATATATAAGATGTATAAAAAACATTATTAAATTCTTTGCTCAAACATTAAAAGAAAAAAAAAAAGAAAGAGAGGAGAAAAGAAAAAGTAGCGGAAGAAAAGGAAATTATAAAAAGAAGAAATAATGATTGGTAGGAAAGAGAAGAAAAAAGGGGTAAAAGTGTGGAGAGGGTTGTCGTGGCATTATTGTCCAAGAACACCACAAAGTGTCCACCACTGCCGACGAGCTGCCAATTGCCTTACTTTTACCCACGCAAAGTGGACTACTTTATGTGCAAATCATCCTCTCTTTCTAACATCTCAATCATCTTTAAACATCCGTCTACTTCCACTATCATTTTATATATATATATATATGATGTCTATACAGTACATTCAAAAAGTTTAAAGTTTGTGTTTATTTGATTTTTCAACCCTCAAAACCATCTAATAGGTTTATAATATTTGATATTTAATAAATATAAATTTTGTGCTTTGGAGATTTATATATTAATTAAAATAGAATGAATAGGTAAATTATGATGGAAAAATCAAAGAAACCCATATTTAAAAAGTTGAAAGAATAAATGGTGTAATGAAATTATTCATATTCTAGCACTATGATTTTTTTTGGTTTGTCGCTTAAAAGCTATATTTTGTATTGTGTATATGGATTTGTTGGAACAATGGAATAACACTAAGGGAACAAATAAATAAAAGTGAGCTGCAAAAGAATATAGTGATTCTCTTAGTCACTTCTCTTAATGGATTATTAATATATCTAAACTTTATGGTATGTTTTTGTAACTATTGTGATATAATTAAATAACTAAAGTAATGTAACTTACAACTTTAACTCGGTGAGATGAACACATTCTTATCAGACAAATTAATTATTTGTTAATATATTTGGGTATTTATAACCTCAAGTAAATATCAATTTATACCTCTAAACTTTGAGGTCGTTGTATAATATAAAAGTTATATCAGTTTAAACTCTAAATTAATAGTTGTATCAATTTAAACTTTCAATTTTTATAAATGTACATCGATTTAAAACCCTAAACTTTCTTACATATAGCAATTTAAACCCTCAATTTTTATAAATGTTGAGCTTTGGAATTATTGTACCAAAACCCAATTACAAGAATAATAATGTATATGGAAGTGCAAGACAACTGATAAGATGAATGAAGCTCCTTTAGCAACGTTAATGAGTTGGTCTTTACAGACTCAAAAGTTATGAAAAATGAAATAACTCCTTTTCATTTACACTTTCATAGAAGTTTTCTTTCAAGCTCTTGACTAAAGGTGTTTTGTTATGAGAAGAATGTATGATGAAGAAGACGATGGTATAAAGAGAAGAAGAACGACCACACATGAAGTTTTAAAGTGGTTCAGTCCAAATGAACTCACATTTACTGTGCTTGGTTATGTAAACACAAGATTCACCAAACTTTGAAGATTAATGTAATAAGTAAATTTCAAAGACGTTAGTGAGTCGTCAACTCCATCCATATGCAAAACCTCATTCTATCGATCTATAAAAGTACACCAACGAGAAAGATCAATCACAATTTGAGTTATAATTGTTCGATTAAAATTAATATAAAAATATCTTAGAAATTAGACTCACAAAAACACAACTAATCACTACTTTGTATTATCTTCTTCCCAAACACAATATAGCCTAAACTTTCGAGCAAAAACAACAATGCTAGATCTTTATACTCGTAACCTTCACTAACCCATTCCTCCAAAAACACAAATAAACTACACACTAACATCATTTAGGAATATTTTCAACCCACTCCTCCACAAACACGTCAAAGCCTCAAACTTAGATTACTTAGAAACAACTGCAATCTACCCCTCTACAAACAGGTTATTATTAGTTTAAGGCTTGTATTAGTCTAAAATGATACAACTCTCACAGTTTAGAGTTCAAATTGATACAACTATTAGTTTAAAGTTTAAAATGATAGAAACACTAAAGTTGATGGCATAAAACGGAATTTTTCTTAAAGCTTTTTTAAATGAAATTATTTAACAATGTTAACCATTATATCAAAGAATAAATAGTTGATTGATAAAAAAAATGGCATATCTATACTAATCTAAGGAATTATTTGGAGAAAATTATAGTTTCCTATGTTTTTGTTTTGTTAGATAGTTTTTAAAATTATCTTTTGTAATTGATTTTTTTAGTTATCATTGTTATGTTACATTTAATTTATAACTAAATCTATCCTTTCTTTTAAACAAAACAAAATATTTTAATGAATATTAACTATACATCATTTTCTAAACTTTTCAATGATTTCATCTCCAAATGAATTGTCGTTTTATTAAAAAAGAAGAAAAGAAAAGAGAAAAGAGAAGAGAAATAGTTACAATGATTTATACTTAGAGTTATGGCAGTTTTGTTTTATCTTTTTGTTAAGTAAACTGTTTTGTTTATGTCAAGCAATGTTGAAAGCAAAATTTGAGGTTTTCATTCTATATTATATAAATATTTTGAATAATTTGTTCTCTCAAGATCTATTTTCTTTTAGAAGTTTTTCTAATTAAATGTTCCGATCCTAGTATAATATTCGAATGCACATTTGAAATTAAAGTTTTAATAACAGCTCTCTTAAAGTGCAAATGTGTGGTGTTTTCTAGTTATTTATGTCTTGGTTTTGTGCAATTTTAAATCTGATGCAATCTGTACTCATGTACCAAGAGTTTGATGTAGACAACCATTTAAGATTGATCGTGTAGTTGAAGAAAATGTTTGTGAGAAGTTAATTAGGTATAACATATATATAATTAGGAGAGTCTAGCTAATTGAACTTGTTCGTAGGTATCTCAAAGTATGCTAAAAGTAGAGCATGGATGAAATTGAGAGGATCTTATAGTTAAAGGAAAGCTTAATTAGAAGAAATATAATTAGGGAGTTGACAATTGAAATTAGTCACCTCATCTAACATATAAGAATTAATTGTGTTGTAATTGTAGAGTACTTCAATTAGTAAAACATGAGATTTTATTATGAGATTTTAGTGCACTCAAATTCTTTCAAGTTAGAACAAGAATACTCTTAATTTTAATTATAAGAAGAGAGATTGATTCGTAACTAAAATCTAAATAAATATAAATATGTTATAATGACACTGATCTACCGACTACTTAATACGTGTCATTTAACCAAGAAGTAAGATTCAAATCTTTTACTTTCACGTAATATTAATTGAAACTAAAAGAAATTGTCTAATGGCCACCAAATACCTTTCAATTTTTAGTTTTTATAGTTGAGTGGAAACCTATATAGAATTTAGTGTATTTTCTCAACTTTTTTAATTTCTATATGCTTTGGTGGTCTCTATATCTTTACAAATGTTTTTCTTTTTTTGAAAGCACCTTTTAATTGAATAGAAACCGTTTTAAAAGTGCTCTCTTGTTGACACAATCATTCCTTTATAACCTTACATTAAATAATTATGATGACTTTTCCTTTATCAAAAGGGCAAATATGAGATATCCTTTTTACTTTAGAAAAATTCTTCTGACTTAGCAAAAAAATTAATAATCTCACTAAAGAAATTGAGACACAGAGAAAAATAAAGTGAAATTTTAGCTTTTTCTTTTTTCTTTTAAAGAACGTTTAATAATAGAGAAAAAAAACACATGGGGTGCTAGCTTTAATTACATATATATTATTTGTAATAATAATGCAAATTATCATAAAAACTTTTACCAAAAGTAGCTTATAATAAAAATATAACCTAAGTTTTTAATATTTGTTACCTCAAGATTATATTATTGAGAGATAGGGTTAAAACTTTAGTATATAGTCCCGTAGTATAGATTAAAATTTAATAATATATAATATAATAAATAGAAAGATGCCTTCCCAAGTTAATGGGGGAATCAATCAATAGTTTGATTTCAATCATTATTAGTGTAAGCTTTTTTCTTTTCCTTTTCTAATAATAAAAATTAAAAACAAAAAATGTATATATTTGCAATATAATTTCATAAAAATGGGTACAGAATCCCATGTTGTTTGTACTACGTGTTACATGAAAGATCCATATGGGGAGCATCTTTTTCCTTTTTTCTTTTCAACATTTTATTATTACACAGCACTGTGTTTACAATTATTTTTTCAAAAGAAAAAACAGGGTTTTATATACATAAAAGAAAGTGTATATTTTTTTAGAATTTAAGATATACATATATAAATATACGAATGTGGCACATTTGAGTGTATTGGTTGAATTGTGTTTATATTGAATCTAATATTGAGTGAGGAGTAAATAATATTTAATAGGTGTATTATTTGCACTACTGCATTTAAATGATAATTTTAGAGTAGTTTATTGTCTATCAAAATTATATTTTAACTATACATCTCTTCATATAATTAAGATGGGTTTGATTTAACCATGTTTTAAATTTAAACCAAAATTTTATTTATTTTAAATAATAATAATAACAAAATTAAAATATTAATTTTATCCTTATACTTTGCAGCTTTTTCAATTTTAATAAGTCTTAAACTTTAGTTCCTACAATTGATTTTTAATGATCCTTTTCTTCCCATTTTAAAAATATATTCACAAATGTTTATTTGCATAAAAAATTATTAAAATTATTTAATCAATTTTAATTTTAATAAAAAATAAAATCGATAAATATATTTAAAGTTGGTTAAAAGTACAAGGACTAAAAGTGATTAAAACGGAATAACATTTAAAACACATTTGGACAACCATTTCAAAATCCATTTTCATGGGCCACATGATAAATAATGCTTATCAATGGATTTAGAAGAATCGCCAACGTACCTAATTACTTTGGTCATTTCGGTATCTAATACTTTTCTTTATTATGACTTGTAACTTCAAACTTTCTACCATTTATACATATATATAATACTCAAAAGCTTGACATATAGATGACTTTAATTTCACTTAAAATTATTAAACCCTTTTTTTTTACACATCCATACATTTTTTTAATAGCTTGCTAGATTAGTTCTATGGTTAGTAAATATTTCATTACAAAAAAATGATAGTTCGAAACATATCAAATCTTTTTGTAGATTGGATGTTATTTTTAATTCATGTTAGAATGAAAACTCCATTCTCAATTCTATGAGATTTTTGTGTGAAAATCTTTCGTTTGCTTCTTTTTTATGGAAGTTTTATTTTTTCAAAATGTATCTTACTTTTTTGCCTAATTCTTCTTCGAATGATCGAATCAAACTAAAAAAGATATACCTCGGTTATATTTCATCTCTTCGACAAGTTTAATAATGCGCATAACAACGACCCTATTGTTTTATGGGGCTTCTTCTTCCTCTTATATTCTTTTGTTTGATAATAGTTGAATAAGACACTATTAATTCATTTACTCCAAACTTATAATTTTATACTCCTTTCCAATTTCAAATTTAAAGCGATGTATAGTAGAATAAAAATCTATAACTTGAAAATTTTGTTTTAGCAGGATCTGAAGGTTTATGTTAATTGATTTTCAAAGTTAAGAAAGAAATTGAAATAATTGAGAGACAAATAAAATAATGCACACAAATATTATATATAAAATGGACGGAAAATAATTTGACATATCCTCCCATGTAACATTGTCCACTCTCTAAAAATAATGTTTATTATTTAACCTACCAGAAGACGTACACAAATATTTTATACAAAATTAAAAGATATGGGCAACACAAAGTACAAAAAATAGATTTAATAACAATATTTGCATAGTTCACAACGTCACAAATCGTGCAGTATAGACGACTTTTAACTCACTTAATACATCATGGATTCTTCTTAATAATTTCATTTTATAATATTATAATAACTATAATAATTAATGAAAACAATTACTATACATGATTTCACACATGATGATTTTAATAGAAAATTAATTATGTATAAGATTAACTATCATTCTTTCCTATGCTAAAACGACACTTTGATTTGAATTCCATTATTTCAGAATCTAATTAATTAAATAATAAATATCTTCTTTCCCCAATAATTGAATTTTTATAACAGTAAAATAAGTCGAAAATTTCCCAACCACAGGATTAAACGTACGTGCAAATCTTGGGCACGTGGATGACTCAGGGATGAGATAAATAAATTGGAGAGAGTGGCCATTTGGCTGCTTTCCCATGATTGCTTATTCCTAACCCATTTTTCCACCTTATTATATATGTAAGTTTCTCTAAAGTTTTTCACCTTATATTATATATTATATGAACAAAAACTTAGTTGGTTAGTCAAATGTCACCATCATTTTTCTTTTTATATTAAAACAATATGATTGTTCTCACATTTCGTAATTACCCTAAGTCAAAATAATACATCCTTCTATTAGAAAAATGCAACGATTGTGACAGAGTTTGGTCGATCCTTTTTTTAAAAAACTATATTTTTAAAACAATTTTTCGTAAATTAAAATGAAAAGTTTCCATATTGTATAACCTAATCACTTAAACCAAACCTCATACTAGAATGTAATTTTTTATATAGATAAAATATTTTCACATAAATTTGGTAAAATTTTAAATCTATAATAGTATATAATCTAATCACTTAAAACAAAACTAGAAGACAAAAAATAAAAATTTTATATGGTGTGAAGTGTGAAATAAAATAAAATAAAAGTTTTCTATGATAATTTCTTTTTATATATTCGTAAGTGTTCGAGCCAGCTTACTTGTATCTACTAATCTCACAAGACAACTTGATCCTACAACATTTTACTGTCAAGGAAATATAGTATGGATTGAACTTAGAACTTCTTAGTTAGACTATGTATCCCTTTTTAACATTAGGTTAACCTAGGTTGAAATTGAGAGAGTTAAATTACAGATAATAACAATTATCTTTTAACCCTTGGTTTATGTTTGCCACGTCATACATAACTTAAAAGTAGAATTGGGTCAAGAAAATGAATTAGATGAGTGTTAAGATTTTGAAAATACTAAATATGGAGTGACTCGAGATTAATTAAGAAAATAACAATTAATTTTTGTCCTTATTAACGTGGAATAATTTTTATTTTGCACGTCATAACCTATAACTTCAAAATTTGAATGGACGCTTATAATTGAAGGGTCTGAAAGGAAAGTGGCTGGTTTGAGGGAAGAAAATTATGAATTGTAATTCTCCAGTGTATTGAAAAAATAGAAGAAGATAGAACTAGGGGAATTTGTTTAGAAAAGTTCTTCAACATATGAACTGGACTAAAGACAAGAAAAAGACAAAGAAGTGTGTTATTATCCCAATTAATTTAAAATTAAGAATTCTCTTATGAATTTATATAATGAATTCTCTACAAATATTTCCAATAAAAACGACAAAATCAGAGTACGTGGAGACAGGTCAGCACCTTTAATTATTGCACATGGATAACGATTACTACCACAGTATCATACACTAATTGCCTCTCACCCAATCAACCGACAACACCTGTACCCGAGCCTAGTAAAAAAATTCCAGGATCCCATATTCTTGGCCTCAACCACGTGTCGGGATTCGTGAAGCGTTTGACGGAAACACCCGTGAACCCATTTGTAACTTTAGCGTATAGAATTATAAAAGATCCAGATCTTTTGATCCATAACATTTTTGTCCACGTGGCACCCTGATCGCCCGTTGATATTGCGCCGTTGGATATTTCTGTGAGAAAGAAGAAGAACAAAGGCGTGAGGGCTCATTGGAAGACGAAAAGGTTAAACAAGCAGTAGCCATGGCGTTAAATCGATGGTTGTTTAATTCGCCAGTTCTCACTATAAATACCTCTCGTTTCTTCCTTCCTTCTTCATTCCCTTGGTTGATTGTTTCTGATTTCAATCTTGTAACAACAAAGAGAGACCATTCTGTTTCTGGTATTATTATTATTATTTTTTTTGTTATTTTTTCTCTTTGAATCGTTTCTTTCTTTCAACTGATTATGATGCTTTTCTATCTCTTTTTCATATCTTAGAATTTGCACATTTACGCCGAGTCGGCGTTCGTCGGTGAAAACTTTCAAGGTAAACTAATTAAAGAACTCTGGATTGGATAAATTAGTTTGATAACACTTTTTGCTGATATTTTGATGGTATAACGTCAGGTTAATAATCTAAACGGAAGAGAACTTGAATCGGAGTTAAAAGCTAGAGAAATGACGATCAAACCAGCTGTACGGATCTCTGATGGGAAGCTCATTGTGAAAGACCGGACGATCTTGACGGGAGTACCGGACAATGTTATCGCGACATCCGGTTCATCGTCCGGCCCGGTGGAAGGGGTCTTTCTAGGGGCGGTTTTCGAGGAAGAGCAGAGCCGGCAAGTGGTCTCTTTGGGGACGTTAAGGGATGTACGTTTCATGGCGTGTTTTCGGTTCAAGCTATGGTGGATGGCTCAAAAAATGGGCGATAAAGGGAAGGAAATTCCGTTAGAGACGCAATTTTTGTTACTGGAGACGAAGGATGGGTCCCACTTGGAATCGGACGATGGGAATGAAGAGAATCAGATCATATACACTGTGTTTCTTCCTCTGATTGAAGGATCATTCCGAGCTTGTCTTCAAGGCAATGGACAAGACGAGCTTGAACTTTGCTTAGAAAGTGGCGATGTAGACACAAAAGCGTCGTCGTTTACTCATTCTCTGTTCATCCATGCCGGAACCGATCCGTTCGACGCAATCTCCGATGCGATGAAAGCTGTTAAACTCCATCTCAACACCTTCCGATTGCGACATGAGAAGAAATTTCCTGCGATTGTTGACTA
The DNA here is from genome assembly GCF_000004075.3 of Cucumis sativus. Classification (NCBI taxonomy): domain Eukaryota; kingdom Viridiplantae; phylum Streptophyta; class Magnoliopsida; order Cucurbitales; family Cucurbitaceae; genus Cucumis; species Cucumis sativus. Next base: position 14,526,598 of record NC_026655.2, on the reverse strand, counting down.
TTTTGGATGGTGCACATGGGACGCTTTCTACCACGAGGTTACTCAAGACGGCGTAGAGGCAGGACTGGAATCTCTCACAGCCGGTGGAGTTCCGCCGAAGTTTGTGATTATCGACGACGGTTGGCAATCCGTCGGCGGAGATCCGCAGGAAGAGAAGGAGGAAGGAGATGAGAAACAACCGAAGCAACCGCCATTGTTGAGGCTGACCGCAATCAGAGAGAATTCGAAGTTCCAGAAGAAGGAGGATCCAACGGAAGGGATCAAGAACATTGTAAACATCGCTAAAAACAAGTACGGATTGAAGTATGTATATGTATGGCATGCGATTACTGGATATTGGGGAGGAGTTCGCACTGGTGTGAAGGACATGGAGGAATACGGATCATCAATGCAATATCCAAAGGTATCGAAAGGCGTTTTTGAAAATGAACCGATATGGAAAAACGACGCGTTGGCTTTGCAAGGATTGGGGCTGATGAACCCTAAGAATGTTTACAAATTTTACAATGAACTTCACAGTTACCTCGCCTCCGCCGGAATCGACGGAGTCAAAGTGGATGCACAGAGCATATTGGAGACTCTCGGCGCCGGGTTAGGTGGCCGAGTCGAGTTGACTCGGCAATATCACCAAGCTCTGGATGCGTCAGTAGCTAGAAATTTTCCAGACAACGGAATTATTGCTTGTATGAGCCATCACACAGATGCTGTATACTGGTGAGTGAACAGAAATTCTCAATTCATTTGTCTTTTTATGTAGGGAAAATGAGAGTTAAATGAATTTGGTATTCTTTGTTTAATTTCAGTGCGAAACAGACGGCGGTTGTGAGAGCTTCCGATGACTTCTATCCACGAGATCCGGTGTCGCATACGATTCACATAGCTGCCGTGGCTTACAATACTGTTTTTCTTGGAGAGATTATGGTGCCTGATTGGGACATGTTCCATTCCCTTCATTCTGCCGCTGAGTACCACGCCTCCGCTAGGGCCATTAGTGGTGGCCCTGTTTATGTCAGGTAACCCATCTATTAACATGAAAGTCTGATATTTGCTTACTTTAACAATCAGGTGACCTACATCCCATCTAATTAAGTATCCATAGTTTACTATGTGACAAAATCTTGAAGTAAACTATTAAAATAGGTGTACCTTATACTACATTTGAGTATTATTGTTTGAAGAATGTACACGATAGTGACCCATCATTTAGTCTTTTGAGATATAGTTCTTTTAGACACGATGAAGTTATTAAAGTTTAGGGGTTATATAAACATAATTTTATAAGTTTCAAAATATTATCTTTCTTATCTACACATATGTTATGTTTTTTAATAGATTAAAGATATGTTTAGGGTGTAATTGATAAGTGAGTTCTAAAATAAGAGTTTCGTTTGATATCCTATATTTGAAATGAGAATTAGTAAACGTTTGGAAATAAAGTAGCTAGAATGTTGTTAGTTTAAAAGTCAATAATCTTGGTAGAAGATGTGTTATATTCCATATGAGAAGACAAGACATCTATATATATTCATTTAAGTTAAAAGTGGTCAAAATATTAAAAGTAAGCACTATCAATGAGTTTAGGTAACGTTAGACCCAAAGAAAATTATTAAAAATTGAGTGAAGTTTTATCAATAAAACATCTGTTATATTCTATCTAAAAAAGGTAGGCATATCTTATATTCTCATATTGTAAAGTCGAGTGATAATTGATAACATCTTGAAATTTTAATTAATATGGGATTCTTTAAATGTTTGGTGATAAGGTGATGTGATATTATATATTTGGAAATGAATAACTTTTATCAATAACATAAATATATATTTTAAATATTGATAGAATCTTTGGTAAGTCTACACATGTAAAAAGTGAGGTGTCATTGGATGAGGTAGTAACAATACTCGAAATTTGTCACATTTTTCAACTTTAAAATTAGAAAACAAAATAAATTAAATATTTATAAATTATAACAAAATTTTGAATTCTATTCATGATAGCCTTTTACCATTGTAGCGCATATCAATTACTATTTTGTAAGTATTTTATGAAATTTGTTATTTTGTAAAATTTCTCAACAATTTAAACTTTGTTAAAGTACAAGTAGATAAGTTTAAGACTAAATTTAAGTTTTCAATATATATATATATATATATTTTAATGTGATGTTACTTTTCCATTGTGTTATCAGTGATGCACCAGGGAAGCATAACTTCGAGCTTCTAAGGAAATTAGTGTTACCAGACGGGTCAGTGCTTAGAGCAACCTTGCCTGGGCGACCAACACGGGACTGTTTATTCTCAGATCCAGCAAGAGATGGAGTCAGGTTAGTGTTTTGATTAGGATTTGGATGCCCCTTCAGTTTTTCAATTTGTGTTCCATTCCACGTTACACTCATTTTTTGACAACCCAGTTAGATAATGACAAGTTTTTTTTTTTAAAAAAATATTTTTGAGTTTTTCTTTCGTGTCATTAATATAAATAGTAAAAATATAAGTGTACTCAAGATGCACCCGTGTGTGAGTGAAACTTACTTTCATTTTTAAATAATTTTAGTGTGGCAACCATTCAAAGAAGTAGTACCTATACAAAATTTATTTGGATCCACAAGAGTATCTATATTATTTTGTAGTACAACTATGGCAAAGATATAGAATAAAATATCCACATTTATAACTAAAAACAAAGTAATATAATACTGGACTTTAGCTACAATACCTTTATTTATTTTTATCTTTATTTACTGGGTTGTCTCTAATATAGAGTTTTCTATACATGTGTATATATCAAGATAATTAACTTATTTATTTATAAATACCACTAAAAATAATTTTGAAATTTCCTTACGAGAGTAGGTAGTTGATCTTCACTTTTTTCTCCTTTTTTTGGGTCCTATTGTATATTTTTTTGACTTTGATATTGGAATAATCTCATTTCAGCTTGCTAAAGATATGGAATTTGAACAAATTCACCGGCGTCATCGGCATCTACAATTGCCAAGGCGCTGCTTGGAACAGCCAAGAAAGAAAGAACACATTCCACGACACCAATTCCGATGCCATCACTGGTTACGTCAAAGGACGTGATGTTCACGCCATTTCTAAAGTCGCAGCGGATCCCGACTGGAACGGAGACTGCGCTTTCTACCGCCATCTCTCTGGCGACCTCGTCACTCTTCCATACAATTCAGCACTTCCCGTTTCTCTTAAAGTTCTTGAATTCGACATCTTCACCATCTCTCCTATCAAAGTTTTGGCCCCTGGCTTCAGCTTCGCTCCCATCGGACTCATCGACATGTACAATTCTGGTGGGGCAATCGAAGGGTTGAAATATGAAGTGAAAGGTGGAGCCAAGCTTGTTGAGGTTGATGGTGCATCAGAAGGAATCGAGACAGCCAGTGAGCGGGTGGAAAATCGAAGCTCCGAGTTGGTTGCAATTGTTCACTTGGAAGTGAAAGGGTGTGGGAGGTTTGGGGCGTACTCGTCGGCGAAACCACGACAGTGCATTGTGGATTCAAGTGTTGTAGAATTTGGTTATGATTCTGAGTCGGGATTATTGACTTTAGGAATTGACAAATTACCGGAAGGTGATCTTAAATATCACGACGTTAAAATTGAATTATGAATTTTATGGATGTATTGTTTTGTTAAGGATGGTATAATTAGGTGCCGATTATAGGCAAATATTCTCCCTTTTTATTTTGGGTAGAGAGTCTTGTAATATTATGTGTCGATTTGAATGAGAATAAATTTTCTTTCACCTTATTTATCACTTTTAGACTAAAAAATTTTAATTAATTAAACAATTTTATTTTATCATACCAATCTAATTTTAGGCAAAAATAGTTGAAAGTAAACAATTCGTGGAAATGGGAGGAATGGGTTCACATACGTCAAGATCTGCAATTAGATACACTCTTAAATCGAGGAGGGCCTATGAATGGAGGAAGAAGAAAGGGGAAGAAAATAGAAGAGGATATAACAAATACAGTTTTAGGGGAAGGGAGGAGAAAAAGAATTAAATAACACAAAAAAGCCACATAAGTAAGCTCAATTGAATTTAAAGAAAAAGCCACAACACTTGTGGCATACCATCATCATCCTCCTCCTCCCCCAAAAACCTCCTACGTAGATTATTCTCTCAACGTTAATCCGTGGTTATGACAGTATTAAAATATAAGATCACAGATAAGGAAATAGGAAATTCAAATATTGAACCCATTGAAAGAGAGAAATGTTTCAGCTACTGAGTGTAATCAGTGGTAAAAGTAAAACCTGAAAATTGTGTACAAGCAAGTAATGTCATGTCCTGTAACTTGAAAGATCAATTCCATGAAACGACAACTGAAATATGTTCCAAAGCATGTGATATATATAGAGATAAAATAGCTCAATCAATTACTGCAATTGCTTGAACAAGGTGTACCCAACCAACTGCTCCCTAAAATGTAATACATATGTTCACAGAGTTAAATCTATTCTAGAATCTAATTTTAAGGATGAATTATAATCGTCTTAAATGGTACAACAAATGTTAACCTAATGGTAAAGTAGAAAACCTAAAGGGAGAAGTCACATACCAACTTATGAACAAAGGCCAAACTAAAAAGATTCTAATATTCCATCCTTACCAGGGCGTTAGAGACTTCACTTAATCCACATTGCATCCAGTCCTTGGAACATATCATTGCTTCTACGGTCTCAGGACGCAGCGAGCTGCGATACTGATCCATTTTCTTCCTCCTGGTAATAAAGACGGAGTCCGGAGGAAGGGTAGAAACTGGAATAGACAAGATATCACGAGCCATCTTTGAAAGAGTAGGGTACTTGAACTTGTTCAATTTCCACCATCCCAATAGATCGAAGTCTTGGACACGGGGTAACAAAGAATCCTCCAAATATCGGTCAAGCTCTGACTTCATCTGTTGGCTGGTGGTCTCCATAATGTAGACATCAAAATCTGTAAATCCGTTGTCTGACAGAAGATTTCCCTGAGAATCTTCTCCCTTCATGTTACCATCAACACTTCCATCTTCAGCATAAGTTGGGGTTAATGGTAGAGGCAGGGCCACATATTCATCAAATAGCTCATGAATTCCATCGTCAACAACCTTGATGTATGCAGGAGCTTCTTCACCATAAACTTTGGTGAAACTAAACTCAACAAGCTTCATCTTGAACCGAGGATCCATTACGACAGCAGCTGCCAAGACTATGCTGCAATCTTTCCAATATTTATCGAACTTCTCTAGCATCATTTTACTAAGGCTGCTTATGAAGGGATCCTCATTTGTAATTGCTCGAGCTAATTCTGAATGAATTCTCCATACTTCATGAAAGACAGTAATGGCAGATGGGTGAGTCGTGGTGGTAAGGATATTTGCTGCATCAAAAAGAAGTTTCAGGTATGTGCAGAGAATCTCAACCAACTTCCAATCTTCCAGTGACGGAGCTTCCCTGTAATCAGGATCAGAAGTATCCAAACAGGAAAATACTTCTTTCATCTCGGAGGCAGCCACCAACATATGATAAGTCGTATTCCATTGTGTTTGATCATCAAGAAAGAGATTTCTCTCACTAGGAACTTGAAGTTGTTGCTTAAGCTCCAAAAACTTTTCCTCATGAGAATCAGAAGTTGTCACATATTTCACACTGTCACGAATTTTCGTTATCGTATTTTCTCCTGATTCTAATACATCTTTTGCAATGTCGCTCAAAGTCCAGGCAATACAACTTCCAACTAAAAACTGACCATTTAGAATAAGGGGGTTTTTGATGGCAATTAAGGGCCTGAGATTGTCAAGGGCAGCTTCATTCTGTCTTTGATTAAACGTAAGAGAGAATAACTTCCCTTCTAATCTCCAATCAGAGAGACACACGGCAACAGCATGACTAAGTGCATTAGTTGATTCTGGATATGGTTCCATTACAACATTCAAAACACGTCTATGCAACCTCCATTCACTATCAATAAAACTACCCATAATAAAAACATAACCTACTGATCGACTAGAACTCCACATGTCAAGGGTAAGGCAAATACGACCTGGAATGGCTTCTATAAACTTGTTAAGATTTTGCTTCTCCATTAAATAAGTTCCAACACAATCCCCTTGAACAGTATTGAAGCTCACCATGTTGAATCGAGGCTGAAGGTTCTTGACAAATGATACAAATCCAGGATGCTCAACCATGTGAAGTGGATAGTCGTGCATGATAACCATTCGGGCAATGTCTTGACGGCAACGATCCTGATCAAACACAACATAAGGTGAACTAGAAGTTTTATACCGTCTTTTTGGTGTCTCACTGACTGTCCCTCTTGAAGGTGGTGTATATGTAGAAATCATCTGATTCTTGTCCTGACCACGCAAGAGCGCAGAGCAAGTTCCTTTAGCAATGTGACGCTTCAAATGGCTGGTACCAGCAACTTTTGATCCTGTACTATATGCAAAACTTTGTTTGCATTGCTTACAATACGCCCGTCGGCAATCAGCGCTTACAGACTCTATAGTAAAATGTTCCCAGACAATAGATTTCTTTTTCCTCCTCTTATTAGGCTGTACTTCCACCAAAGCTAGTTCATTATGTCCATCTGGTGATCCCAGCTTTCCTGTATCAGGAGTTTCCATTAATTCATCCTCACGAGCTACCATGTTTTCCCCATTTGGAGTAGTCAAATCATGGTCTTCATCATGATGAATCACCATGATATCTTTCCCCGAACTTTCCATGTTTGTTCCATCAGGCGTTGCCATTTCGTCTGGGAAGATAATTCCCTGTGCAGCAAAGTAATAAAATTAAACATCCTTAAAGTCCTACCATTCCTCAAACTCCGAATAAAGCAAAATATATATATTTTTGGAATCGAATTATAACAAATTTTGTGATATTCTTTCAATAAAGCAAAAAATATCGAACAAGTTAAAACGATAGCATAAATGATTGTCCTGATTCATGGATCAGCAGGCTGCCAGTAATACTCCTAACAAAGGATACTTTCTATATCAAACAAATTAAACGTGCTGCTAAGAACAATATAAGCTAAAACCCAGCCAAGGAATCATCAAGGACACGATCAACAAAATTTCACTCTGAAATCTGCGCAAGGAAGAACCAATATATGATTTGCATAGACGAAGCACATAAAAACAATCGAAGAAAAAGAAGAAGAAGAAGAAGAAGAAGGAAAACGCCATCCCAGCTCGCAAACTAGATGAATACAAATAATTAGGATTGCAAAATTTGTTTTTTTTTAAACAAAAAAAGAAAACCCATCTGCCCATTTGTCATATTAGAAAGTTGGTATAACGTAGGCAGAAAAGCGAATCAAATTGCTACAATTATAATAAGTCGGACTCGAACCCACGAAACAAAGTAAAGGCAAAATACCATTTTTCCAAACCCAGGAAGAAAAGGGAACCGAATAAGATCTGTCTCCATCCGCATTTTTTTTGTATCAGATTTGTGCAAAACCCCGAAAGCCCAACCGGCGGGTCAATTTTAAAGATATATAGGTTTTCGCTTTGATAGAGGCGCTTTAAACAAGGTTTCTGATTCTAAATCTACGAGACCCTGTAAAGAAGAAAAGAGAAAAACCAGAAACAAACCCCAAACACGAACAATGGGCTTAGCCAGGGCCCACTATAGAAATCGGGTCAATATTTGGAGGAAAAAACATTCGGCCCACCTCAAAGGCATCTTCAAATTCGCGAGATTCCAGTTTCCAATCGAGATAATCGAAGTCCAGACGGATGAATCGTAACTCTAAAATGGGTAATAATGAAAATAAATAAATAAATAAATAAATATCTGAGATGGGCTGGGAATTGTAGTTGAACGATTCGAGTTTCTCAGATCTAGGGTTTGAACGAAAATTGGGCATTTCAATAAGCCCAGCTACCGGGTTCAATTGAGGATTTTTTTTATAAAGAAAACCCACAAAACATAAAATTATGAACAGAGAATCACGAAACCAAACTCAATTTCAGAACTCGAACTTAACCGACTACCAAAATAATGAACAGAATGAAATGAAAATCGCACAGAAACTCCCCAGAAAACAAACATAATTCATCCCAAAATCGAAAATCAAGGAACACCAGAAATGGAGATTCTTAAATCAAACCGATGAGTGAAGAGAGTAAAGGAAAAGAGGGAAAAAGTTTGAAAATCGTGTAAAAAAAGAGTGGGAATTTACCGTGGTTTCGATCCAAGAAGAGTAAGAGAAGATCCACGATGGCCTGGCCTGAAAATTTCGCAGCGAATGGAGAGAGGAAGAAAGAGGATCGGAGATTGGGCTTGAAAGGAACGAACCCGAGTTCGCTAATTGGACTCAGTTTGGTAGATGAACGATTTGGGGAAGACTTTTCTCCTTCTCATTTTTCCCCCCTTTTTCCTTAAAAATTGGGCATTTTTTCCTTTGGGCAAATGGACTTCGCCTCAGGTCCATCGGCCTTATTTTTAATTATCCATTTTCCTTTTATTCTTTTCTTTTTCTCTTTATTATATATATATATATTTTTTTTAAATCTAATAAATGTATCTCTTTATTTTATTTTTCTCTGGACTAGACTGGATCCGAAAGCCCACGACGAGCCTCTCACCAAATTGTAAAGTGGGCCCTACTTGGTCTGGGCCCATGTGGCCCAGATTTAGTGTCGATCTAAAGGTCCATATTATGGCTCGGTGTATGCTCCCATAAAGCCAATCCGTTGGATCTAAGTAAAGAAAAAAAATGTTAAATTACTATGTTTAGATTTTATTATTATTTTTTTTTTAAAAAAAAAACTACTATGTTTAGATTTTGTGATCAAACTTTCCCGATTTGTAAAATTTTATTTTATGTTTATCTTAGAAATCGTAATTGAATTTGATTTTAAAAAGAAGAGATAAAACTTACAAAAATGTAAATTTTCGTAATAAGCTCAATTCATTTTTCATAAACTAAAAAATATATTGTTTTGGTGTATTATTGTAAATTTGATATTACATTATACTAATTTCCATGAAATGTTCAATAAGCTAATAACTGTGGTGGGTGCCAATAACTAGTTTTTATGTCTATATTAATATGACAGGATGAAATTCAACTTTTGTTTTGAATTAAATTCTTACCTTTTAAATTTATGTTCTTCAATTGCCTTTCAAAGAAGCATTAAGCTGCTTTAATGGTAAGTATGTGTCTATTTTATCTCTAATCTTTTCTTTATTTATATATGTACCTACGTACTTGACAATCAATGAATTTATAATTCAATAAATTTTTGAAATAATGAAACCTTAGCTAGGAGATATAAAAATTATAGTTCATACACTTATTTGTTATAATATTGAACATTTAAAACTTGTCCAACAATGCTTTTAAGTGCATTGGATCTCCAACAACACACAAACTTTACCGGTATAAAGATGAAAGTTAATTACCATCTAGAAAAAAGTTAGTGCCTCAAGATTTGGAGTTGATCAACCGATTCGATAAATATACATATCAATTAAAAAATAACATAGTAACATTTGATCTCTCGAACCCTCTGCAAGTTTGAGTGTATAAAACAACTTTGACATCGTTGGTGTTACACGTAATTAATGTGGAGTGTGAAAGGAATGAGCTAAACTAAAATGACTTGATAAATTGAATGTGGGTGGAAAAAAAAGAGGAAAAGATGAAAAGGGAGTAATGTAATAAGGGTTATAATTTAATGATTGAGCATGTTGAGATGTGGAGGGAGGGAGAGTGGTAGAGAAGCAAGAAAGAATAGACATATTTGTTTTGGAATAGTTTGTTAGGAAAAGAGGGGTGGGTTGCATTCTTCTTGTTTGAAAACATTGGAGTATAAAGAAAGTGTTTTTGGTTTTGTCATTTATTGTGATGTGTGTGTATAATATATAGTATATATGATTTGAAAAGAAAGGCAAGAAAGGAGGGATTTGGATGAATGGTGGAAGGGAAGTGAGATGGAATGGGAATGAGAGTGGTTTTTGTTGGTTGAATAAATAAGTAATATAAAGAAAGAAAAGAAAAGAAAAGAAAAGAAAAGAAAAGAAAAGAAAAGAAAAGAAAAGGGGTTGAAATAACAGTTGTTAGGCATGTGTGTTTGGTAGATAGTGTCAGTGATATATTGTATAATGTGACAAAACAAAATACATGCATTTCCATGCAACTGTCCCCACCCCTTTCACACGTGCGCACCCACACTCTTCCAATCACCTCTCTTCTTCCATTTTTCTTTCCTATACAATATTTAATCATTTACCCACACACACAAACATTAAATCATTTCTATCTCTTTTATCTAACTAATGCTACTTTTTCTTATATAAATCCAATTCACTCAAATCAAACTTTTCCAACTATACACATCTTTTCTTTCTTTATATATTTGTGTAGTCTATATTTGATGGGCAAGTTTAAAATTAGTTTGCATATAGATTATGAGAGTCGTTTGTATTTTAGAAACCATATACATTGGGGCATTGGGCAGAGAGACATCAATATGTATTCTTTTCATAAAAGAAAAGTTAAGAGATGTATCAATAAATAATTAAATTGTTAAACATAAAATAATTATATACTTTTTTATATTGTATATCAAATAGAAAAGAAACATTCCACAAAAAGTTTTCCAATAGAGTTCTTGGAAAACAAAATTTATTTGATTTTAGGTGAGTATCAAGAAATTACTTTATATTAAGTAATGATAATGAGTAATAATTTTAGAGATAATAACTAAGTGTACCATGGTAGATTATCAACAATTTTATCTATGATTGATAAATCATGAGAGTCTTATCAACGGTAGAAATCTATATTAAAAACTTTTTTTAAAAAAATTGATATATATTAATATTTTGAACTTGATTATTGTAACAATCAAATACTTAAAATTATTAAGTTAAATAATAAAAGTATGTAATTTGCCTTTTAACATATCTATTTGTTGTGGGTTAAAATGCTATGTTTAATCTGATAAAAAAAAAAAAAAAAACAACAACTCTTGTTTGTACAATACTTTGTAGTATTTTTCTATTGCCCCAAAAATTATGTTCATCAAGGACATTTTTCTTTTCCTTTATTGTAAGATGATGAAGACCGACATTGAATATATATATATTAACTAAAATTATGCTTCCATAGTTTGAATTTTATCATTTCAATCTCATCTGAAAAAAAATATTATCTAACAAATTTGATATTACTAAATTGATTTGCATAACTTGTTAATATGATTTTTATTTGAATAATTTTAGAGTCAAATAAATATTATATACCGTTTAAATGATAAAATGTGAACTATATTTAGTTTCGAAGGAAAGGAAATAAACGAATTAAGTATGATATTAATTAATTGGACTCAAAATAGACACAAGGATCCCAAGTCTTAGGACTCAAGTACTCAAAACCTAATTCGACTTCAGAAAAAAGAGATAATCAGTTTAACGTACTCAAGAACTTCTTTTCATAGTGTCTTTTTGTAGGTCTGTTGTTCATGTATGATTCGATAAACTAATTTTTTATTTATGAATTTAGTTTAAAAAGAAGACAAAGATCAATCTCAAGTCAAAACTCCTATAAATATGTCATTGTTTGTAACTCTATAAGATAAGTTGCTTTTATTTTCCTAAAAATTTGTTACACCATTATTTTTTTCGATCTAGCTAGCTTAATTAAGCTTGACAAGAGGGTACATGACAAGTACTCGTACTCTTGTAATTTTCAATTTGATAAAGTATATTTTTGGTTCACTTAACCAGGTTTTAATAGAAAAATGGAGTAATGTTAGTAGTTATTTCTAAAATACCAAAAATAATGTTAAATTTGGCAAATAATTAGTGCATATATTATTATGTGATGTTGAGATTGATGAAAGCAGTTGGATTCTCCATCTTCAAAAATAGTGTTTGCTAAAACTGAAACATCAATCTAATTAAATTTGTTTTGGAAAAAGTCAATGTTATTTTTTAAAAAATTTCAAATTTTAGTCTATTTTATTAAAATAACTGTACGGATGTTGCAAAATTGAAATCAATGTAGAGGGAAAAAGTCTAGTTAATTAGTACTCTATATTCCTAGAGATTTGCTTATGATGTCTTCATCCATAGAAAATAAAGATTTGCTTTTATGATTTCCTATAATTGATCCTCAAGTATGAACTACCTTTAATTAATTACATGAGTATTTCAGAAGGATATTCTGAAATATTATTTAATAAACATTTATTATTGGATTTTTTAATTTTCAGGTAAGTTAAGTAAATACTCAAAGTAATTTTTTTTGTTATTTTGAACAATTCAATCTCAAACCCTTCATTACTATGTCTTGTTAACAGTAACGGGCCTTATTCATGTGACATTAGTAATAAATCTGTCTTCAAGGAGAAGATTGAGGTTTTTGAAAGAGAAAAGTTACACATTATTGTAGTGCTTGTCACACACACATTAATGTTTTAAGTGAGAGCATTACAAGAAATCAGAGGACTTCTTATGCGACCAACAACGTCAGGAAACAAAATGTTGCAAAAATGACCTACCATTCCTGATGCCTCTTTGCAAGCGTCGTAAAGGAAAGAAACGTCAGAGGAAGTCAAAATAATTATTTAATTCTTCAACCTTTTCTAACGTGTTTGCAGGAACGGTGGGGTTGGTTCCACCTCTCCGACATGTATGTTGACCACATCGGAGAAAATGTTATTTATATATTTTAATGGTTAATTTTTCCCGACACCATTAGTGGAACGTCGGAAAAAATTTACAATATCCCTGACGATTCACATTATGACGTTGGGAAAACTTATCTCTATTTGTGAACACAAAATGCACAAGTACAAGAAATATGTATTTTTTGACGCACAGCACAGATGCTGGGATAAGTAATGTCGGGAAAAAAGCTTCTCCTGATGCCATAGAAGTTCCGTCGAGAAAGGTTGGAAATCTCGACGCGACATCAGACGACATCGATATAAGGTAATTTAATAAAAAAAACTATAAACTTGTTCTAACGCGGTTATGCATGGCATAAGAAGTAGTTAATTATTAACTTCTCCTAACACCATGCATAACGATGTCGGTAGAAGTTTCTAATTTTTTATTATATTTAACTTCTCCCGACATCATGCATAACGGTGTTGGAAGATGTTGAAACCACTTCACTCGTACACTTTGTTAAAACAAAAAAACTTGCAAAACAGAAACTCGTCAATTGTTAGGCTGCATCACAAAACATCTCTTTCTTTAAGACGTTTCAAGACTCTACTCTAGGTGATAGTAATTGTTACAACATCGTCGTTCTCAAGATAAATCAACCTTATATGTTCATGGAAACAACACTTCGACCCACCAGAATACCAACATGCAAGAAAGAACACTTATTGCACTCGAAAGAATAAAAAAATAAAAAGGATTTTTTTTCTTTTGTGAAGAGGAAAAATATAAGAGAAAACTTATGTTGTTGTTTTGAAAAGAGGAGGGGAGATGAGTTTTTATAGAGGAATAGTGAGGGGTAAGGAAGTAATAATAGAAATAATGTGTGGCCCTAAATTACCCACTATTTTAAGTAGATAAAATAATGAAGATTTTCCCATTCTTTCAAGTTGAGGAAGACTCACAACTTACAACTTGTATTGTGCAAAATCAAATGTTGGAACTCCAGTCTAGCTCACCCCAGAGGGTTCTCATCCTCTCTCTAGAGACGAGATATGCGAGACTGTTTTGGGTAGACGATCGAGCTACTCAAAAGGTCTTGGTTGGGGCCCCAAGCCCAAGTCATGGAAAACTTTTATTTTAAGTTCTTCCTCCTTATATGACCAATAGACATACTTGAGGGAGGTTAGCAAACTAAAGGCTAGCCTTCAGAACACTACCGGCCTAATTGAAGAACAACAAATAAGTGAAGAGGAGTGTGACTGGTTGATTGCGAAGGGAGGAGGAGCGTGACAACCTCATTGAAGATCAAGGCAGAAGAGAGGAAGAGTATGACCAAAAAATTGTAGAGATGAGGAAGATGATCAAGGACATGTGTCGGGCAAAGAGAGGATCGTGAACACGGTTAGGGTACATATTTTCAACCCTTAATTTGTTTAATTCTCATACGTGATGTATATCTATATGTACTTTTATGTCATTTGTAGGTTTGAAATTGTTTCTTTTGGCGTTCAAGAGCTGAGGTTTTTAGAGATGTGGGTAATTTTTTCTTTTAATGTCGTCCTTTTGAACAATTTGAATAACAGTATTAATTGTAATTTTTATTACAAAATGAAAGTTTGTAATTGTAATACTTTTAGTATAAATTGCAAAAAAATTATTATAATAATTTGTTATAAATTTTAATCGTTTCCTTTTGAAGCGAAATTGAAAACGTATTACTACTAATAAAAATAATTTATGCCGACACATACTATACGTTGGCATAAGGGGTTTCCTTCGATATCGCATCGGGATATCTTTTTTCGACTTGAGGAGGTGACATTGGGCTTACCATACTGTTGACGTCATCTTGATGACGTCGAGGGATAAGACCAGTCCGACGTCGTTCCTTTAGCCCATCGACCAAAGTTCTGCCAACTTTCTGGCAGACAGAGATTCTGACATCGAAAAAACATTGCCCTACATTTTTTCTTACGCTTTAGTGCGTCGAAAATACCCAATATCCTTATAGTGAAGTGAAAAGAATGTATAGGTTGAGTTGAGTTAGTTTAAAATGTGGGTTTGGGTTGAGTTTAAAATTTTTATTTTTTTCGAGTTGGGTTGGGTCTCTAGTTGGAAGGTTGAAAAATAAAGTCAATCCAACCTAACCCAAATTAATCTTTTATATATATTTAATAATATTATTATTTACTTATTTAATAAAAGTTAAGCAATCTTATTAGTTTCAAGAGTTTTTTCCTTTTTTTTTTTCAGGCTTAACTTGATGCGAAACATATTTGATTTATGCTTGATGATTTCCATTTACAAACATTAAAATTTAGAAACGAAAAAAAATATTATAATAATATAACCAAATCTATATTTTACGGGTTGGGTTGAAAACTTAATTCGGCTTGACAACCCAACCAACATGAACATATGGCTTGGGTTGAGAATGTCTTTCAACCCAATCCAACCCAACTCGACACCCCTAGTGTTGTCGGTCAATTTTAGTTTACACAAGAGACCCTATGAGGATGGGTGAGCTTAAACAGCTCAGTGAAGCCCATAAAGTAGGCTCAAAGAAGCATAAGGGAAGCTCAAATGAGCCTAGGAGGGAGCTTAAGAGGAGTACTCATGAGTAGGGCTATAATTCCAACCTGGATAACTCGACAACTCGGACTACCCAATCCATATTATTTAGGTTGGATAGAGTTAGTTTAAAATATGGGTTGAGTTAGATTGAATTTTTTATTTTTTTTCGGGTTGGTTGAGTCTCGGGTTAGGGTTGAAATTTTTGGTTCAACCCAACCCAACTCGAATATATATATTATATTTTTTGTTAGGAGTACTTTGTTAAACAATTTTGTAAGAAGTTAAATGATCGTATGAAAAGTTAGTCGATCGTGTAAGAAGTAAATTATCATTTGAAGGTAGAAAGCTAAAGGATCTCGTAAAAGGGTAAGGTTGGAAATAAAAAAATATATTGAAAAGAGAGACAACGAGTTCACACCAATTTACGTGGAAACCCGAGTACCGGGAGAAAAACCATGATTGTTTGTTGTTATTATTTTCTAATGAATAAAACAATAGGTACATAGGAGAATAAATAGAGTACACAATAGAATAAAAAAGGAAAAGATTTAGGAAAATAAGGAATACATTCCCATAATCTTTCCATAATTATTCTAGGATTCTAACAAGGAAAAAGCCTAGAAAAAAGGAAAGAATTCCAACACTCCCCCTCAAGTTGGGACGTAAATATCAATGAGGCCCAACTTGCTAACGCAGAAAGTCGAAGTTTGGTCTGAGAAGCCCTTTGGTAAGAACATCAGCAACCTGTTGACTCGAAGGGATGTACGGAATGCATATGCTCCCACTGTCAAGTTTTTCTTTGATAAAATGTCGATCAATCTCAACATGTTTAGTTCTATCATGTTGAACAGGGTTGTTAGCAATACTAATAGCGGCTTTATTATCACAGAAAAGCTTCAATGGTGTCTCACATTCCTGATGAAGATCTGTCAAAACTTTCTGAAGCCAAATTTCCTCACATATTCCTAAACTCATAGCTCTATATTCAGCCTCAGCGCTGCTCCTGGCCACAACACTTTGCTTCTTACTCCTCCAAGTTACAAGATTGCCCCAAACAAAGGTACAATAACCAGAGGTAGATTTTCTGTCAACAACAGATCCTGCCCAATCCGAGTCAGTGTATGCCTCAATGGTCTTTCTGTCTGTTTTTCTAAACATCAGCCCTTTACCAGGTGTTGATTTTAAGTATCTCAAGATTCTGTTGACAGCTTTCATGTGTTCCTCATTAGGGGTCTGCATAAACTGGCTGACAACACTCACAGCAAAGGAAATATCAGGAACGAGTATGAGATAAGTAAATTAATTTACCCACGAGGCGTTGATACTGTTCTTTATCAACTGGAACTTGATCATCAGAGTTTCCTAGTTTGCAGTTGAATTCAATAGGAGTGTCAGTGGGACGACATCCTAACATACCTGTCTCGGTTAACAAATCAAGGATGTATTTTCTTTGAGATACGGAGATACCTTCTTTAGATCTGGCCACCTCCATTCCAAGGAAATATTTCAAATTTCCCAAATCCTTGATTTCAAACTCATCGCCCATTCTCTGCTTTAGTTGACTGATTTCTGCCTGATCATCTCCAGTCAAAACAATGTCATCCACATAAACTATTAGAACAGCAATCTTTCCTGTTTTGGAAACCTTTGTAAATAAAGTATGATCAGAGTGTCCCTGCCTGTACCCTTGGGACTTGACAAAGGTAGTGAATCTGTCAAACCATGCTCTGGGAGACTGTTTCAGACCATATATAGATTTCTGGAGTTTACACACATGCTGACCAAACTGGGCTTCAAATCCAGGCGGAGGGCTCATGTAGACTTCCTCTACGAGGTCTCCATTCAAAAAGGCATTCTTAACATCCAGCTGATATAAAGGCCAATCTTTGTTCACAGCAACAGATAACAGAACTCTAATAGTATTCAACTTAGCAACTGGAGAAAAAGTTTCTGAATAGTCAATACCATAGGTTTGAGTAAATCCCTTCGCAACTAACCTTGCCTTGTGTCTGTCAAGAGTACCATCAGCTTTGTATTTGAGAGAGAACACCCATTTGCATCCCACAGTTTTGTGTCCCTTAGGTAGAGTACAAATGTCCCAAGTACTATTCTTTTCAAGAGCTTTCATCTCTTCCATGACAGCATTCTTCCATTCAGGATACTTTAAAGCAGTGTAGATATCTTTTGGTATTATGGTAGAGTCAAGGCTTGCTGTAAAAGCTCTGAACTGAGGAGAGAGATTATCGTAGGAAACATAATTGCAAATGGGGTGTTTAGTACAAGACCTGGTGCCTTTTCTCAGAGCAATGGGAATGTCAAGAGAGGAATCATACTCATCTGATTTTCCTGTATGACCCTGTTCCGCTTCATTATTACGGGTTTCTATTCTGACCTCAATCTCATCACCACTGTCCTTTTCTTCCACGTTTTCAAGAACAGCAACATTAGACCTGTCATTCTCACTTATCATATTCTTAGTACAGGGTTCAGTAGGGTTTTCCATACCTTGATCTCGAGGAGGTTCAGAGTCTTGGACTGGAGCCGGCGGCTGACTAGTAGGGGAACCGACTTCCTTTTTGTGATTCCTCCTGTAGTACGTTTTCCAGGGGACTTGGTTTGTGGGTAGGACTATGGAATGAGGAATGATGTTAGACACAACACTAGGAGTGGGTTCGATGAATTCAAAGGTGTTGTTAGACTCTTCACTCACACTCTCCCCCTGAAGATGGCTAACGGGAAAGTAGGGTCGATCCTCACAGAAAGTAACATCCATAGTGACAAAGTATTTTCTGGATGGTGGGTGAAAACATTTATAACCACGCTGGTGAGGGAGATACCCAACAAACACACATGCCTGAGCCCGAGGGGTAAATTTGGTTTGATTAGGGCCAAAATTATGGACATAAGCGGTACACCCAAACACACGAAGAGGAACCTCAGAAACATGACGAGTCGATGGGTAGGACTCCTTAAGACAATCTAAGGGAGTTTGAAGATGAAGAATACGAGAAGGCATTCTATTGATTAAATGAGCTGCTGTAAGAATAGCATCTCCCCACAAGTATGAAGGAAGGGAAGTAGAAAGCATAAGGGAACGGGCTACTTCCAGAAGGTGACGGTTTTTTCGCTCGGCCACTCCATTTTGTTGAGGAGTGTAGGCGCACGAGTTTTGATGAACAATCCCCTTGGAAGCAAGAAATTCACTAAGGTTATGGTTTTGGAATTCCCGACCATTATCACTCCGAAGAATAGCAATTTTTTGATGGAATTGTGTTTCAATGGTGTGATAGAAATTTTGAAACATAGAGGAAACCTCAGATTTATCAGTGATAAGGTAGACCCAGGTAAGACGGGTATGATCATCAATGAAGGTTACGAACCACCGTTTTCCAGATGAGGTTGTTATCTTGGATGGTCCCCAGACATCACTATGAACAAGAGTGAAGGGTTGGGTTGGTTTGTATGGTTGTGAGGGAAAAGAGACTCGATGTTGTTTGGCCTGAATACACACATCACAAGATAAGGTAGTCATCTCAACTTTAGAGAAGAGATGTGGAAATAAATGTTTCATATATTGAAAATTAGGGTGGCCTAAACGAAAATGCCACAACATACAATCTTGTTCAGAAGTAGTGAAATAGGAAGATAAGAGACTAGTCCTAGGAATGCTACTAGAAGAGGTATCGTCATCAAGGAGGTAGAGTCCCCTACTATGCCGGGCAGTGCCAATCATCCTCCCCGAGCTCAAGTCCTGAAAAGAGACAGAATCAGGTAAGAATATTGCTTTGCAGTTTAACTCATGAGTGATCTTGCTTATCGAAAGCAAATTATAAGATAGTTTGGGCACATGCAAAACATTATGTAAGGAGAGCCCTGCACAAGGAGAAATCTTCCCCTTTCCAGCAATTGGGGCCAAGGAGCCATCTGCAATTCTAATTGTCTCGTTTCCAGCACAAGGAATGTAAGATACAAAATGTTCAGAGGACCCAGTCAAATGATCTGTGGCACCAGAATCCAGAATCCAGGGGTTCTTCCCATCAATACTAACAAGACCGAAGGAATGAGGTATACCTGATTGGACAATGGCACCTAAAGTGGCAAGACTGAGATCAGTTTGGTTTTTGTGTGGATCGGATTGTTGAGGAGGTTCAGCAGACTCACTCACATACGCCCGCCCTGTGTTCTGTTTGTCGTTGGAAGGGCGTTTCTTACTTCCTGGGGGACGACCATGTAACTTCCAACATTGTTCTTTGGTATGCCATTGTTTTTTGCAATGCTCGCAGACAGGAATTGGTTTTCCATTATGCTTGTCACTGCTACTGTTAGAAGATCTTGCACTAAAAGCAGCAGAGTCAATAGTAGGGGTTGCGGAAATATTCATAGCACTTTTGCGATCTTCCTCGAGGCGGATTTCAGAGCAAACTTCCATCAGGGAGGGAATCGGTCTTTGACCTAGTAGACGCCCTCGAACTACATCAAACTTAGGATTAAGACCATCAAGAAAGTCATAAATCCTGGCACTCTCTTCAATTCTCGAGTACTGTACACCATCAGTGGGATCACGCCGGACTAGTTCTCTGCATAGGTACATTTCTTGCCATATAAGAGAAAGTTTATTGAAAAAGGATGTGACATCCATGGTTCCTTGCTTGCATTCATGAACTTGCTTTCTCAGCGTGTATAGACGAGAGGCATTCTGACGTTTTCCGTAAAGTGTCTGGGTTGTGTCCCAAATATCCTTGGCTGTTGCAGCAAACAATAACGGCTTGCCAATTTGAGGTTCCATACTATTGATCAATATGGATCGAAGAATAGAGTCTTCTGCCTTCCAATATCGTTCATGTGGGTCGTCCGGTAGGGGGCGAGGTATTTCCCCTGTCAGAAAGCTAAATTTTTGTCGTCCTTCGAGGACCATCTTTACTGACTGAGACCATGAGAAATAGTTGTTGTCATTCAACTTTTCTCCTGAAATGATACATGGAAGACTAAGCCACAGTATTAGTCATATAAGGAGAGGATATATTAGGGAACGAGTTTACCGGATTCTCAGAATACATCGGTAGAGTGGATGTCGTCCCTAAGGTAGCCTCAAGTGCTGCTATCTGTTGTCGAAGCCCTTCCAATTGTTGATGAAATATTCCCGAGGAAGCTTGCACGTTACGGTTGGAATATGATGAAGATTCACCAACCTCAAATGTTGAGTGAATTTGAGAGTTTTTAACATCGGGATGGTAGCTAGGATCATTGGGTGGCTGGCCATACAGATTTGACGGCAGAAGCGGTGGTAGCCGATTGGAATTAGATGGAAAAACATAAATCGGGGCGTGGGAGAAATATAGGCCGCAGACGAAGAAAAGGGTTGGACAGATGGGATGGGTCGGGTCGACCTTTTGAGGGGAGAAAAACCAGGCGCGTGGTGGTCCGGGTGGCGGCGCGAACGACTGCGGTAATGACGAAAAATTATTTTCGGACGTTTTCTTTAGCCGACTTAATAATTCGTCCATGGCAGCACTCATCCGAGCATCGACGACAGTAGCTATGGTAGCACTAAAATTGATGGCTGTCCCTTTTGTTTGATTTTCATCAGTGGTTTGGTTTTTTTGGGTTTCTAGGGTGTTTTCATTGTCCCGCTCTGATACCATATTGAAAAGAGAGACAACGAGTTCACACCAATTTACGTGGAAACCCGAGTACCGGGAGAAAAACCATGATTGTTTGTTGTTATTATTTTCTAATGAATAAAGCAATAGGTACAAGGGAGAATAAATAGAGTACACAATGGAATAAAAAAGGAAAAGATTTAGGAAAATAAGGAATACATTCCCATAATTTTCCATAATTATTCTAGGATTCTAACAAGTAAAAAGCCTAGAAAAAAGGAAAGAATTCCAACAAAAAACAATACAACCTAACAACCTAACCCAACCCAACCCATATTTTACGAGTTAGGTTGGAAAATTAATCTGGGTTATTCGGGTTGCTAACCCAACCAACCAGAAAATATTAGTTGGGTTGAGAATGTCTCCCAACTCAACCCAACCTGTTTACACCTCCACTCATGAGGTAGAGCTTAAATAGCTTCGTGGGACCCAAGAAGTAGACTTAAAAGGATTAAGAGAAGAGCCTAGAAGAGAGCATAAAAGAGTAGTCATGAAGGGAGCTTAGGTAGTAGCTTAGTGGGATTAATGAGGTAGGCTCAAGAGTAGCTCAAAAAAGCCTATAAAGAGAGCTTAAGAGATGCACCTATGAGGGAGATCGGCTTTAGACAACTTCATGGGACCCATGAGGTAAGCTCAAGAGAAGTAAGCTCATAGGAGCTTGGATAAGCTTGGAGAGAGCTTAAGACAAGCTCAATAAAACCTAAGAGACTTTCCTAAAGAAGGACATAGGAAGAGGACCTACTAGCTATGGAACCTCATTAGAGTAGAAATATCTTCACCCCGAACACTTGCTTGTTCGACCCGAAATGTGGCGTGAAGCCAACGAATGTCATTTTCCTTTTAAACAACACATTAGCTGACCCTGACTATGGATCTTTTATCATGTGAACGACTTGAGTAATTTAAAACCTACACAGTAAAAAATACAAGAAACATACTTCCTTATATTAATACAGAGTAAGTTTAGGCTAAACGATACTTCTTTACAGACATCACACTAAGCAAAAGAAAGAAAAAGATCTTAATTGACTTAACCTTACATAGAACTATGTACATTAAATACAAAGATCTAGAACTAACCCTCAGCAATAAAACTATAAACAATTTGACATTGCAAACTAGAGGCAACAGTCAGGCTCTCGAATCACGACCTCTACTTGAAAAGTGGGAAAACATTTGGAAATAGTGAATTAAATAGCCAAGTGAATGACAATTTTGTTTAAAATATACTTTTAAAACATATATACTTTAAACTTTTTTTTATAAATCAATCGATAACTTAACAAAAGCATAAAAACTTATTCTATACGCAAGAAAAATTCAGTCAAGATAGCAGAGCACCTTCGTTCTTACTCTTATTTTATACCTTGATCAAACTAGCAGAGCACCTTTGGTCATGCTATTCACAATAATCTTGGTCAAGAGCACATTTGTCTTACTATTCTGCCAAGACTCATGGTAGCTGGCTAAGTAGTCAATAAAGCCCCATACCCCCTGGATTATGCACATTGATCACTGAGAACTTGGTATATAAAATTCCTTGGTTTTCTCTTTAAAACCATTCTTATTAAACTTATGTTTTTCATGTATATTTCTAAAACAGTAAATAATCTTATCTTAAAAACTCAAACTTGCTCATAAATCATTTCTTGGAAATCTCATAAATAAAATACACGCTTTGTTAAAACATTTAAATTAAACATACTCAAGTACTTTTCAAAACATGCTTGTAAATTAAGATATCATAAAAACTAAAGCTGAGTTAAATAGTAGCTGGTAAATCATACTTAGAAATTATTTTGTCACTCACAGACAATATATTAGACCCTTAGTTTGTAAATTTGTTGATCTCCCCTTGACCTAAAATAATGGGAAATAATTCCATTTATTTACCTTTAAACATAAAAACTTTACTTAGAAGTTTTCAAAATATCAAACACATCCATTTTGCATGGCTGGCGCACATGGGGTGGGCGGCAGAGGCTGCACGCATGGGCAGGGCAACCATGTGCTAACCTCGCAATGGGTGTTGCCTGCGTGCGACATACCCATCTCGCCTGGCCCTGGCGCGTAACGTCTGTCGTCTGCTTTCATGATCGTGTGCGTCCTTGCACATCTGTGCGTTCAACACCAGTCCAAAACACCACGTTAACATCTTTTAATCTAAAATCCATGCTCATCTCAGCTAACGTAACACATTTTCCGGCCAACAATCTCCACTACCAGAAACTCATTTTCGGCGATAACCTTAACCTCACTTTAAAGCTTAATATATTAAAATCCATTACTCAAATGAAAATACTTTTTTCTACAAATTTAGTTCAAATTTCTTAACATTCTTACCTCAAAATTGCAGCTAAAAAATCCTCGGAATTAGTTTTGTAGCCTCCTTGAAGTGAATACTGCTCAGATTTCTTCCGAGAATGACCTTTCTCTCTTCTTTCAACTCAAACTAAACCTTCCCTCTCTCGAATTCATCTGGCAGCCCCAACATAGAAAATAGACTCAATTTTAAACTTTTGAGACCAATTTCAGAAATAATGCACGAGTACTTTGGAAAAAAATTCAATATGAAGTGACCTATTTATACTTATCCCTGCATGAGTCTTTATCGACACCTCCTACTAGCCAAAATTTAACTAATTGAGCACATGAAACATGGAATCTAATTAACCAACTCCACCTCTTCATCATCTTGCCTAATCAAAATGCCAAAGTGTCTTACTGAAGCCAAAATGCCTTGCCAAACACCTACTAATCTCTCTTGACATGGCTGCTAACCTCACTTGACATGGTTATGACTTCCTCGCCTAGCCTCTCATCGCCAATCTAACATTTATGCAAGCCTCCTCGCCAAGTCCTATTGTTCAACTAATTTCTAAGAAAGCCTTCTTCTTGCCTTGCCACAACCAAAACGCCAATAGAGGATTTCTTAAACTTATTGGTCGCACACCACAACATCAATCTTGCCTCCTAGCAAGCCTCCTTCTCGCCCAAAATAACCTCTTTAGAGATTATTTTTTCATTTGGCCGTCCACCAAGGCCAAACGCCTAGGCCATGGAGTCAGCCAATTTTTTTTTCTTTTCAACCTAACTTCCCTTTAACATTTAAACCAAACCACCGTAGCTTTCCTTTCTTCTACCAAATATGATACACTTAAGCTCACTTCCCTGTCTTAACTTCACTTAAAACTAATCCTTTCAAGCTCTTCAAAAGATCCAAGTTCAATAGGGTTCGGGGTTTACAAGGAAGACCCTTTAAGGAGAGCCTAACCTCCCAAGAGGAGGAGGACTTACAAGGGAAAGCACTTTTAGGACAGTATCAAGAAGAGCTTAAAGGACCCACATAGGAAGATCTCTAAGTTATTGAATGTGAAACTGTTTAGATTCCGAACAGACAAGCATCATAAAGAGATCCATGAGAAGCCTTCATGGGTTTATCATAATGGTAGTGTAATTATTGATTAACTATTAGCTCGATGATTATTGAACTTTAAGAGGCGCAATGTTGACCCAAGTGTCAGTTACAAATCACCATATTATCTAAACGACCAAGGTCATTGGTCAAAGATACTCTTATATACGCCTAAAAATCCTATTACTTTCTTTATTGTTTATTTACTTAGCAGTAAGCATATCGCTGAATTGAGCGTTCAACTCCACATCCACTGTTACCTTTTTTTAACTTGTAGATACCCAGATGAATTTCTTCATAAAACAAATTTTACAGTTGATCCATTTTTTAACATCAACAATTAGGATTCAAGTTATCTTATATGGCCATATAATGACATGATTATAGAGATAGTTGACACAAAGGTTTTTTGATTTTGTTGTCTTTCAAATGTGGTGGGGCAAGCTAGGTTCTATATGTGGTTCTTAGGTCGAGGTATTATTTCGTTTGGCACAATCTTTCTAAAAGTTAGGTTCTTTGATCTTAAAGGCCAAAGAAGAAGTTGGGTCGAAGGTCCAACTGATACCTATTTGGGCAAAGTAGACTTGTCTACCTCAAAGACCAAAACCGATGAGTGTTGGGCTCAATGGTCCAACTTTCCTCCCTTGGTCTCAATCATGATTCTATCTTTGTTTCAATTGGCCAATGTGTCACGTCCCACCTCAAGATCACTTCACATGATTATTATGGAGGTAGACCGCCTAGACACTCTATGCTTATCTCGTCGTGAGATAACACATTGAACGTCTAGTAAGCGGTTTTAACCCAAAAATTAATCTTAATGCAACTTGATTCTTACATTTTCCTTAACATGCTTTCTTAAGTACAAAAACTACGAAAATAACGCTTCCAATCGCCTAGCGCAACTTCACACTAAAACGTCTGGCTAACGCCTTAATGCGTAGCAGCTCGCCTTACCCTTTTGAACTTGGCTTCAATGTTTTAGGAAAGGAAAACTTAACACATAAGTCAAATACTTAGTAAGTTCTGTTTTGGAAAACATTTTGGGGAATACATTACAATCAACAAATTCATTTTCATAAATAGACTCTTAATGATGTTTTCTCATTAGATAAATGGTAGGGATAACACGGTTGTGGCTTAAATTGTATTATCCAGTATGTGACGTACCACCCGTATAAGTGTTTCTTTTAGATGATAAGACTTACAAGCATAAGAACCTAATTCATTTTCGTCTTGAATTCAATTCATTGCCTAATAAACATGGTTTTAAGAATGCACATGCATAACCTTTTAGATCGATAATAAGACTTACAACCACAAAACCAACCTTTTTTTTAAAAAAAATATGTTTTTTAAATTTCAAATATCTCTTGAACTGGCTGGAATTAAGAATTTTAACCTAGAAAAAAATGCATAACCTCTTTCGGCTCACGAAACTTTAATTGATCCTACAAGATTAGGTAATAAAAAAGAAGTTTCCATATTGTGACATATTTATCAAAGGTGAGTAGGTCAGCAAGTCAAGTGGTTTTTCAATCTATGACTCAACAAATTAATCACCCTCACCCAACCAATTGGGTTATAGAAAGTTAATATTTCATTTTTTCTTCTAAAAAAACTAATACTTAAAATACAATGAAATTGAAAAAGAGAGCAAACAAACAAAATAGGTATTTGATAAGAGAAATAAAGCAGGAAATACAAAAGTGTTCCATTTCAAACAAAAATCTTGAATAGAATAAGAGACAACAATTTATTTTTAACGTACCAACTCTTTTACTCTGTGGAAATTTCTTCTAAAGAACTCTTATGCCATCCTACAAAAGATTGCAGAGTGTAAGGAATTACATTCAGTCCAAGGTAAAAAGTCTTCAAAATCAAAAGAAGAAAAAAGAGAGTATGTACCAAGAAATTTGAAATAGACAAAGAATTTGGGTTTGATTTTGCGATGATCATGTGTAGAGGTGAAGTTGAATGATGAAAGTGAAGTGGAAAATTTAGGACAAAGAAGATGAGGGAATGGATGAAAATGGAGGCACTGCTAGTTTGAAAGTTGCCAAACTGAAACAAAGCAGTGGCGTGATCGAGGATACTGAAGATACGGTCAAGAGATAGAAGGAGGAAGAGAGCCACACCATGAAAATTAGGGCAAAGAAGAAGAATAATTTGTTGACAGTTCCGACACTACCAATAATGTGTTGACAGTTCCACGAACAACTCCTGACGCTCTCGTCATGCTTTGGGAGGTGCTACAAATCTCGATGCTCTAATATATACATCGGAAGATGTCCTATCTTCCAACACCATTTCTCCTGACAATGTGAAGCTTAGTCGAGAGATCCATAATTTCTTGTAGTGAACATTGGATCTTGATGTTTCATTATAACACACTTGTACATAAAACAATATGCCACTTTGAATGTAATCATCTCAGCTATGACAAATAATAAAAAAAATTAGGAAGAGGTTGTCGAGATAAAAGGAATATGTGTAAAGATTATCCCCTAGCTTATTTCACATCTACTAATATTATAGATAATTGAAACCATATAAACTATCTCCTTATCATGGGTAGTAATTAAACTATATTCAAAATTAAAAACATTATGCCCGTAGGCAATATAAAAAAAAAAAAAAAGTATAAGAGCAAAAAAATAAGAGTATATACATAAAAGAGTTTGATGAAAATTAAACAAGATGTTTAACTTTAGCATATCCGATAAAATTATGAGGATAATGTGCCCTTAAAGCCAAATATCATTTGTAGCATGTGAATAAAGCAAAAAAGATTAATAATAACAATAAAGATAATTGTCATATATTTATAGATCTCAAATCTCACATGATATAAGAAAAATGAAAAGGGTCATAATATCAATTAGTTTAAATTTTGAAAAGGAAAGAAAGAAAAGAACAAGATTAATAAGGTGGGATTGAAGAGTTATTAGCTGTCTATGTCCATCACCAACCACTCCAAAAACAAGTTTTTTTTTTTTTTTTTTTTTTGCTCTCTTTTTCTTTTATTTTTTATTTTGGGTTATTAGCTAATGGGGTCCATTATTAAAAGGAAAAGAAAACAAAGAAGAGTTGAATAATGGTGGTGGTGACATCAAATCAAACAAAAACATTTTACATAAAGGCATGGGATTAGCTATAGTCACAATATATTAGAGTGGACTAACTTAGTGTTGGCCAGCTATGTAATTAATCTTAAAGACAAATCTAATCCCAATCTTTTTAATTATAGCCTACGTGAGAAGTTGCTCTTAATCTTTCTCTTTCAACCTCTTTTTTTTTTTTTTTTTTGGACAAAAGTAACTTTAAATTGATAAAAGGTAATTAAAGAGAAAAATAAATTGATAAAAAGTAATTAAAGAGAGATGGAAGATTGAAGCATGTTGAGTGGATACTTTAGACTTAATATTTTAAAAATGAATTTCCTTTTATTAAAAAAAGTTGTCACTTTTGTCCACTTATATTAATTTAAAGTACATATACTCGACTAAAAAAGATAGAAGTTTTAATCGTATAGTCTTAAATATTGTTGAAAGTAAAAATAAAATGAAGTAAAAGAAATTGTCGCTTTCATTTCTTTTTATAAGAATTAAATTATTTGTGTTTAGATCCAACCATTCAATACGTAGTTATAGTTTTTTTTCTAGTTGAAGAAGGGATACATGTGGATTTCAAACCTTCAATCTTTCAACAAAATCCTAAACTTAAATGTGGTGGAGTTAGGTTTACTTTATCATTTTATTCCATTAAACTTCCTCTTCTTTTCAATTCTAACACATATTTAATATTTACATGCCAGCTTAAATGTAGGGATGGTATTTAAAAATTAGTTTAAATTATATCGTGTTTTATCTTAGCAATTCAACTATTAAAAACGTATGTATTAGTTTCTTATTGTTAACACTTTAACGTAATGATGACGTGTTTTTTCTATGAATAACTAGGTTGTCAAATAAGATAATCACTCATAACAATTTGAGGTTTAATCTTTAATTAAATATTAGATGGTAAATTGAAGTTTTATCGAAGAACTCAAAAAGTAACTGATTGTCATCATTTTGACATGTTATTTTCTACCTTATTTTCTCAACTTACTTTGCTAGATGCAATTCATTCACATATAAATTTTTTAGTGTCTCAAGGTTCCTTCTAATTCTTTCTTCTTCTTTTTTGCGGGATAGGAGGTGCATATTCGCTGTGAGAATATTTGTCTGTAATTTCGTAGAGTTTATTTAATTCATGTGTTGTACTTATTTAAATTTTCTAGTTTATTTTTACGTTGTTATGGATGTTAACACCAATATGTCAGTTGTTTTTTATTCTACCCAATGTCATTCTTCTAATTTACTTCGATATTTCATTTTAAAAATAAATAAATAAGTAAAGGGTGGGGAGATGTTAGATATTTAATTATTTTTTTTTGGAGAAAAAAAAACTAAAATAGTTTTAGTTTGAATTTATTTGACTCAAATGTGTTAATTATTTTTATATGTTGACATAAAACATCTATAAAATAAATTAGGAAGATTTCTTGGTTATTTATCCATTCAATTAATATGATGAATAATTTAGAGCATAATCATCCAAATAAACAAGTCACGTCATCATCTCGTTAAATCATCCTTCCGTTAAGAGTTAACAAAATTCTAACGGTAAGAACCAAAGTAATCAAAATAGAACATTGATACAAAGTTTTGAGAGCAAAATAGAATTTAATGCATAAGGTTTTAACCAAACCCTAGAAACCAAGCCAAATATTGAAAGAAAAGAAAAGTAAACTATAGGAAGGAACAAATTGGTAACTTAACTTGTGTTTTTAGTCAACACTGTTATAGATCATATAAATTAGGTATTCTTATATTAGTTTCAATAGATTTGTATTGAAGTTGGAAGTTGAAAAATTTGATTGAAGAGAGAAACAAAAACAAAAACTGAAAATGAAGTATGTTAAATATTGTTAAAAGGTAAGTAAAGATATATATGTTGGATGAATATTAGAAATGAGGAGGAGGGGGTTAAAAGAAAGAAAGAGCAAGTTAAGTAGAAGTAGAAAAAGGGATAGAAAGAGAGTTTGTGTTTAAGTGGGTGTGGTAATGGCAATGGCAATGAGGATTAGAAGGATTGGAAGTGGTCCGAAGGGAAAAGGGTCGACAAAGAGACCTCCGTTTCCTGGAAAGACGGGGGTGTACTGTCACACGCACACATGTTCCCACTGTGGGGTCTCCCCCATGTGATCCCCTCCCCTTTTCTTTACCATTTTCCATTTCCTTTCTTTACCTCCAATCCCCCTATTTTCTTTTCTTTCTTTATTAACCCCTCCCCTTTTCTCTATTTTTCATTTTTATTCTTAATCGCTATTACCATGTTTCAATCTTTTTTTTTCTTTTATTCCACAACCACCCTACATCCAATCTATTATTATTGCTTTTACAGTTTATTAAAAATTAATAGAATTAAGTAAATCCTAAAGTTCATGAAAATATTTTAAAATGTAGAAGAGAATTTTAGACGGTTATTTTATTATATTTATAAAATAGTGTAAATTATTAATGAAATTAGGTATATGTATTTTAAAACATTTTATTGTATGTGATAAGTAAAAGATAAATTGAAATCACTCAATATGATGGGGAAGTAGAGCATTAATTTGTCATTATTCTCGTTTCTTAATTTTCGCTTTCCATCCTCTCCTTACTGGCCCTTCTCCGTTTTCTTTTTAGTCCCCCAAATACGTTGTTTCACGCGCACTACCCCCATCCTTTTCTCTTTTTACTGACCCACCACACCAAACCTCAACTGTATATATATATTTTCTTCATTAATTCTATACGTAATCCTCTAAATTAATTCATAAATACTCTTAAATCTTTTTTAAATGTTAACTAGTTACTACTTTTCTAAGTTTTTATACTACTAATAATTTGGAATTTTTGCATTTTTTTTCTTTTCAATTTACTCCTTCTAAGTTCAAAAGTTTCAATTTAATCCTTGTTATATTTAATATATTGTTTTTAAGAGGATTTTAACATTTTTCAATTTAAGTTGATAGAAACACGTGAAGAGATAAGGGAACTGAGTTGCAATTTCAAAACTTACCAGGACTAAATTGAAAAAAATTCCAAATTTGAGATGTAATTAATGAAGAATCGAGGTTGGGAAAAATTATTTGAAGTGTAACATTTTCGAAAACTTGATACCATTCATGATCAATTGCTTGATATGGTTATGTATACAAGTTTATTAGAGTAAGTTTTCAAGTACCACGAGCTTACATTATATAATTTTTACTAATAAGTTGGAGGTTCAATTCTCTCTTTCTACATATTGGTAAATTAAAGAAAATGTTACCACAACATACAATAAATTTGTGATGGAAAAAATCTAATTTTTGAGTTTTGAAGAATATGTACACATATGATCCATTCAGTTTTCAAAATGTAACTCTCTCTAAATTTTAAGAATAAGTTTAAAATGTTTCAAAAATAATTTTATTATTTTAAATAATTACATTGTACATTTTGAATTAGAATAATAAGAGAATTTAATAATAGAACAACTATAGAAGAACTTGAAGTCGCAATTTTTTACCAATTAGCATATTGGTGAAGAAAAAGTGAAAGTGAGCTTAACTTAACAATGAAAATTGAGATTATCTATATCTTTATCGAATATTAAATTCTGAAATGAGGTAAATTGTAACTTACTATTGTAGGGTAAAATAAATCTAATTGTAATATGAAATATAAAGGATTATATTGAAATATTTGAGGTTAAAAAATAGTTGTGTACTTGAAAGTTTTATTTTATATTAGAACATGTACTTTTCAAATATTAGTGCAATGTTTATAATTGATGAGACAATTGAATTTGTAATTCTATTTTAATAAGATGGGAAGTAATATTGTTTCACATTGTGAGAGGAGAGGGGACCTACATGGAAAAAAGAAAATCAAATTCATAAAAGTGGTAACAATGCAGTACTACATCATAAAAACATATTAATTAATGAAGTGAGCCCATTATATTCAATTATGTATGAACCAAAATGGATTAAATCTAACATGAACTCCACAAGCATTCAATTGAATTATTGGTTAGTTTTATAATATTTGTTCCATATTTAAAAACGTAAATAATTGAAAAATAAGCTGTGCAAATTGCAAAATACAAATACATAGTGTTAAAAAAAAAAGAGAGGGGAGGGAGGAAGGAAGGAAGCACATGGAATCATGATGGTCATTAAGGCCACCACCCAATCTCACATCACGAAGGCCGTGATATCCACACGCTGCAAAAAGGAGCGTGAAGGTGGACTTTTCATCATCGGAAACGGACAGATCTAGCGTGGGACCGAGCGCCCTTGTCCCCACGATGCCAACCGCCACCGTTAGATCCGGAAAACTGCCATCCCAGCCGCACGTATAATTATGACATACTACAACCAACATACGTCGTTCCACACGATTTTTGTCAGATTTTTATTCTTTTTTTTTTCCCTTCTAACCTCTTTTTTCTTAACAAAATAATTAAATTAATATAACCGTAGTTTTATTCTAGAAGTGATTCTTCAATCCTCCATAGTGTTAAAACCTTGAAAATTTTGAACTTTGAAATAATAAAAATTTTAACTTTTATATTTTATATAATAAGTTTGAGGCTTAATTTTTACAATCAAAAATTTTAAGATATTAATTACAACTATCATTATAATTTTAAAAAACAATATTTGGATCCTTGTTCAAGTAGTTTGTTACGTGGTCGAATAATTTTGATAGGCTAGACCTAAATATAAAATATAGATGCACCCTAAGGTGGATTGAAATATTGAACAAACCAATAAAATTAATTAAAATAAAATTTCATACTAATTAAAATAAAATTTCATACTATTTTAGGTTAGGTAGCTGGTCATCTAAATTTAGTATATATACTTTTAATAGATCTCAAAATTATTAGTTTTTATTATTAGATAGAATTTAGGATTGTAAAATTATAAAAAAAATGTGAATGTTTTTCTTTTGTTCGAATAATTAAAATTAAAATTAAAATTAAAATTAAAGATTAAAACTAAAACTAAAACATTTTGTTTTTAATTTAATTTATTAAAATGAGAACTAACTAAAACTCTGTAATCCTCCAGAATTAGGCCCAATATTCTTCTCGGGATTGATGGGTTTAAAAAAGAAAAAAAAGAAAAAAAGAAAATCTCACCATAGAGCTCTCATTCCTCCTATAAATACCAGCCTCTTCTTCTTCCCCTAAAACCTAACTCTCTATTTCTTCCCCCATTTCTCTCTCTCTCTCTCTAACTATCTAGGGTTCTATACCCTAATTTCTTAGTTTTTTTCTTTCTTCAGTTGCTGTTCTAATGGCGGTTCTTAAAATTGCCTCTGTTTGTATTCTTCCACAGCTTTCTTGAACTGCATCCCTTTCCTGAACTCAATTCGCTCTTAATTTCCCCTTTCTCGATCTCTCTCGATCGATCTCAAAGCGTTTTTTGTTCATCAATTTTGTTGCGGTTCAATAAAGCTGTGGGAAGATACAGTCAGAGTCAAATGAATTCCATAAATCTACAATTGAATTCTTCAATCGCTGCTGAAATTGGTACATATTTCTATAATCTCCTTCAATTTTAATTATGCGATTGAATAATTCTCCCTTTTCCTTAATCTGTAATTGCAATTTTTGTTTCCTTTTTCATATACGGTAAATTTAGAGGTTTATCATTGCCATCGGAAATTTTGTAAGGTCTGTAATTGCTTTTAAAGCCTTATCTTTCGATTTCTCTGTTCTTTTATAACATCATGATGATTATTATTCCTCTTTTGATTTATTGGAATTTTAATCAATACCTATTTTTTTCTCCATTGATATAAGGAAGTATATGTTGAATGAATGAATGGATTGAAATCACCTTTTTTTGTTTTTTTTTATTCTACTTTTTTTGGGGGGTTTTTTTATTTTTACTGTGACCCCATGTGTAGGTTCCATAGCAGGCAAAAACAAGTTTCTGTGAAAACGGCTTTAAAGCTATATATATGCCTTTCCATGATGATGATGATTATTAATTATTATTATTATGATTATATATATATATATATATGAATGTATATGTATTATAATTAAATTAGTTGCTTTCAAAAGGTTATATGGATCTGTACTTTTACTGTGCCCGTAGATAAACCAACAGTTTCATATGGTTCACTGCAGCCATAGATTCCATCGAGGTTTTATTTTATTTACTTTATGGTTTTCTAATTTTGTTAAATTAATTAAATGGATGACGAAGTTGAGTTTTTTTTCTGGGGGGTGAATTTGTGAAATTTTGAGATCTCTGTGGGTTGAATTGAATTGAATTATTAAAGAGAGGGGGAAGGATGATTATTCTGTGCAGCATAGTAAATGTGAAATATGAAATTATTCCTATTGTATTGAATGCTAGGTTTAAGGTATTTGGACCACATAACAGAAGGCCTTTAATTGGCTCTTTTTAGCTTCAAACTCCATCAATTCAGGCCATACAAACACTTCCTTTTCTTTTCTTTTCTTTTTTTTTTTCATTTGTCATCTTCACCTATCACATTCACTTTTAATTTGTCTCTCTTTTGTTCTTTTACTGAATCATTAATGAACTAACTTTAGCTTTTTATAATAAAATTATTTTTGTTTACATGTGTATATATATCAAGGTCATTCAAGCTATATTATATACATGGTTTTATATCATATGCTCAAGTTCATCACTGTACATGTGTTCCTCTTTTCATTCTTTCCGTGGTATGAGAATTTGAACTACCTACTCTTACCGTACCTCTCAGATTTGTTTTGGTATGCTTATCGGATAAAAGAAAAAAAAAATGTCCTTTGATCTTTCACTTACGTTCCTAGGTTAAGTTGATCTTCATATTAGAAAAAAGTTTCTAAGAAATCACTAAGCTCTCAATTTATCATCTTATTATTTGGTGAGATCTGAAGAGGGTTTGTTTTTTTCTTTTCTTTTTGGCCATAAATTCTTAAATATTAGAGTCTAATAGATTAGGATCTCATGAATCTATTAGTAGATATTTTAAAAGTTTATAGGAACTTTTTTTGTGTACTTTTTGAAGTTTAAAGATTTAGTAGAGTAAATTTGTACTTTACAATAGTAGATTAAAAGGTTTTTTTAAGAAAAGTAATTTGCTTCAAATAAAATGAAAACATGCATTAAGTATTGTTGTGTTGGTGTATTGAGAATGGTTTAATCGTCATTTCTTGTTTTTGATTAATATTGTTTAATTTACTTCCTTTCCTGTTATGCAATATTTTTTGAAGTTTAAGGCTCCTTTAATAAAATTTATACATCATAATTTGAAGCAGTAGGTATGAATATAAGGTTTCTTTGTCCCTTTTCGTAACCGTCGCATGGATTTAAGGTCTACTTGTCAAGATCCTATAACAAAATTTGAAAACAAAAGGGCTATAATGTATAGTTTCCATGAGTTTCAATTTTCAAAACAATAAAACATAATTTTCATCAATTTTGGAACTATGTTTTACCTTTTTTTTTTCAATAGATGATTGGAAATTAAAATTAAAAACCAAGAGAATTGGAAGTAAATGAAGAAATATACAAATAAAATATATGAGATCTTAAGTATTAAGAGGCTTCTATTGTCCTCCCAAAAAAAAAAAAAAAAACTTGAGGCTCCATGATAGCCCCTTGGTCTTTTACTGTTTTTTCTTTAAATTGAGCTTAATTAACCCTATAAACACTGGATTTCTTTGTTTTGTTCTTTATTATTATTTTAGGAATGTGTTAAAATACTTTTGGAAACAAAAAAAAAAGAAAAGAAGTTTTTGTTTTTGAAACTCGCTAATGATCCAAATGTTTAATTAAATAATAAAAATTAGGTTTTGTGAAACCCTAATTTCGCACATTGATATCTCTATTTGTTTTGTCCAAAAATAAAATTTTGAAGTATTTTCAAAAACCAATGGACGGAAGTCTTGGAAACAAAACTTTGGTTGAATGCTTTGAAAAAATTACTTGTTTTTATTTATAGAATTAATTTAAGAATATAAACCATTTTGTGGTTAAAATGGAGTTAATTAAGTTTTTTATAATTATATCTTACTGCGAAATTTTTGCTATAAGATATAAAAAAACAAATAATATTTGTAAAATATTTACATCCACGATAAATAAAAGAAAATCAATGATAAAGTGAGTAAAAAGTCACAATTACAAACATCAAAATATTAAAAAAGTCCAAAATTAAGTCTCAAGTATCCCGTGAAGCATCCCTGGCACCACACCAAATTTGATCACGAAAAGCTTCTGAATATACACTACAAATATTTACACTATAAAATTTAAAACTCTTTTCTTTTTTATTTTATTTTCTTTAAAGTCATAACAATTTATATTAAAAAATAATTTCTATTTTAATTATGTTACAGGGAGGGTTCCAATCCTTGTAATTAATATATCCCCATACCCATTTGTTTAATTCATCTTTTACAGGTCATAGATCCAACTCTCATTTTTATATTAACAATCATGATGAAACATTCACTTACATCTACCATAATTTGATTATTGTTCTTCATTACATGTTGTTTTTTTTTATAAATTCCCGTTACTTATACAATATAATAGTATATTAACAGTTTGTAATCCAATTATGCAAACATAAAGATTTTAAATCCATGATCTATGATTCGTTGTTACACTTTATATATTGTTCATATTCGAAAACCTTTCTCTCTGTTGTTCTTTAAAACCTTTAATCTAGGAAACGTAATTACATTTATTTATTTATTGGACAAATATCAGTCCTTTATTATGTTTTATTATATTTGAATACACTCTAAAAGTTGTAAGTTTAAATTGATATAAACGGATATACTTATAGAAGTAGGGTCTACATTGATACCATTTTAGTTTTGAGATAATTATTAATTAATGGTCTCAATAAATTGATATTTTTTGTTTATTTATTTTATAGATTTGTTTTTGTGGTATTTAAACATGGTTATGTTGAGTAAAAAGGGGATTGTTTTTTTTTTCTTTGTCTAATTTTGTAAGATCAAAGTCAAAAGGAGGGTTTGGATTATTTGTTTGTCTTTTGGGTTTTGATGGGAAAAAGGGTGAAAATTTCTTGTGCTTTGTGAGATTAGAAATTCGAAAATTGAGATTAGCGAAAGTAATTAATTAAAATAATGGTGTAATTAGAGCACAACTTCCTCGATGTTAATGCACAATTCCCTGTCTGCTTTTGTCATTTTGTAACAATAAACCTTTTATTCTTCCTTACTCAAATTTGAATTATTAAAAAAACATATACATATTTCAGTCCACAGTTTTATTATTTATATATTTAAAATATTATTTAATAGGTCAAATATAATTTGAATATCATCATATATGGGAATGTGTGTGTGTGTGTGTGTTTTTTCATTGTTATCTATCTCATACATTCTCTACTTTAGTTCAGAAACCTTTATTAGGTTACCCAAAAGATATTTCATTTGTACCTTACTCAAGTAAAAGGAAAAAAATAAAAATAAAGAAATCCACCCAGTATGATTTATAATAAAGCCATTTTGTCATTTTGTCTTATATACTCCAAAAAGTAGTATTGAGAAGATTCAAAATTAGTGTATACTCTCATATGACCAAATTGCATATTTCAACATATACCTAAATTTTGACAATTAAATCAATTTAGATTTTAGGGTAGCTAATTTATAACTAATTTCACTTAATTGCATTTGAAAGGAAACTCAAAGATCAACCCATAAAATGATTATATATTCTTCCAAAATTCTACCAAAATTATTGTAGAGAAAAAACGATATACCACAAAATTCATTCTAAGTAATTAAAGAAAAATAGGAGGAATATTTGTGGATGAAAAACAATACATAGATAGTACAACATTTGAATTCATTATCTCTCGCAAGATAAAATCTTCTCAACTCATTCATTTATGACAACATTTTAGGGTTTATATGGATACAATTTTGATTTATTAAAACAGTCAGAAATTTAGAGGACAAAATTGATTTTATTTTTAAATAAAAATGAAGAATATTTAAGAGAGGTGAAACAGTGCTTATAGTTTTGTAGGAGTACAGAAATACCAAATTCTAATAGAATTTCCAAAATAAATGCAAAGTTTGGGATATACAGTAACAAATGTAAATAAAATAATTAAAGGAAAGAAGAAATAAAATATGACTGTCTAGATTTTGACCCCTTCCGAGCCGCTTGCTTACTTACTGGTTTGTTTAAATGTCTCCAGTTATCAGTATCCATCCAAACCTTTCACAAACACTTTTCAAACCTCTACTTACCATAGAATTCTGGAACCTAATTGAACTCATCGTTAAAAAAAATGGGTATGAATATAATTCTGTGTTGGAAGAAAGGTAGGGTAGAGACAGACAAAAGTAGAGCCTATACATAACCTGACCTAGCCTAAACAATACAATTAAAATAGAAGAAAGTTAGAATACACTAAGTTAATTAAATTGGATGAGTATGAAACTAATTAAAACCGGCCAATTCTTTTTATTGATTTAATTTCAATAATGATGAGTGTAAAAATGGTGAAAGGTGGGTAAAAAAGAATAGAGAGAGAGAGGTGTATAGAAGGGAAGAAAGACAGAGAATGGTTAAAAAAAAGGGAAGAGAGTCAGATGGTGACAAAATTAGACCTTTTTCACAGAAATGTAGGAGCATATAAGGTACCAAAATTAAAGTGAATAATTATATAGATATATATAATTAATTTAAAAAAAAAAAAAAAAGTGGGAGTGGCAGAACTGGGAGAGGGCAGAAGCAGTCTACTCTACATGAAGATGAGTATTATGATTGATGATATTAAACAAAAGTTGGGGAATCTTCTGTGCAGAGTAAATTCCCTTTTCACCCTTTTTTTCAAAAAAAAAAAAAAAAATTATTGAAGGAATGAATCTCAATCTAAAAATTCTCAAACTCAACAACACAAATTCACTCATTCTCGCCTTTAATTTTCCCTTTACAGAATTTTAAGAAATTCCCCATTTTTAATATTAATTAATTAATTAATTAGATATATATTAAAATTCATCTAACCCCATGCATGCTTCAAACGTGTTGCAGTATCTAATTAAATTGTAGTTGAAATTGAATAATTATTCCTCAATTTCCTTCCTTTACAGTGAAGAAGTAAACAGAAAATGAAGGAGGAATTGTAAATGAATAAATGAAGGAAAATTGGGAGAAGAAATAAGTCAAAAAATTGTAATATGTATATACCTGGAGGAAGGAAATTAGGTAAGTTAATGGTGAAGGAAGAAGAGCCTGAAAGTGACATGATTTCCCACAGCTATCTTGAGCTTCAAAGTATGTTGAAAAATTACAATTTGAGATAATTGTAATTTGGTGGTGAATGGGGAAGAAGTTCAAGAAAGCTGTGGAAGAACATGGCCAGGTTCCCTTTTGCAACAAATTTTACAAACAGCAACAGCAGCAGCAGTAGCAGCACCTCCAATTCTCCCAGATCTTCACACAACATAAATTTTGGGGAACTCATAAACGAAACGAAAGAAATGAAATGACTATGCTGCCCACTGCCTGCTGCCTCCTGCTTATTCCTAGTTTTCCAAAGGACCACTCTACCATATATAACCCTCTCCCTCCATCAACCTTTTCTTCTTCTTCTTCTTCTTCTTCTTCTTTATTTTTTTTAATTTTTTACTTTCCCTTGTGAGTGCGCGGTGGGGTATTAATTTTGAACTCCAAAAAGAAGATAAAAAACCCATAATAATAATGATTCATGAAGGTATGAGAGGGTAAAAAATGATGAATAGGTTATGATATGAGATGTGTAATTTAAGAATTAACCGTATGAACTTGGCTGGCCCTCACATGTAGCCATGGGATGAACATCCGCTTTTCATTTTAATGGGATTTTTAAGGTATGGGTTATTCTCTTCTTGTTTGTGATCTGGTCCCACACACACACACAGCCATATAAAAAGAATAATGTTAGAATTTTAATTATAAATTAAATTTTAGTCTTATACTATAACATTTTAATTCTCTCGTATGTGTTTATGTTTAAAATTGAGAATAATTGAGAAAAGAAACAGAGAGTATGGGGGATATATTGGAGTGGTTGGAGGATAACATAGAGAAAGATATTATATTATTGTCACATGATGTGCGATATTATATTGTTAGGATGTGCAAATTTGTGGGCCCTTAAAAGTGTCTATTGTTGGGCCTGGGGCCTTACTTCTCTCTCTAAGTGGGCCATAGCCCACTAATAATTTCACCCATTTGATTTTATATTTTAAATTTCGAGAGGGGAGAGAGCGGAAAAGGAAACCAAAAATATTAATAAAAATTCGGGTTTGGAGTCGGAACTGACACGTCCACGTCATCACCACCAGTTGGGGTATTGGTTACAATTACTACTATTTATCAATTAATAATATGGTTTAGCTTAGGGTTTAAGGTATTTGGATTAATAACAAAAGGCTTTCCCTTTAATTACCTCAATTCAGCCTACTTTTAATCTCTCTCTTTTGTTCTTTTAGTCAATTTATTAATCAACTAACTCACCTTTACTTTACTTAACTTGTTTTTTTAATATAATATTCTTATACATAATATAACCTCATTTATCAAGCTATTACTTACCTTAAAACATTAAGTGAATGGATCACTCACCCACTAGTTAAGTTTAAGTTTTGTGGAGTATTATTTTTTTTCTTATATCAAATTCTCATATCTCATATATGATTGGTTGGTTCATAACTATACTTCTGTATTACCTTTTTTAACTCGACCAAGTAAATGCATGTCATTTAGTGAATATGGTAAAAAGAAAAATAGAAAAAAATTGAGTATGTGGTTTTTTTAATGGTTTATCTATCTCACACATTCTCTAATTCACTTCAAAAACCCTTGTTAGGTTATCCAAAAGGTATTTCATTCATCTGGCCAATGCCTCAACTTCTCGTTTTCTTTTTCTTTTTGCATTTTTAATATAAAACTTTAAGTAATATTTCAGCAGAAAAACAATAAGAAGCATCTCATAAATTTATTCTAACAAATATCAAATTATACAATTACGTGTCCATTTAAATTCTAAAAATTTTATTAATTTATCAAGAAATATTAAAAGATTTAAATTGATATATATTTTTTTAATCATAAATATATTTTCCAACTTAAATATTAACTCAACATTCTATTGAAAAAGTATTGTTTTACCTGCTTTTTCACATTTGTATAGCTTAATATATGTTTATTTTAACTAATTTTAGAGTTAAAATTGTATATAACATTTTGTTTTCGGTTGGGATATACATATCATACCTAGGTTTCAATTTTTTATCAATTTATTTTCTCGAACTTGGTTTAACAAGCACCATACGTAAGGATCAAAAAGTCTCGAATTCAATTTTTCTCCATTGTTTAAAAATCTCATCAATCTTTTTAATTGTATGATTAATAATATGTAGAGTTAACTCTAAATCAATGTGCAAAATATTTTAAAAGAAAAACATCAATAATTCTTTTTCAATATCATATTCGTAGACCATTACAACCAAATCCTTAATGTCAACCTCATAATCATATCTTTTTATTAAACCGACATGAAAACTCATATGCTACGTATAACAACTTTATGAATCTTTATTATTATTATTTACATTCTCTTCTATTACATCGTGTCCCTCCCATACGAAATTTATTTATGGCTTCCCCACTGATTTCATTTGTACCTTACTCAAATAAAAGGAAGAAAGAAAAAAAACTGACTCAATGTGATTTATATCAAAGCCACACTATCATTTTGTGTAAGAGTCAAAAGTACACCATTGAGGAAGTTTCAAAATTAGTGTATACTCATATATATGACCGAATAACATAATTCAACCCATGATATTTACATATAAGTACATCAAACAAAATTTATTGTATCAAAATCAAGTACTCACACATCATTACATTGAGAGGGGGAAGGGGGAGTCGTTGTTTGAAGCAAAGCCAAAGACAAAATTGAAGTTTTAAAAAATTATGCGAAAAGGAGGAGAGCATAAGTGAAAAAGAAAATGAAGAGAGAGAAAATTCAATTTATACCTCAAAAAATTTGATATTGATTAAAATAAATAACTAAGAATTAAATCAATTTAAACTTGCTTATAACAAATTTCACTTAATTCTATTTAAAAATAAGCTTAAAATCACCCATGAAAACCCATTAGTTTTCTTCTTCCAAATTGAAATAAAATTTCCAAAATAAATGTATAAAGTTTGGGACATATATGGTAATAGATGTAAGTAAATAAATAAATTAGTAAAAGAAAAAGAAAAATATGATTCTCCAATTGAGACCCCTTTATTGATGCAGTGGGAGCTTTGCCAATTATCAATATATTCATATCACATTTCTCTCCCCCACTCTAAATGTCTCGTTTAGATTCAAGATTCAAACCAACCAAATCGAACCAAATGAAACTATTTATTGAAAATATCATGAATATATATATATATGTATATTCTTGGGTTTGGAAGAAAATTAGGATGCAGTAAATGAATAAAAGCCAATTTTTGGTTGATTTAATTTGAATAAGGATGAGTGAAAAATGGTGAAAGGGTTAAAAAAAGATAGAGAGAGAGATATGTATAGAAGGGAAGAAAGACAGAGAGTGGTTAAAAAAAGGGGAAGGGGGTGAGATGGTGACAAAATTAGACCTTTCTCACAGAAATGTAGGAGCATATAAGGGACCAAAATTAAATTAAACAACTTTTAAATGTATATATGTATGTAATGTTTTTGATAAAGAGAGAAGAAAAAAAAAAAGTTGAGAGTGGCAGAACTGAGAGAGGGGGGCAGAAGCAGTATACCCTACATGAAGATGAGTATTATTATGATTGATGATATTAATAAACAAAAGTTGGGCGGGGGAATCTTCTCTGCACACTAAATTCCCTTTTCACCCTTTTTTGTTCTTCAAAAGAAAATAAAATTATTGAATGAATGAATCTCAATTTTAAAATTCTCAAACTCAGCACAAATTCACTCACTCACCCTTCATTACCCATGCATTTGCATGCTTCAAACCTGTTGGAGTACCTAATTAAACAAATGTTACAAAATAATAACAACAATAAATAAACTGGAGTTGAAGTTGAATACTTATTCCACAATTTCCTTCCTTAATTTGATAGTGAAGAAAATGAAGAAGAGATGTAAACAGGGGAGAAAATTAAAATTAGAATGTACCTGGAAGGGAAGGAATTGAGAAGAAATTGAAGAGAGCCTGAAAGTGTCATAATTTCCCACAGCTTTCTTGAGCTTGAAAGTGTTTTTGTTAGAATTGAGATTGTAGTTTGTTTGTGAGAATGAAAGAAATTTTAAGTTCAAGAAAGCTGTGGAAAAACATGGCCAGGTTCTTTACAAACACAAAGTTTTTGGTATGTGAGAAATGATCATATTGAAATGGACCACTCTACCATACCATATATAACCTAACCCTTTTTAACTTTCCCTTGTGACTGCATACTGGGTAGTGTACTAGTGGCCTACAATTTTAAATAAATAAATAAACACACATATATATAGGTAAAAATGGAGATTTTATTATGAATGGTAATTTTCAGAATTAACCATATAAGCTTGGCTGGCCTTCACATGCAGCCATGTGATAAAGATCTCTTTTCATTTTAATGGGATTTTAAGGTATGGGTTGTTTTTGTTTATGTTCTCTGCTCCCACCCCTCATTTCTTTTTTTTCTTTATTTTTCTTCGATTTCTTATTGAATTAAATTAAAGTTTTCATCCTAAATTTAAAATTAATTAAATAATCCCTTTTAGTATATATTGATAATTTTGAGTTAATGCATCGGTAAATGGTAAAGTAATAACATTTAGGTTTGAATTTGAAGTATTGATAGATGATGTGTGATGAATAATAAAATGGTAAATACATATAATAAAAGAATGGATGAGAAATTTGATAGGGAGGGAAGAAGAGTATGGGGGGTGGATATATATTGGATTGGAGGATAACATAGAGAAAGATATTATTGAATTGTCACATGATGTGCGGTTATATTACATGTTACTATGTGGAAATTAGTGGGGCCGAAATTTAGGCTATTGTTGGGCCTGGGCCCTCACTTTTTTCTCTCTCCAAGTGGGCCATAGCCCACTAATAATTTTGTTTCTCGAGGGAGAGGGCGGAAAAAGAAAACAAAATAATAATAATGAAAATTCGAATTTCAGAGTGCTGACTGACACGTCCACGTCATCACCACCAGTTGGGTAATGAGTTTTTTTAGAAAGATAGAGAGATAGAGAGATGATGTTTGATTTACTTAGTTACAATAGAGAGGGGTTTGTTTAATTTTTGCAACTACCTCTCCTTCCCATTATTTTAAGATCCCAATACTCTCTATTTTCTTTTTCTTTTTTGCTGGGGAGTATTCCATACCCAAAACAATAGCATTGTAATTTCACATATTCCACTAAAAACTTTTAGAAAATAAATGAGAAATATATATCCAATTTGTACTCTTATTTGAGACTCATTTTTTAATTTTTATTTTAACCTCATACTTACTACTTTGCAAATTCTTTAATGTGATTTTTACTTTAACAAAAGAAAAACAAGTTCAATCCATGTGATACATAATTGATAAACTTCTAATATATAATTATACCAAGTATTTGAATTTATGATAAAAGATTTAAAGTAACATATATATTTAGGAGGTATTAGGGATAATATATAACGCCATCTGTGGGGATCGAACCCACGACCACGTGGTTAAAAGCCACGCGCTCTACCACTGAGCTAAGATGGCTCATGTACTAATGATTTTATATATACATAGATGAATTTAGATGCTCTAAATTTTAATTACAATCAATCGTTGTTAGTTTCTACATCTTCGCCAACGTCCATCTCCATATTTGGCTACACACAATCACAGAATCCTTTTATACTATTTCAATTAAAACATTAATTATATAATCCAAAATCAATTAAGATAATATATCTATAAATGTAGATGGGGAGCTTCTAACCTACTATTTTTACTATCAATTTTATGGTTGGAGGTTTAATCCTTCCTTTTAATACATTTCAAAATTAATGATTGAGTTTTTCATTTTGTAACACTGTCTTACACTTTTTTATATTTTAGAAAAATATTAATACGTTTTTTTTACTAACAGAATAAACTAGTAGTTATATATCCTAAAAATATATATGAACTAAATTATATCTCAACTTTCGAGAATATATATATATATATATATATATATATATATATGAATTGCAAAAAACTGTCAAAATGGACAAACTATTTACACTTTGGGGTAGGATAATAACTTTATTCTTCCCTTATTCTCTCTTATTCCTCGTCTTTTCTTCACTTAATCATTCACTTTCTCTTTTCTTCCTACTAATCCATTTTTTCCTCCTCATTCCGTGTGCTTTCTCTTCATCTTCTCCATCTATCCGCTCATTTCAATCTTTCCTCTCAAACTCCCTTCTACCCTCCACATCAAACGCCGACCGTTTCACCTCCTATTTCTCTTTCAATCTATTTCTTTCAAGTCTCACACATTTTGGACATGTTTTCTCTCTTACGCATTTCTATGACCTGATTTTTGAACCGTTCAGGAAA
This sequence comes from Cucumis sativus, assembly GCF_000004075.3. Classification (NCBI taxonomy): domain Eukaryota; kingdom Viridiplantae; phylum Streptophyta; class Magnoliopsida; order Cucurbitales; family Cucurbitaceae; genus Cucumis; species Cucumis sativus. Next base: position 14,481,615 of record NC_026655.2, on the reverse strand, counting down.
TGCTCGTTGGTGTCTTTTGTTAAATTCACGAGCGTTATGAACTTGCGGACGTATCAATCGCAAGTGTCTCCTAATAACAAAATATTATATAATGAAGACGTAAAAATCAATTGTAAGATGAGGTAAGTCAAAGGTTATAAATGCTTACTTGCGGTACTCCGATATTTCACCTACATTGTTGAGAATGTACCAGTGAAATAGATGTTTCTCTTCCTGTGATAGAGGGCGAATGCTTGACACCCCTAATGATCTTACTTTCTGAATGAAGACTTCGAACTCACCCACCACCTTATCATTCATAATGCTATCATCGTTCCGTTCTTCTTTAGTGAATCGCGTCTCAATTCCACTAAGGTATCGCGAGCAAAAGGTTCTTGATTCATACATCAAATATGCTTCTGCAATAGACCCCTCAGGACGTGCTTTATTACGCACATACTGTTTTAATGTGCGTAAACTTCTTTCAATAGGATACATCCAACTGTAAGAAATAGGTCCAACAATCTTGGCTTCGTATGGTAGATGAACGACAAGATGTACCATTATGCTGAAGAAGGCAGGTATTCTTTCTAATTTACAAAGTATGACTATAATATCTGTCTGTAGTCTGTCCAACTCACTTACTCGTATCGTTCTGGCACACAAATCACGAAAGAAGTTACACAGTTCAGTAATAGCAGTGTAAACATTTTTTGGTATGAAAGCTCGAGCACCAATAGGTAGAAGTCAATGTAGAAAAACGTGACAGTTGTGCGTTTTGAGACATGAAATTTTCCTTTCTTTTTCATGCACACATCGAGAAATATTAAAAAGGAATCCATTGAAAAATTTTACGAATTTCAAGAACTTGCAAAACTCAACTCGCTCGCTACTAGTTAACGTGTAACTCGTATGTGGCTTCACCAATCTGTTACCAACTTCTAAGAGATGTAAATCTTTTCTAATTTTCAAATCTTGTAGGTCCAATCGTGCATTCGTGGTGTCTTTGATTTTTCCTTCAATATTCAACAACGTACCAATCAAGTTGTTGCAAACTTTCTTTTCAATATGCATTACGTCTAGTTTGTGACGTAATAATAATCTCGATCAGTAAGGAAGTTCAAAGAAAATGCTTCGCTTACTCCAATTAAGAGCTCTCTTTCTTTTCTTCTCCTTTAATGTAGAATGTTTATTAATTGGAAACTTCAATTGATCTACTTGTTCTAATACTTCGTGACCATTCATTACCACTAGAGCAACCCTACCTTCTACCCTGCCATCATGCAGTCTACTTCTCCACCATACATTATTATCACAAAGATAACCTCGATATCCCATGAAAGATATTTTTCCTCTTATCCTGAAGAACGACTTATCTCCCATGCATATGGGACATGCCTGATACCATTTTGTACTCCACCCCGATAAATCACCATAAGCTGGAAAATCATTTATCGTCCACAACAAGAAAAATCATTTATCGTCCACAACAAGATTGCGTACAACTAAAAGAAATTACTGGTAAGGGAATCATACGTACGCACCCCAAAAGTTCATAACTGTTTAAGCTCCTCAATTAAGGGTCTAAGGTAAACATCAATTTTCCTACTAGGAGATTTGGGCCTAGGAATGAGCAATGTCATGAAAAAAGTTTACTTTTTTATGCATTTCCAGGGTGGCAAATTGTAAGGAATTAACATCACAGGTCACATACTATACAAGGTACTCATTTGACCGGATGGATTAAAATCATCTTAAGCTAACCCCAGATGAACGTTCTGTGCATCTGTAGCGAAATTAGGAAATTCAGAATCAAGATGTTTTCATCCATCCGCATCGGTTGGATGTCTTAACACATCATCTGTTTGAGCACGTTTGTCTTGGTGTGCCATCTCATGTCAGAAGATCCTTCTTGCAAAACAAATAAGCGTTGCAATCTCGGTATCAAAGGAAAGTGACGCAATACCTTATGCAAATTTTTTTTCTTCTATTATGATCAGGACACCGTCGTACTTACAGGCATAAATAGTTTCATATCCCAACCCCAAGTCACGCAATTTTCGTTTAGATTCGTAGAATGAACTAAGAATGTTGGTACCACAGATTGGAAACGCACTCTTTATTAAGTCTAACATCATGTCAAATGACTTGTTACTCCAACCATTTAAAACCTTTATGTGCATCATCTTAACCAAAAACTTTAGGGAAGAGTATTGGGGACAACCGGGGTATAACTCACTACGAGCTTCATTCAATAAGCCATGAAATATGTTTGATGTTTCTTCTTCTATGTCTACCCCAATCAGAGCTTCTATTTCCCATTCGTTTCCAATCGGAGTTTGTAAATCGTTAAGAATATCAAACATTTCATCTTCTTCATCAAAATGGTTGATACTAGTTCCTTCATCAAACCTTTCAATAGCTCTATGTAAGTTCACTATATCTCCATGATGCAACTATTTTGTATAGGTTTGAGGCTATTTCGATGGTCAATAGATGTCGATGGTCAATAGATGTCGCTCTACACCCTCTAGTGAGTACCAGTTTGAGTTCATACATCTCTTACATGGACACCTTATTTGTTCGTAAGCATTGACGTGCAACTTGGCAATCTCTAAAAATTGGGACACACCCTCTCTACACTCAACCGATAACTTATTCATAAGTTTCATCCAACTCTTATCCATCGTTAAACACTTAAAACATGAAACTTGATCGTCCTATCTATTATTAATCCCTATCAAACCCTAAACTTAATTACTACATGAATAAGTTATGGCAAATCATCTATCTCTTTCATTTGAAAGCTAAGTTCAAACTACAAAAAGTTACCATAACTGCAAAATAACCAAAACAAACAAACTAACCAAACACTATATCTACTAGCGGAACCAAAACATAATTTATACCTTTGAATTTCATAAAACACTCAATTTTATTCATACATTTGTTTTATTTACATTAATCAAACACTCAATTTAGAACAAACTAACCTTATACATTAACAAACTTACAATAAATATTTATATATTAACAAACTAACCTTATAAATTAATAAACTTACAATAAATATTTATACATTTATTTATTTACATTTACATGAACATTTATTTACATTAATCAAACGCCAAATTCACACAATTCAATTTCTAAAATACAAATATACAACATCCAATTCATATATTCCAAAAAACTAAAACATAATTCAAATTTTAATTTCTAAAATAAAAACTAATTCAAAATCCTAATTTGTTATGTAAATAAAATAAAAAACACATCAAAAAAGGTACGACAACGACAACAGGTACGACAACGATTGAAGCGGCAACAACAACGGGTACGGCAACGACAATGACTTCACGATCTCCCTCTCGTTCTCCCTTTCGGTCTCCCTCTCGTTCTACCTCTCGGCCACTCTCTTGATCTCTTTTTCTTTGTCTTTTCCGTTTCCATTCTGTGAAGAATGGATTAAAAAGAGGGAGAATTCTCGATGCACATCGAAATCGTCGAGAATTGTTAGGTATTTCCAACGCATTTAAGGACACATCGGGAATTCCTAAACCATATTCCCGACGTGTCACTTATGGCGGCCAAAATCCCTAACCTATTCCCGACGTGACTGCCACATCATCAGAGGAAGGCATCACATACAATTAATTATCCGCCTTCCTCCGACATGACACTGTAGACGTCAAAAATAGTGGCCCATTGTCCGACGCATCTGTCACCACGTCAAAGGAAGACCAAACTATACATTTAATCGTCCACCATATTCTGACACAACATGGTGTACGTCGTGAATAGGGGCCATTGCCCGACGTATCTAGCACCTCATCGAAGGAAGGGAAGGAAAATTCCAACACTCATATTCATGCGTCAGATGAAAGGCCTTCCCCTGACGTGGTCCACGCGGCATCGGAAATCAGTGTCTTCTACCGACACGATGTTTCCTGATGCTTTTCCTGCGTCAGGAAACTTTTGATTTCTTGTAGTGTATGTTGACAGCTGATCTGTTATCTATGAGAATCCGATCGACTCTTTGTTTTCGAACATATCAAAAAACATATTATGAAGTTTAGATCCTAACAGCAAATCCTGATTCAAAAATTTTATAGACATACAATAAGGAGTATTCTCATGGCACAATCAGAGTACTCGAACTAGATGCTCCTGAATTTAACAATGCATCAATAAGGATGATTTTGGTCTCTTAAGGAAGTGATAATAGATCCTCCACATTGAACCTCGATGGTCTTTTAACACTCTCTCCTCTTCTAGTGATCTTGAAAGGATGCTTCCTTCTTTGATTGCGTTGATAGCATGACATGCAATGACTTCTGGGTCTCTATCTTGATGATCACGAAGGAAGCTTTTTGGAAGGAAGTCTACCAATGTTACTAAGCGCTGAGGTCGAGAGAAATTCATTTCTTCTTCTTGCACGAGCTTAAGCTTCTGAGTCTTCTTCTTTTTCTTATTTTTTAAGCCTTATTCCACCTTCTATATTTTGGTAGGCGCGAGACTCTTTTTGGGTCAGAATCGACTATCTTTTTTTTCGACGAATCACAACTATCCACCCTTCACCGTTTTCTTCGATCGATGTTCCCTCTTCTTGAGGATCCTCAGATGAGGCTTTCTAATAGAATTGGACAACTACAAGCTTAAAGGTCCTGAACTGGACCAAGCTTTCCCTTTGCTAAAAAATCAATCTTGACGGAGGAGCCTCTAACATTATTGTTGTTGCAACATGGTTTGTTTGTGCTATCTCCTCCAACTCTAGCTTGATCTTTTTCTCACGAGTCAACCTTAGAATTAGCTCATTCAGCACAAAATATTTCTCTACCGACTGACTGATGACCCGATGATACTTGTTGTAGTTGGGATCATTTACCTTTCCTACTTTCTCAGGTCACCTACATTTCGACAGCTGGATCAGGTTCTTCTCTTGTAGTTGCTCTAGCATGTCTGTGATATCTAAATTAGAAAATGGGTAAACTTTATCTTGTCTTTCTTTTAAAGTCAAACGTCGCTTCTCCTTCGATCATCCTTTTTCTTAGCTTTCGTTTTCTTTCTTTTAGAGAACTTCAACGGGATCATGTTTACGACCATAAATTCTTTCACGTTGCTCTTTACTATCTTTTTGGCATTTTTCTTCTCTTTGTTGTCTTTTTTCACTTTAGGAACAACAAAATCTTTAGTTCCTTTGTTGTTGATGCTTAACTCCAAATCATGAGCCCGAGTTGCTAGTTCTTCAAATGTGCGAGGCTTTATTTCCTATAAAATGTAGAGGAGTCCCTAGTGCATGCATTGGGTGCACATTTTTACCGCTGACAGTTTGGTGAATTGATCCTTGCAGTCAAAACTTAGAGTCCTATATATATATATATATATTGGGTTAAGTTTGAATTTTGATTGTCTTAACTAATTTTCTCCAAATTTGATTATCTATAATTTTTTCCATTCTTATATCAAACCGTAACTAATTTTCTTCGGTCTTAAATCATTTTTTTTTATTTAATTTCTCAAATCTTGTATAAATTTTCAAATAAATTTACTAACAACTTTTTTATATAAAGTTCGGCAGCATTATAGTAGAAGATTAGAGTTGGGTGTTGGTAAAAGATTTGGAAAGATTATATAATACTTGAAAAATGTTACGTTTATCTTGGTTCATTGGAATAAAACCGAACGAAAAAAGTCCAAAATTTTCAAATTTTTAGGCTTTCTTGGTACAATTTTTTTTAAATATTTGATAGTGTTATTTTAAAAATTTTTAAAGATAAAAATATATTATAGATTTGGGGTACAATTTGGAAGATTTGAAAATTTGTAAAATCTTAATCTAATGTCTACCAAGATGCTTCCCAAAAACAATCGATAAGTTGAAATTTTTTAATATTTGAGTAAAATTTTGACGGTCGATCTTATTTGAAATAGATCGAGAAATGATGTTTTAACGGTTTTTAAAAAAGGTGCTAGTTTTATAAGACAAGACCATGATGATGTCATTTTGACAATTTTTTATTTGAATTTCTTATATAACTCAAAAGAATTTATAAGTAAGAACTTCAAACTTATTTAACTTATTTAGTAAAACAAACTGTTATGTTAAACACATATCTCACCTTCATCTAATTTTGTTTCGAGCATGTTTTATTGATTCTATTCCATATTTCGACAAGTGAACATTAGAAGGCTAGATTAAGTTTGAGGAGCAATCGACATCTCGATGAATACGATGATCGATTTTCAATAAGATTTTCGATATCCATTTGAGCGTAGAGTAAAATTGTATGGAAATGAAGTTTTGTTTGTAGGTGTGGATGTGAAAAGATGTACAGATAATTTTATATGATTAAGAATGATAAAAATGTGTGTACTTTGAAAAAGAAAGAAATGGTAGAAATGAGGAAAGGGACGAAAAAGAAAAGAAAAGAAAAGAAAAGAAAGGATGTAAAAGGGAAAAATAAGGCGTCACGTCTTTCAAATCGTAAAGCCGGATAATCAGGCTGTTTGTGTGGGCCACTTCAATGGGCCCGCCTTTAACCACAGGCCTTCTAAAGCCCACTCACCAATTCTCTTTCTTTTCTTTATTATATATACTTCAATTGCTCTATCTCTTCACTTCCTAAACAAAACAAAATAAAATACTAACATTTTTAGTTATTTGAAATAACGTTCAATATGGGTAATTAGCTAACAAAATATCAAATCTACCATTTATCTTCCTCATAACGTATTTGTCATTATCTGCATTCTTCCAAGACGATGTATTTGAGGTAAGAGATTTGAAAAAGACTTAGTAATTGGATAAAGGATCAAATACTTTTACAGCCATCTTCAATAGGTTCAAATATAATTTAAGGGAGTCCGATTATTTTTAGTTTTTTTTTTTTTTATAACTAAAAAGAGTACTAGATTTAGGGAGATTGTCTTCTATATTGTTAAAATGTTATACACGTTTGAATCTTAATAAAACCTATTTACATGAGCTATAAAATCTCTTCAGGTGTAGATGAGTTCACCGAATTAGGTTAACAAAGTTTGCTATGTTCTCTACATTATTTATCTTTTTGTTCATTTAGCTATTTTTCTAGTCGTTAACTAGAGTAACAACTATTGAAAAATTAATTTATTTTCTTAAATTTAATTTTTAAAATTAAACAAATGTAACCAGTGTATCGAAAAGAATTGGAAGTGAAGATTTGAACTCAAAATTCAAACTTAGTTAATGGGGATTAAAATTGAAATTTCAGTATAATATTAATGGTTAAAATAAAAATTAGTTTTGAGAGATTTTATTTTCTTTGTCGAGAAACGAAATAAAGAAAAAAAAGAGTTTAGAAATAGAAAAAAAGTATAATAATGGGAGACAATGGAAAATGGAATGGTGCCGTCATGTCGGATACTTCCTGCTTTCTTTCTTCTTCTTCAACTCTCTACTCTATACCCCTTTTTACTCATCCTTTCCTATAAACTCTTTATTATTATTTCTTTATTCTTCTCTTTATTATTATTATTTTTTTAATTTAAAGAAAATGATTTTCTTTAAGTCAATCAAATTATCAATCCAAATAAGTTGGCAATTGATTTATTACAAACTTCCCTACTACATCTATTGTAAACAATAGTTGTAAGTATATTATATTACTTCTAGTTTTCTAACCTAACTTTGTACTCACTAATTATTAAAATTTCAATTCTTTCATCAAATCTTAAAAGCACAATTTTATTCCTACCTTTTTCATCATTCAATCATTTTTCAACCACAGATCTTTGCTATTGTTGAGCCATGACTCAAAAAGTAGAGCTCCATATACTAGGTTAGGGGAGAAAGTCTTGGTCCCTAAGTTATGAGGCATGGGGTGTGAAATTTTTAGGGCATGATCGAGGATCAAGGACCAAGCCAATTATTGCAAACACTGATTATAATCTTAACACATTATTTAACGTGTTTAGATTTTTGTTACGAGATAGAGACTTATCTTCACAAAAAACGAATTTGGCAAATACAAAGATATGTAAAACAAACAATATTCTTTTAATCTACTATCAAAGTTGTTCATGAGCTCAATACTCACTTGAGTGTCGAAGCGTACGTTTTTGACATCATACCACATCATATATTGGAAATTTCTAGTACTACAGTAGTATGAAAAATTACGAGAGTCTGCACAATAAATATGTGCTAAATTAATAAATCATTTAATGAGATATCAAATAAATCAATAAAAGTGGTATATACTACGGTAGCAGTAAACATTTTTTCTATCAACACGTAGAAGTATCGGTTTATTTTGAGTTGAAAATTGAAAAAGAAAATATTTATATGAGAAAGAAAAGTTCCATATGGAGTTATGTTAGGATGTTTTTGTGACCACAGTAAGAGGTAAAAGGGGCCCAGAGCAGTCCATTTGGTAGCGTGAAAATTGATGAGAAGTGTGAATTATGAAAATGCATGAGTTTCTCTTAATGTCCCATCTCTTACGTATTTACTTAACCCCTACACCTACCAACACCATTTTACCCTACTAATTTTTTTTCATAACTATTCTATTTCATTGAAAATGCAAAAACTTGTTACACAGTTAAATTAACTTTTGGAATCAAATAATATAATTAAAAATCAATTCAAAATATATGAAAATCACTTTTAACACTTAGATTATGACTCCACTAACATCAAGTCATCATTAATTTAGTGTTGATGATTTATAATAATTACAGTGTAGAACCTATGATTCTATGATTGAGACTGTTTAACTAGATTTAAATTTTTTAAATGTATTGGACTTGTAATATAAACTATATTTGTAAATAGCTTGTAAAATTGAATTAAATTCAAAGTGTTAGGTTATAGTTCTAGCTAAAAAATAGTTGAACTTTAAGAAGTAGGCATGTTAGGTTGTTAAACTTTTAATTTTGTGTGCAGTAATTTTTTAAACTTGTTTTTTAGTATACAATAGTTGGAGGTAGAAGAATTCCAATTACAAACTTTATAGTTACTAATACACTTAAATACAAGTTAAGCTAATCTCTTACTTGCATAGTTTTTTAAAATTTTAAAATTTTTATTTTTCCTAAGGATCCTCTAATTTTTATCTTTACAATTCATAATAATACTATAAAAACTCGAAAGTAACAAGAACAAAAAAAAAAAAAAAAAAGGAAAAAGGAAAAATAAGGAAGGGACGGATGTAGAACGTAACAAGGCCCAATTACCCATCTCAAAGCCCAAGCCAACAATAGTTATCTAAGACTTAAAGCCCAACACTCCATAAAGCTCAAATTTCACCAACCCTTAGACAAGGTTTAAGCTTTGGGGTTTTAACTACAAACACCTAAAATAGTATCCTATATTATAAGATAGATCCAAACTTTCCAATTTTTTTTTAGAAATATCTCAAATAGGCTTATATTTTACACAAATATCAAGTTACCAATTTACTCATTTTATTATTATTAATAATATATTAAAAATAGAAAAATGAAATAAGAAAAGCGGACCATGAAAAGCGGACCATGATTAAGATTTACATTTATTAGATATCCTATATAAATATGATATGTGATTAATTCTATTATGGTAATGTTATAATCAAAACTACCTCTTAATTATTTTTCTTTTGGTGATTTTGTTAAAAAATTCTTTCCTTCTGATCTCTCTCTCCATCCATTCTTTCTTTCGTTTTGCATTGTTGTTCATATATTCCATGTAATTTAATAATTTTTAATATATACTTATTATATTTCATCAGATTTGCATTCATTTTCATATAATGGAAGTTAGCACTACAAGAAAATGGAGGTTTTCTGACGACGTCACAAATGTAAAAAAGTAAAACATCGTCAAACAGAGGAAACATTGACATTTATGTTACAACATTAGTATAGATAGGCAAGGCTGACGCACACGTTTCTTGGTATTGGGATATATTGTAACTAAATTTTTTTATTAAACTTTCCCCGGCACCACCACAGAGCACGTCGGGGAAAGTTAGACATTAAACTTTTATTAATATATTTTTCTAACGTATCGTACGACACATTGGAAAATGTCTCGAGAAAGGCCGACGTACTTACAGACCATGTCGACAAAGACTAAATAATAGTATAAATATTAAACTTTTGCTGACGTCAACGTTGACCACGTCGGCTAAGGTCTTAGGAAATTAAATTATTATTATTCTTTCACCAACGTGTATGTGAATTGGCATCGAAAAAAGGCCAACATTAGAGGTTTAGGTGTAAATGCAAAAGATATATGTTCAAATTGAGACTCATTAGAGGGCGTTGAGTGACATCTATTAACCATTGGAATAACTTCTTGATACATAGACTGGGCGTATTATGGAGAGCGCTTGAACTTGTATTGAGGTATGAAAAGACTTGATGAAGGAACAAGTAGTAGTAATAATCCTTTTGATGAACAAACAAGTAGTAGTAATAATCATTTTGATGAAGGAACTAACAGTAACTCCTTTTATGAAGAAAATAAAATGTTAGGTATGTTACATGATTTACAAGCTAGTATTGAACACGTAGAAGGGATAAGAAAAGATTTGGAGAATGAAATATCGTTTATGAGTGGGATAGATTTAGAAGAATATAGAACAAACTTGGTATTTTTAAGGCAAGCAAGTCGTGAGCTATATCCCGACTGTTCAAAATTTTCATCTCTTAACTTTTTGGTTACGATAATGCATGTGAAAGTTTTAAATGGTATGAGTAACAAGTGTTTCGACATGATTTTACAGATAATAAAATGTGCATTTTCAATGTGTGATACTAATATCCCTGGTACAGTCTACGAAGCCAAACATAAATTGCGTGAGTTGGGCCTTGGATACGAAACTATTCATGTCTGTAAGTATGACTGTGTATTGTTATGGAAGAAGTTCAGGGATTTGCAACAATGTCGAATTTGTGGTGAGTCTCGGTATATGGTTAGTTCGAACGATAGATCATCAGAAAAAAAATTTCGTAGAAAGTACCCTACTACAAATTTGGATTTCTTTGATGTGCAAATCATGTCAAAAAATGTTACCTTGATGGTTTTTGCCCATCAAGTAGGCAATTGGCCATAAAAAGCCTTTACTTCTCTTTTTTCTTTTATAAAAAGCGGAAGGGTGGGGATTTCAACCCAAGACCTCTTGTCTGCTGGTACATACAGGTACTAGTTGAGCTAAACTCATGTTGTCCAACTTCTATAACTTCTACAAATTTTAGAAACCTTAAATTACAAACTTTCAACTCAACTAATTAAAGTTAAACATAATAACTAATTTGATTTTGATAAAGCCACTTATTTCAATACAATAGTTAACTTTTAAAAAAGTAATATTGTATTATTGATGAATAGAAAATAATAATTGAAAAAAATAGTAAAGATTTAAGAATATTATGGATGAATATTGTGTTTTCTGAGCCCGTTAACGAGTGTTCAAATTTCGTGCTTCATGGAAAATAGTTTTTTCTTAATGGGCATTGCTCATGATCTTATCTTAAATCCAAAATTACAAATTTTTTTCTTGATGGACAATGACCATCAAAATATCATTTTTCTTAATGGACCTTGCCCATGGTTTTTTTTTTTTTTTTTGTCTTTGTCTATCAAGAAACCCTAAACCCATCAAAAAACATTCTAAACACATCAAGAAATCCATAACAAATATCTTGATTTTTTTCGATGATGACCACTGCAAATTAAGAAAATTCATCCCTTGATGAGCCTTGTCCATCAAGAAAACCTAACTAAGTTGATGGACATTGCTAGTAAACTTATATATTATCTTTGATGTTTATTGTCCATCAAGAAATAATTTTCTTGACGTTTGAGGACCATCAACAAAACTAAGTAATCTTTGCCAATCAAAGAAAACAAGAATCCACTTTTTTTTTCTTTTTTTTTTTTACGTTTTTTTGTATTTCTTCAACAAAATAAAGGAACTTTTCGTGACATACATTATTGTTAAAATAAACATTATATCAAGAAAAATATTTTTGTTGATGGTTCTTTGCCATGACCAGTGTTTTTAAAGGCTCAAGGCACACTAAGGCGCATTGGTCCTCTGGAGCCTAGGCGCAAGGCGCAAAAAAAAGCGCGAGCTTTTTTTCATAAGGCGCACTATATATAAAAAGAGAAGAAAATATATATATACACACATATAGCAGAGCAACAATGTATAAAATATAGGTACCCAATATAAGTAGCCTAAACAACAAAACACAACAAAAACTACCCAGTATTCAACAAGTCAAATAATCAAAATAAAAGTTCATCCCTAAAGATCAAACTCATCATCACTAAATTGATCCTCGTCTTCATTCACTCCTTCGTTAGACTTATTGCCATCAGTATCTTCTTCTTCCAAATCGAAGTCATCTAAATTTACTTGTTTCCGTTGCGTGGTAGACGAGGATGAACATGAAACATTAGTCTTTGCTCTAGAGGTACTAGCTCTAGAATAGAATGATGGTTCTTTTGCTCCGACAGCTCTAGAAACATCACCCCACGTTAAAGAATCATCGTCAAATACCAACTCATCATCCTCCTCAGAATCGTCATCCAATCTTCCAATCAACCATTCGTTACTATCATCAATATCTTTTAAGGAGATGGGGTCGACAATATCTTGTAGGTTGTATCGACGTTTTAATGCTCTGTTGTATTTGATGAACACTAGATCATTCAAACGACTTTGAGCAAGCCTATTTCGTTTCTTGCTATGAAGCTGAAAAATTAGAAAGTTTCATTGTCAGTGAATCAACAAATTTTGATTATCATTCTCAATGTACTTAAGGAGAGAAAGGTAACCTGTTCAAACACACTCCAATTACGCTCGCATCCAGAAGCACTACAAGTAAGACCTAAAATTCTCACATCAAACTTTTGCAAGTTGGAGTTGATTGTCCAAAATTATCCCACCATTCCACTATAGGCACAAACAAAAAAATATATATATTAATAGAAGAGCTTGTTGCTAGTATCGTTGAGTAATCGTTTAGTTGAAATTTACCTGGAGATATTTTGTCCCTTTGTCTGATTGCTAAAGGTTGTCCGAATAATGCTTCAGCTCTCTTATACTTGCTTAGTTCTGCAAGTATTTTGTCTTGTACTTCCAATGAAGCAACCATTTTTGTTATGCATGAGTAGAGTCCATTAACTATTTCATCATCCTCTGGATATTAGGATTCGAATAATAGAATGACGGTTTAAATAATACCCCGCTGCATGCAGAGGACGATGCAACTGAAGCTCCCATCTTTTATCAATTATGGTGAAAATGTCCTTGTATTTTTCTTCATTATTATTAAAGGATTTAGCAATAGCTTCCTTAGCTCTATCCATGGCCTCATAAATATATCCTAGGTGGCTTCTTCTCGCCATCAACCAATCTAAGAACTCGGACTAGTGGGCCAGATACTTTAAGAGCGAAAACAATTGTAGTCCAAAAACTAGCCAACAAAATAGTCTGAACTACTCGTTTCCTTGTTGCTCCTTACTCCATTTGCTGTCTTCCATTCATCTGAAGTAAACATCTTCCTCAGATTATTCTTTTGACGATGTATACTCGATAATGTAATGCAGCAGTAGCAAAACGAGTCTTAGCTGGTCTAACTAACTCCTTTTGGTTAGTAAAACGTCGCATCATGTTTAACAATCCAGGACGAACGTATATGAAATTGCTAATCTCTATGCCTCTTTTCAATGCTTTGCGAATATTCGAGATCTTGTATATATCCTCCAACATCAAATCTAAGCAATGAGCGGCACACGGAGACCATATTAAATGTGATCGTTTTGCTTCTAACAATCTCCCTATTAACAAAGAAAATAAGTACACATTTAACGTAGAGAAGGTTCATCTTTTGAGTTTCATGAGAAATGAATTAACTCGAGTAAAATAAGGATAGGATAGAAATCGAATAAATTAAAGTTATAACTTGTAAGTAGTCTACATTCTTACCTGCCATCACATTTGCTGAGGCACTATCGGTAACTACTTGTACAACATTCGCTTCTCCAATTTGGTTTACAAAATTATCAAGTAACTCGAACATCTTCTTTCCATCTTTCACATAAAATGAAGCATCGATGGACTCAATAAACATGGTTCCTTTAGGACTATTAACTAAAAAGTTAATTAATGTCCTATTTCTTCTATCGGTCCATCCATCAACCATAACAGTGCATCCAACCTTGGCCCACTCTACCTTATGGTTACTCATCAACTCATTTGTTGATTCTAATTCCTTCTTCAAACATGGAACTCTTAACTCATGATAAGATGGTGGTTTCAATCCAGGACCGAATTGCCCAATTGACTCAATCATAGGGGCAATACTTTCATATGTGCAAGCATTCAGAGGCACTCCTGCATCATAAAACCATCGAGCAATTCTTTGGATGGTGTGCTCTCTCATTTCCTTCTTGTATGTCGCATTCAATGAAGTTTGTTTTCCTTTGTCCTTTCTATTTTGAACCACAGTTTCTGGGTTAGGAGTAAAAAATGCATCCATTGGACCCTTTTTCCTTGGCTTCTTCAAGCTCGGGCCCCTTGGTGTTGCTTTGTTGTTTACACTAACACTCTCTTCATCTTTATCCTCAATATCGTAATCTTCTACATCAATGTCCACAATCAAATTTCTTTGTTCTTTAATCTCTTTTTTCTTGGACATGTACTCTTTAATTTCTTCCTTCACGTGATCCGGACATTTTGTACAGGCGGAGACATTTCTATAACCACCAAAATGGAAGAAGAGGAATGAATAGAATAAGATAATTAATATGGTTACTTTAGAAGTATATATATAAATTGATGTCAGGCGTGACGTGATACATTTTACTTCGTCTCCTATACCAATATACTAACATTAGTCATGATGAATAATAGACATGCTCCTATACCAATATACTAACATTAATCATGAAACTTTGAGGTATTTCTCGAACATGGGGCAGCCATTGACAATCGAAAATTTTACATTTCTATAACCACCAACGAGGTGTTGTTTCATCCTATATACCCCTCCTTTTTTTACTTTCGAACAAAATCCACAGACAAACGTATTTATATCTTGGTCATTTTGCAATTGACCATATTTCTATGCCGGATCTTTTCTCGAACTTTCATCAGCCATCTATGATCTAAGTTATATATAAAAAAAAACAGAAACTATTTAAAACAGCAGCTGTTATTAAAAAAATAAAAACAGAAGCTATCTATGGATGGGATGAAGTTGTTATAAATGGAGGATTGGAGGGGAGTGTGTTGTGAGATGGATGGGATGAAGGTTGAGTTTGATGGGTTATCGAAGGAAGTTGAAGTCGAGAAGTATAAGAAGAAGAAGATGTAGACTTTAGAGAGTTTTTTCTAACTCAATGGGTATACATACCATGCTATGAAAACATAAAACAATGGAGTTTGATGTTCTTGTCAAAGAGTTACAGAAGAAGGAGAAAGCAATGCAGATGTTAACTGAACGATTGAGATACTCACCCGTGATAAAGCTGAGATGGAGGAGGCGAAAACTGAAGCACTAGCACTGTAGCACAGAATATTATTGTCTTCTCTTTTCCTCTGTTTTTGCACCAAAAAACAGAGTAATGGCAGCCGCAACACCCGTTTTGTGTGAAGAAGAAGGGTGGCCGGAACGGAAGGGTGGAAAAGGAAGCAAAAAGTTTTTGAAGTAGAAGCAGAACGGAAGACGAAGAACTGAAGAAGTAGATGAAGAGTCGTGTTGAAGAAACTTCACGCGCGAAAGGAGAAGGGTTCTTTCTTCATGTTTACGTAATAGGTTTAAAAAACCTAGATAATAATAGTTTTTTATAATTAAAGCCCAGCCCATAACTTATAAAAAAAAGCCCACTTCTAATTCGACTTGCGCCTAGGCGCGCCTCAAGGGAGGGGCGCGCCTAATATGGGCCTTTTATAATTCGCTGCGCCTCCTCACGAATAAGCCCCAAGTGGGTGCCTTGAGCCTAGGCGCGCGCCTTAGGGCGCTTTATAAAACACTGGCCATGACCATCTAGAAATCAAAAATTGCGTGCGTCAAGAAAGACCAAATTTGTAGTAGTGGTATTGCACTACTTTTCGTTAGTGCCGAGGTTATAAATCTTGTTTGTATCACAAGAAAGCTCGGTACATGAGATGGCATAAAGATAAACGAGTGGAAACAGATGATGTGTTGAAACATCCAGCTGATGCAAAGAGATGGAAGCACTTTGATTTTTCTTTAGAGCACCGTAACGTTCGTTTGGGGTTAGCTTCATTAAGTTTAATTTGTTCGGTCATATGAGTACCTCGTACAATATGTGTCATGTGGTGTTAATTCCTTACAATTTACCCCATGAAAATGCATGAAAGAGTAAAAACTTCTTCATGTGTTTGCTCATTCTCAACTCAAAATCTTCTGGTAGGAAAATTGATTTGTACCTATAGCCATTAACTGAGGAATTAAAAAATATATGGACTTTTGATGTGCGTACGTACGACTCTCTTATAGATCAGTGTTTTTAGTTGTATCCAACCTTGTTGTGGACAATTAATGACTTCCCAGCATATGGTGATCTATCTGGGTGGAGTACGAAGAAGCATCATACATGTGTCATTTGCATGGGAGATAGATCGTCGTTTGGGATAATAGGAAAAATAGCTTTCATGAGATATTGATGCTATCTTCTAGGTAACCACATTTGATGTAGAAGTAGGCTACATGATGGAAAAGTGGAGTGTAAGGCACCTTTAGTGGTAATGAATTTTGCAAGTTCTTGAAAACAGTTAAGTTTTCCGATAGCTTCGCTTATCATGTTTCACGATGTGTGAATGCAAACGAGGGAAAAATATGAGGTCTCAAAACACATGATTGTCATGTTTATTACACCGACTTCTACCAATCAGTGTTCGACCATTCTTATTGAGAAATGTGTACACCGTTATTATTGAACTATGTAATATTTTTTCATGATTTTTGTGACAGGACAGTAAGAATAAGTGATTGAAGGGATAAAATTCATGACAGTGGAAGATTTTACAGAACCATTTCTCAATTTAATTTGGGAATCCCAAAATATCAGTAAATTGACATAAGTAACTAAAAATCTAGTTTTCTTAGTAAGGCTTAAAGGCTAAGCATGCTTTCTAATTATAGATTAGACAAAGAAAAACTTACTTGTTTGACGTTTTTGAATCTACAAAATAAATCTCCAAATTGGGACACCACCGATGGGAGAACTTCATGTCCTCTAAGATGAGCTTAGTTTGTGGGAACCAATTGGAATGAAAAAAAGTTTAAGATATTTGAGAGATACTCTTTTACAGAAAAGCATAATTATTAGTTAAAGAAAAACTATTTTATTCTGCGTATTTATAACTCTTTTTCCTTCATGGGTAGGAGAATTATGAGATTCTATTTATTTTAAAAATATTAAATTAATAGAAATTTCAAGTCTACTAATTAATTAACCATTAATCAATTAATAAATTAGTAATTAAATATGATTTAATTAATATTTCATTTAAATCATATTTAATGAATATCTCTCAAATATCTTATAGTTTTGTATTAATTAAATAAAATAAAATAATTAATTAAATCTTCAATTAATTAATAGCTAAATTAAATATCTTATATTTAACTTAAATTAAATTTGAATCATATTCAAATATAAGTTTCTCTCGTAACCAATAATTTTAATATGAATCAAATTCACATGAAATTAATATTTGAACTCATTCAAATATTTTATCTCTCATAAATAAATTTTGTTATTGATTACATATTATTTTAAATATATATGTGTATATACATAGGTCACAACACATAATTTTTTTAAATATGCAGTGATAAATAATAATAATGAAACAAATATGCATGAGAAGAAATAGAAGTATATATCAATATTATCCATATCAATATAACTACCTAACTTGAATAGAATACTATTGTTCAAATCTTGAAAAGACATATGTTCATTCACTAATATTTCGGAAACACTATAACTAATATAGTTGTCACAATCATTGAAAAACCCATCCTAATATACTGTTGAAGGTACATTTAAGAAACAAAAATAAGAAAAAAAATAAGTTTAATGAAATAAATATGCACTGAAAATCAATAATATAACTATATGTGTCAAATCAAAACTTACGTATTATTAAAAATATACATGTATATATCTCTAATATATCACAAAGAGAATTAGATTATGTAGTGGTATATAATAATATATATTGTTGACAAAACATTTAAGAAACAAAAATTGAAGAAGATGACCAGAATATGAACTCACTGAACTTTTAGTTTACGAACACTTGAAAATTAAATGTGAAATATATATGACAAAATTTACGTAAATAGAAAGGATAAAGAAATATGAATGAAAAGTTTTTTAAACTCACTCAATATACTTGAAGAGATGGAAAGGGGAATAATAAAATCTCAATACCAAACGAAAAAGCTGAACAAAGAAAATTATCACGTTGAACAACGTCAGAAAGTAGGTTTGTGAAAAATTGATATTGAGTTGAGGATGAAAATATAATCATGGATTATTTATTATAATAATTAAGAAAGTTATAAAATAGATTATAAATATGATATAATGTAATTAAGGTAATATTTATTATATATTTTTAAAAACAAATTATATTTAATATTGATGTGAATATTAAAATGGTCCTAAAAAACACGAAATCTTAATTAAGATGATAAATTGAATTTTATTATATTATTGAAAATTCATGTCTAAAGTTGGTTATTTTTCTATTTTTTTTTTAAACTTTCACTATTTCGATAATTATGATTGAGTTAGGCTCATTTTACTCATTTTAATATAGTCAAATAATTATGATTGAGTTATGGTGTGACGGATTGTTTAAATAAATGTATATATTTTATTTATTTATTATGGATATAGTTTTTTTAAAAAAGAAATTTATGTGAAATGCATGGTTAGTAACGAAATATTTTCTTTTGGGTTTAATTGTTACTTTGAATTAGTTATTTCAAGTTGTCATTAATTTTGGTGTCAACAAAAAAGTCTGTTAATTTATAACATTTTTAAAAATGAATCATCTTCATCTTTCAGTTGTATAAATTTAAAATAAAATTTATACATAATAGAAACTGTTTAATATAACTATTAGTTTTGTCTTTATTTGGTATGCTTTACAAGAACCGATTAGCTTTGTATTTTGTATCATTAATGTGTAGTACATAATTTTTATATGCTAACAAGACTCTGAGTATCTACATGTTCCAATCATTTCTAGACAATGACACATTAGCCAAACTAAAAAGTGTCAGAAAATTTTAATTTGGACTTAATATAATGTGAATAAATGGTGTAAATATTCTCCCTCTTGCTTGTTCAAACTAACAATTCCTGAGTCAGATGTTTAACGTACGAGTGTCTTAATAATGAAGGTCTATACATATGATTTGAAACTCCTTACTCCCAATTGTATATATGTAAAATTGAAAATTGTATGTGAAAACATTTGTTGAGAAAAAATATATTCCGCTTATACCATAAAAAAACAAGTAGAGAGAAAGCATTAAAAAAAAATAGAAAACACAAAAATTTACATGGAGAACTCCAACTCGATGAATAACCATATAGACAATAAAGAAATCCACTAAAATATCACTTCTTAAGTTTTTCCTTTTTCGTCACATGCCGTTAAACAATGTCGATATTTATGGTACAACTTTCACCCACTTGACTCATCTGAAAGTTCTTCAATCATTAACGTAGCTTTCATCACACACCTTCTTTAGAGGAAATCATATCTTCTACGATGACAAAGTTAACATACCATGATGACGAGTTTTGTTTTCTTTAAAGGAAGTCATCGTCTCTCTTTATGAGAAAAACACCATCAACATATGATCAAGAGTCCTTTGATGAACTTGCTATAATTTTCATGTGCTCAAATTGTCTGCATTCCTAACAACCGATCTTTTATTAGAAGATTATCTTCATTTGAACCTCTACTAGAATCACTCTAAGACCTACATTAGAAAACCATCATTGCTTAACTTGCACTTGTGTAATCTAGTTTGTATCAGCAGATCCTTGACTCTTGTTCTTGTCTGAAGTCAAAGTTCATCCTTTAATCAAATTTCTCCACATCAAACTTTATTGAACTCATAAAGTTTAACATATCTACTTCTCTTTCTAGAAAAGAAACAATAGTGAACAATTCATACTACTCACAAATACCACAAACCTATTTCAAGATTTATTTTTTGATGTAAAATGTCAGATAACTAATGTCGTAACCCCATAGCATATTTAGAAATTTAAGATGCTCAACCCTGATTCTTTGATACCACTTGTTGGGAAAAAGTTTCCTACCCACATTTTATGTAAAAAGTAAGTAGAAAAATAATAGAGATATTAAGAGAGAGTAACAAAAAGCTAATAACACAAGAATTTACGTGGAAAACTTTCAACTCGGAGAGAAAAACCACAAACAAGAAAAAATCGACTATATATGAAAAATTGCTACCATCCCGTACAATTTTCTATCTTTTAACTCTAATCACAATAACACTATCTCAAAACTTTTGATAATTAACACATTTATTTCGCTCTCCAACTATAGAATACAAAATGAATACAATTAGAGGTAGCATATTAAACTTGAAGTGTTTTGAACTGGGACAATTAAAAACCAAAAGCATAGACATTTTTTTATGATGCATGACTTTTCTAAACCTTTTTAGTGTAAGACAAACTCATGACTTTGTTACAGGAATAGTTGCAATTATAACAATTAGATTTACAATATTAGCATATAACAATGTTCTTAAAAAATTGTAAATATAACAAAATCTATAAGAGTTTATCAATGATAGACCATAGGAGGCGTTTGAGGAAAGGAAATGAATAAGAGGGCAAAATGATTATGAAAAGGAAAAGATTATGATATTTTATTTTTATTTTTTAAAAAATTCGTATTGTAAATCCAATACACAAATATTTGTATTTTTAATTTATTGAAATTTGGAATTTTTATCAAAAAAAAATTCCCATTAGTTTTAGTAAATACAATGTAAATTTTGAACATTTTAAATGCAAACTTTTCTTACCAATAAATTAATTGATGCACTATGTACGAAAGAAATTAAATTGCGTATTGTTAACGATCGAATTAAACAAATGGCGACGCACATAGTAGAATTGAAACGAAATGAAATACGAAAAAAAAAAGATTATTTGGAATGGAGTTAAACGGTGAACGTCAATTACATCATATATCAGGATAATGAAAAAAAAAAGTAATGAAAATCAAAACAAAAACAGGTTACGTGATTCAAGCGGACATATAATCATGAGAAATTTGATTTAGAATTGATGGTGATGTGGATTTAAAATTAATTAAATATTTGTAGATAGAATATTTAATTAATTATTAGATTTGGTTGAATTTGAATTTAATTAAATATTTTTGGATGTTTATTTAATTAAATTGAGGAGTGAAATTTGGTTAGAAATTTGACAATTATATGTATAGTGAAAAAATAAAAAAATAAATATATTTTTAAAATATAATTATTAATAAAAATATATTTATATTTTGATAAAAGAATATAAGTTTGATGTGATTGAAAATTTATTTATTGAAGAAAGAGAACGAGTGAGAGAAAGAAAGAGAAAAATTAAGAAGAAAACTCTGTTATATTTGTAATTTTTTAAAAATATAATAATTAAATTAAAAAGTATTAATAAATATAAGAACAAAATATAATTATAAATATAAATATAATAATTAAATTAAAAGTATTAATAAATATAAGAACAACATATAATTATAAATATAATAAAATTAGTGTGTACAAAATGCTAAAGCTAATAAAAGGCAAGTTGGTTAAAAAGGTTTAATTCTTTTTGAGGACAGAATGGGAGGAAGAGCCTCTCTGACACATGACTCTGACTCCTTTTATTTTTCAATTAATCATATTTTGTTTTATACCCAAACCGATTTTTTTTTAAAAATAACCTATTTCAATAATTATTTTAAATATTATAACTATCTTTTTTCCATAAACAATAAAACATAAAAGGTGCATTTTTCTTCATTTAGTTGTAACAAAATATTTTTGGTCAATTTTATTGTGTCAAACTTATTATTAACTTTTTTTTGGTAATAATTACCGAAATCAATATTTTATATTTCTAAATATACACTTCCCTAATTTAAATTTATAATCAAAATAAAATATTCCCTTCTCATTTGAAATTTAAATTGCAAATTAAACTGTAGGATAAAAATTGAATTACAAACTTATAAAATTTATTTTTATTTATTTTTCGTTTCTAATTCATGAGCTTCATTTTTGTTTTTACTATAATATTCTTAAAAAATCTAATATTGTTTTACTACACCAAATCTTGAATTTTATTAAAAAAAATTATTGAATTTCTACTAATTTGAATACATTTTAAACTATTTATGAAAATTCAAAATTAAAATTATAACTCTCTAAATAAGTTATACATTTTTTAAAACATAATAAACTTCAGGCTTTTGACTTCTTTTTTTAGTTATAGTTAAATGAATGCATCTACGTTTCATCTTTAAAATAACAACAAAAGAAAGTTGTATACACGATACACAATTTCAATCCTAACTTTGTCTAGATTTTAGCTACGTGGGATGTGACTGCATACACTACTTTCCTCTATGTTGTTAGTTTAAAAAAACATTATTATTGGAATTAGAATAAAAAATCTGAAAAATGGATTTACTATTTACTAAAATCAATAACCAACAAATAAGTACCCAATATTCCTTCACTAAAATAATTGCCTTTTCCCTTTTTTAACACAAATTTTAGATTATAAGATCCAACATTGGATTTTTCTTCTCTTTTTCCACCTTTGAAAAAAAAAAAAAAACTTTTATAAATATATTTATTTCATATTTGTTAAAGTTAATTTTACATATATGGCAATATATATATACATATTATATTGAGAAAAGAGTAAGCATAAATCACTCCAAAAACATCTCCAAATTACATTTTTTTCTTTGCGAAAACTGTTTCTTTCAAATGAGAATTTAACAATAAATAAAATTAGATCTTTATCATAATTAACTTTTAGAACTAATCATAATACTTAAAATCAATTCTAAATATATTAGAATCATCTTTTAATAAATTGTTCTACCTATATTTGTTTTTTTTTAAAGTCACTACTTAGAGTACCCCTCAAAACATCTGAATCTACTGACTTAAATTACTCATGGGATGGATTTGTGTACTCATTCTTTCTACCCACTATATTTAGTTTGATAATCATAGTTTGAAATCCAATTTGGTTCAATATATTTTAAACTTTTTGTCATTGCTAAATTTGGTTAGTAATCGTTATTGGATAAAAAATCGAGATCAAGGGAAAAGACAAAAATGGTAAAAATAAAAAATATTATTAAGAACACCATTGACAAAATTATGAGAAGATGAGTTTAATTGAGTGAAGAGGGAGGGAGGGCATAAACCCTGGCGCCGCATCACCGCGGAAGGATTTGTCCGTCGAAAAATATGGGTTCTCTGTAAAATTCTCTTGAGCGCACTTCTGAGTTATGTAAATGGGTATTTGAATATTTTGTTGTTTAATGGAATGGGGGATCGCTAAATCGGACCCACAATCTGTGTATGATTCCAAATGTGTTTCACTCCAAACTACTTTCCCAAATCCAACAATCCCTTTGTCTTGTTACGATCACAGCGCACACTGAGAAGACAAAAGATAGAAGAAGCAGATTTTGTATTTTGCTTTTGATAGGAAAAAAAAAATCCAGCTTATGAAATGACTTCTCTTTTCATTTCTTCAAAACCCCTTTTCTTCTTAAAATCCCCAATCTTCTTCCTCCCCACCCACTTTCGAATATATCCATCCTTCCCCACCATTTTCATTGCACTTCTGTTGTCATAGAGAATACATAACGATTTCGTTTAGATATGCTCTTGACTGACTGCCTTTCTATTGCATTTTTTTCTTTGACCAAACAGTGATTGATTACTAATCGGACATGGTTTCACTTATGAAACCCATTTGCGTGGATGGAATTTGGACTATTTTACCTTATTTCTAATGTTTTGTTTTGTAATTTGGAAATTGGGATATTACTTACTTTTTACCTATGGAACTGTTTGTTTACAAAGACATTGATCGGCTTTCCCTTTGATTGCTAAAACTTCTACACCCAAAGTGTTTCTGGTAACTTTGTACTGATCCCATTCCCCACACTAAAAGGTGGTGGCAAAAAAAAGTTCTTTTTGTACACACTGCGATGATGGTGATGATGATGCCTGTAATCCCCAACAGCAGCATCAACCCTTCTCAACAAAATTCCTTTCCTTTTCTCTCTCTTCTACCATTCTTTTTCTCCTCCTCTCTCTGTCTTATCTTCCCCATAATCCTGTGGTTAATGCTTTCCATTTGTTTTCTTTACGCTATGATAATCACACCTCATTGAAATTGAAAAAGCAACTAGCTAGAAGCAGCTTCAAGGGTATGGAGAAAAGGTGTGGTTGTTGGGGTGTTTTGACTCGTACTGTTTCTGGTGTTTGCAAATCCTCTGTTTCCAGAGACTCTCCAAATACCATTCCTCGAACTAGCCTAGTTTATGATTCTGGTAACAAACCATTTCTTTCCTTTATTTGGTTTTATATTTGCATTTATGGGTTCTATCTGGGGTGTCTACTGCCAAATTTTGAGTTTTTGGCTTGAAACTTTGTTTCCATGCCTTATAGTGCTCAATTTGCACCAGTATCGCGGACTGTTTTTGATGAGTTCATTTACACTTTCATCACTTTGTTTCTCCATCGCCTTTTCTCTCTGGCACATTAAAGTGGTTTGATTTACTGATATCTTAAAATGGGTGTCAACTATTTATCCCCTCAGCTTCTGGTTCCTCACTAAAAGCTGCAAAGTTTTTTATTCTTTAGCCCGTTAATCTGAAGAAGTGGGTGTTTCGTAAAAGAATTTTCATTGATGCATTAAGCATTTGCAGCCAAGATTACAGATCCCAAAGTGTATTTCCACTGATTCCACTATGATCACGTTTTTCTGTTGTGGCTACCACTAAATCTCGATACCCATCTGCTTGTGCCTTTGAAGAAGATTAGTGTGGCTGCTGGAACTAGTCTAATGCACTATTAGATCTGAATCTTGATGCTGCAAAAAATTTGTCCTTTGGTTGTCTTTTCATATTTATCTATGGCAAAGTTTTGCGGAACTAGTTCTTCAATTCAAACAATCATGTTTTTTTTGTAGTCTGTGAAAGGAAGACTTATTGTTATTAAGCAGATATTCACTTTTTGTCATTGCAGCTACCGAAACACGGTATTTAAATGCTAGCAACAGGGATCTCTGTACCTTGAATGAAGTTGAGCTAGTCTCTGATAATGCCAATCCATCA
Organism: Cucumis sativus; assembly: GCF_000004075.3. Classification (NCBI taxonomy): domain Eukaryota; kingdom Viridiplantae; phylum Streptophyta; class Magnoliopsida; order Cucurbitales; family Cucurbitaceae; genus Cucumis; species Cucumis sativus. The sequence goes on along the minus strand of NC_026655.2, from coordinate 14,456,194 downwards.
CAATCGGATAATAAAAAATCAAGCAAACTGCTTCAGTTCACTTTTTATGAGCTCAAGGCAGCAACTGGAAACTTTAGACCTGATAGTATTCTTGGGGAAGGTGGATTCGGATTTGTCTTTAAAGGATGGATTGAGGAGAATGGGACAGCCCCTGCAAAACCCGGATCAGGAATTACAGTAGCTGTTAAGAGCTTGAAACTTGATGGTCTTCAAGGCCACAGAGAATGGGTGGTTAGTAAAACTTTCTGCTTTGGGTTCGTAAAGACTTATCTTATAAAGGGGACCTGTTGGAGAGTGCTAAAAATTTGCTAATGTAACATATTTCCTCGGTTACAGGCTGAGGTTGCCTTTCTCGGACAACTTCACCATCCAAATCTTGTTAAGCTTATAGGTTACTGTAACGAAGATGATCAACGTTTGCTTGTTTACGAGTTTATGAGCCGTGGAAGTCTTGAGAACCATCTTTTCAGAAGTAAGAATCTCTTTCTCGTTCTTTTTCACTAGTTCTCCCATTCAGTTTTCAGAAACCAACACAATGAACTTATTTGTCAAATGAACATATTTCGTTGTGATACTTGAATTTTTATAAGCAATAAGAATTCCATTAATATACTTTTGTTCTCCAAAATATCAATAGATTGAGTTACTTAATCTCGAGAGGCCCTTTTGGAATTTCGATCAACAGCCGTCTTAGTCAGAGACTACTTATAGGGCACAGATGCTTATCTTCATGACTATTGCAGGAACTATTCCTCTTCCATGGTCCAATAGGATTAAGATTGCCCTTGGAGCGGCGAAGGGATTGGCCTTTCTCCATAGTGGCCCAGTACCTGTTATCTACAGAGATTTTAAGACATCCAATATATTGCTTGATTCGGTATGCTTCAAATGGCAATGGTCAAAACATTTTAATTCATTTATTTATCTCATTGTACAAATGACATTGATTTTACAGGATTACAATGCCAAGCTTTCTGATTTTGGTTTTGCAAAAGCTGGGCCTCAAGGAGACAAAACACATGTTTCTACCAGGGTAATTGGGACATATGGCTATGCTGCTCCTGAATATGTAATGACAGGTAGATTTCTGTAGTATTTGTTTTAACTAGATGAAACCCCTTTATACTAAATCATTTGTGCGAGCCTTTGTGGAAAAATTGTAGTCAATAATTAACCTTAAATAATGTTGAACTCACATAGTCAATCAACTGCTGGAAATGTAGCTATCCTTAATACTTAGGTTCTCCTCTCTACTATCTAGATTGGCAAGGATTAAACTCCATGAGCTCTCCATGCAAACTAGTCGTTTTTTTCCATAGGTCCAAATGATATGCCATTGGTAGTAGCTGGATGAACCTTATAAGCTGATTGATCAAATGGTTATATAAGAGTGGATAGTAGAGCTTATGTCACCATCTAAATCTTACAAATGATGAGCTAAGGTTAAGTTTGGAAAGCAGAGGAAAAACATTCCTGATTTTTTTGTTTGGAAAAGCATGAAAACTTTCTCATGTCAGATTCACAGCTCAAGTTCTGAGAGATGAGAATCCACCAGTTTTAGTATCGTCTTGTCTTTGTTCTCCTTGTTACTTTTAAACTCCGAGGTGACTCATAGAGCATGTATTTTCTTATTTTCTCGACGATAGTTAGTAACAGATATCTTTCAATAACTTCCAACTTTTGTTGATTGGATTACAGGACATCTGACATCGAAGAATGATGTTTATAGCTTTGGTGTTGTGCTTCTCGAGATTGTAACAGGGAGAAGATCCATGGACAAGAAACGTCCAAGCGGAGAACAAAACCTTGTCACATGGGCTCGACCATATTTAGCTGATAAAAGAAAGCTATATCAAATAGTAGATCCCCGCTTGGAATTTAACTATTCCATTAAAGGTGTGCAGAAAGTCTCCCAGCTTGCTTGCAGTTGCCTCAGCAGGGACCCAAAACTACGTCCAACCATGGACGAAGTCGTGAAGATTTTGACTCCACTACAAGATCTCAACGACCTCGCCATCCTAACATCTCACTGCCGCTCATCTTCACAAGGGAGGCGCAAGAAGAAACCCGAAGGACTAACCTACACCCAAAGCTTCAGAGCTTCTCCATTGAACACTGGAAAGCAGCATGTAAGGTGATCAGTCCCATAATCTCTCTCTGATTACGACTAGTAAACAAAGATCGGAAATCTTGACGATAGCTAATCAGATTTGGTTAGATAATACAACAAACTAAAACATGTTTAGTGTCCTATTCTATTCAAATACTAGCCAAAACCAGAGGTAGAATAGGAGAGGAAATTATTGGATCTTCCTTTGTGGATCTGCTTTTACCATGTAAGTGACAATGAAAACTTTAGGTAGCCAGGATCTTTCAGTTTGAAGATTGTCATATTTGGAGTCACTGTCATTGTATCTTTCTTGAACATTTATGGGAAAATATTAAGCTTTCCTTTCTATGAGGAACTCCATTCTTAGTTTGTCCAATCAGTTTTTTTTTTTTTTTTTATGCATTGTTTCTGAGGTATGTTAACACCGTTCTTTTTTGATCAGCAATCAAGAATAATTAACTTTATACAAAGATGCTTCTAATCATGTTTATTTCTTTAATGTGGCCCATTACAACAAACGAATCTTATCTACCTTTAATTATTCTATCAATCATTGTTTCAAAGATCTTAGTAACCATGTATTTCAAATCTTTTACCATAATCTTCAAGAGAAAAAGAGCTGTTGGTGGTCAGTCTCAGTCATGCTCATTCTGATTCATGTCTATATATCAAAAGTTCTCCACCTTTGTTTTTTTTAAGCTATAAAATATTAAATCATTAAAATTTTATAGATCTAACTTTATTATTATTTTTTATTTTGTATAGTGTCGGTTTTAATATAGTATTAGAGCAATTTTTTAGTATTATTTCTCGCACATTCCAATAATCAATTGGAAGGCACTAGTTCTATATATATATATATATATGTATATGTATGTATGTATAACAATCTAGAGGGCTAGAAAAAAAAAGAAAAAGAAAAAAAAAAAACCTTTGTGCAATTTCGATTGAATCAATCTTTTTCAAATTTAAAACTAAGAAGGAATAGCATTCTACTGAAGCTCCCTGGGATAATAAATTTGAATTTTGGTTTTTTGTTTTTTTGAAAATAAAGTCTATTTACTCTTAATTTTTTGCTCTGCTTTTCATCTTTGTAAAAGTGTAATCTTCGTCAAATTTCAAACAATTATAACCTTATTTAGTAACAATTTCAATTTTCTGTTTTACATTATGTTTTTTAATTATTACAAACAAAACTATACATGTGTGTTTAGTAATTGATTTTGTTTTCTGTTTTTGAAAAACAAAACCTACTCTTAGAAAGTTTCTTTTTTCACTATCAAATTTTCTTAATTTTTAGACACAAAAGAAAGTTAGTAAACACACCTTGCAAAGAAACAGAAAACAAATAGATAAGCAAACACTCTTAGAAAAACATTTCAAACCAAATAGTTCCTTACACATGCACCAAGTTAGTTAGACAAGGCAATGAGATTCACCATCTGAGATGAAAAAACAAAGAAGAGTATGATCGCCATTCTGTCTTCTGTTTTTCTCTTAAAGCAATTTAAGTACCTTAGAGACTGGTCTTCTAATGGATTATATTTTTGAATTCAAACAAAGGAAAAGTACAGTGGAAATAGAAGAAAAAAGATACATCATGAAACCAATTTATAATAATAATTCACGCCCAAAACCTTCTGACCACTTTATACCAGAAGCCGTTCATCTCTTCAATCTTTCTATATTTCTTTCTACACATATCTATTTATTCTTCTATGGGACATCTCAATTCCACAAAATGCAGCTGCATAAGGGAACCAGCATATAACTCATTAATACTCAAATGTCACAAACAACAGATCAAACAGAGAAATAATCGTTTAATTTGATCAACCAATTTGGCTTTTTGAAGATTATACTTGTTTTTCATGAATGGTTTTCATCTTTTTTTTTTTTTTTTTCTCTTTAACGTGAAACAAGTGGATAACAAGAAATTAAATCCATTAAGGCCACCTTTACTAATCCCTAATGAAAACGAGTTTAATCATATTGGGATTCCGTTTGATGCATTGAATGTAATTTGTCTGAATCGCAATTAAATTGAATTGTTTTCAATTGTGTTTATTAATTAAAATTGTCTTTACCTTTTCTAATACTAACGGTAAATGTGAGAGATAAAAAGGATAAGAAGTAGTGTGTCATTCATTATTTTCAAGCATAATCAGATTTAGCATCTTTCTTGGATTTTTATTAACAGCTACAGTTCATTTTGATTACCATCTAGAGTTCATTCTGATTACAAAACACGGTAGATAACAACAAACATAATGAACTGACCCGCTTTCTACATTACTGTTGATTAATTACCTTTGGGTGAATAAACGGGACCTAAGTTCGAATTTCAAAAACGAAAGCCAAAACAGTTAACAAAAGAAGATGGGAATACCTGATCACCATCACGAATTCCAAAATGTTGAATACGAGATTTGTCGTCCATGAGCTTGAAATGTTTATAGCATAAGCAAAAATGACCCCACACATGTGGCCTACAATTGAAACCAAATAAAGTATAATTGAACAAACTTTAATTGATAAGTTTCAGTTTCCAATTCAACACACACACACACACACAGATATATAATACATTAATATACGGAATTCAGTATTCAAAATCCCCAACAACGTACCAAGAAATATTGAAATCTTCTTTATTCATCGACATTTCACAGAAAACACTCTCCACCGCATCTCTAACCGCGGCCACCGTCGCCGTCCTTTCAACTTGCACCTCTATCAATTAAACAAATACATCGAAAGCGGAACATTCGGATTTGCAATCAGATCGAGGTACGTAGGGGAAATGAATAGAAAAAAAAAAAAAAAGAGGGAATAGTTACCAAAAGAAGAACCGTCCAATTTCAAGACGGAGAGTCGGAGGAGCTGGGGCGGAAGGCGATTATAGCGAAGAGAGCGGCGAAAACTGTTGCTATGAAAGCGAGGAGAAATACAGCAAGAATCGGGGACAATGGGTTCAATGTGAGACATGAAGAATAAATATGATGAGATTGAATATTGAGGAATAATAGTGGAGGATTTGAGATTAAAGTAATGAAATATTTGAAGAGCAGAGAGTGTTTAGGGTTTGGAAAAACAGGGAAGAAATTGAGGGAGTGAAAGAGAATTTGACAGAAAAGACCACCGGAATTGGTTGGTTGGTTGGTTGGTTTAGCTATGAAAGCGGGAAACGGTTTATTTAGGAGACCCTCAAACACACACACACGCACACACCCCCCACACCCACACCCACACCCATTTGCTCATTCCATTTCATTTTCTTTTTTGACTTTTTTTTCAACTCCCATTTCAAAATATTTTACAACTTACCAAAAAATAAATAATAAGTTCACAGGTGAACAATATTTAAATAGTCAAATTAAAAAATATCCAACTTTAAAAATTAATCGAAATCTATATCTATATATAGTTTATAATTAATCTTACTTTATCATCGATAGAGATATAAAATATCTTATAATAAAATATGATAAAATTAAAATGAAATCTATAGTTTTTTTTTTTTTTTTTTTTGTGAAAGGAATGATAAATAATGTTAAATATATAACAAACACATTCTGTACATTAATGAAAATGATCAATATATATACATGCAATCTTACTATTTAATATGAGTAGTATATTTTGTGATTTTTATCATATTGATATCTTACTTTTATGGGTTATATAAAGTATAACAATTATGATGTACACTACGAGAAAAGAAATATTTTCCAATGCATAAAAGGACAATTGAGAGAGAGACATGGTCGGAAGAAAGTGTATCTGAAGACACTAAACTCATCGTCGCCAGTTGGGAGAGTAAGGAACAAGTGCCGACGCCATTGTATGACGTTCAAGATACCCTTCCAAACCCTCCTACCAGATCTGAAATATTCAGGTGTCATCTTTTTCCCTCTGCCCTAATTATCACACACTTTTCCTCCCTTACGTGGCTGTCTTCCTCCCCTCTCACCTCAATCAATCCAACACCAACTGCATGCCCACGCAATCGCACTCCTCCTCCTCCTCCGTCGCTGCCAATCCACCGGCACCAAGACAGTTGAGCGTTACTCTCTGCATTTTGATCCGCAAACCTTTTCCCTTTAATTGCTTCCTCCGGATTTTCAACAATCACAAGATTATTGAAAAAGGATGGCCATGGAGGCTGATGAGATGAAGCTTCAGCACTTGCAAGCCTTCACAATAAGCTTTTTCACGTTGATCTTCAGAAACTATCTGACAAATTTCAAGGATTCATAACAAAATGCCTATACTCTCTTTTAAAACAAAATAGACAACCCTTCAAAATATGGTAAAATCCTCAACTGTTTTTGCTCTTACTCTTACTCTATCTATTATTGGATCAATATATCCTCAAAAAATCATTGGATCAATATATATATCCTCAGGTTCAACTTCGTCAATCTTTCCTTCTTTCCATTCAAAGACTCGTGGCCTATCAAACTTCATCCTGCTAATGCCAAAGGTGAGCTTGAAGAAATTAGTGAATGGCTTGTGCTACTATGTCTTCTCTGATCTGTCTTTCGAACCCTCCAACCCCCTCCCCCTAGATTTTTTGTTTCGGTTTTCTTGCTACAGTGATTATTTATCATCATTTGCAATAACAAATTTCTCTTTCCATTTTATTTAGTTCTATTTCCACTAAAATCTCTAGTTTGTTAATGGGTGAGAAGACATGCATATCTATATCCGCTTTTGATCATTAGGTCTTAAGTTCATTTTTTTTCTTTTTTAATATTTCTTATCTTCTCTTAATTTTTTCTTTCGGTAATTTTTCATATTTACATGTTTAATATTTTCTTAATTTGTTTTTTTATTAATCTTTCATATATATATATGTTTAATATTTTTTAATTTGTTTTTCTTAATTTTTCATAACTATATCTTCCATTTAATTTTGAATTTTAAATTTTCAACGTTTAGATTAATTTATTATTTGATTTTCAAATTTTAGATCTAATTTTATTTTTTTCCCATTGAGCTATATTTATTTTCTATTTTATATTTATTAACTTTTTATATTTATATGTTTAATTTAATTTTGAAATTTAAATATTATTTTCACTTAAATGTTAGAAGGTTTATTTAAAATATTTTCGAATTTTAAATTTCAAATTCTGTAATAGGCATGTTTATATATTATTTTAAATTTTAAATTATTATATTTGTGTCTTAGAAATTTACATTTATAATTTTTTTTTACTAAGAGAATCATTTACGTTATTTTTAATGTTTTACAACCATGACATTCATGTAATAATAAAATTGAGTTGAATTTGAATCAAAATCATTTAAGACAAAAATAAATTGAATGAGAAATAATATTTCAAATTAAAATTCTAACGATATTGATTAATTTTGCAACAAAATTTATGTGTATTTGATAATATTAATTATTGATAAATTGTTATATTTAAGTAAATTCTATATTTTTTTTTATTCTTTACGTAATTAAATTATATATAAACTAAAAAAATTAAGCGAAAATGTTAGAAAAATAACTCATCAAGAGATTATGAAACAAATGAAATGAAAGCGTTATTAAACAGACCCTATACTACCTTACTCGTTGTTGTTGTCTCTTCTTTGCAAAGCTCAACACAAAAATAAATATATGAAAATGGAAGAAAATCTAAAATCTGCATGTTGAGAATCTCACGTTCCAACTCATGTTGTCAAAATACTTTGCAAATGACAACTTTTAATTGGTATCCATTGAGAAGTCCATAACGATTGTCTCCAACTATTGGCCACAACCCATATTAGATTCGAGTGATGACTTAATTGGTTTCGAACCTTTCAACAAATTGTAACTCTATTTATGAGCGACATTTGAGGTCTATTCTTTCTTGTTTGGAAGGTTTTTTTCTAGCCTCTTTTCGTTGTATTTATCAACGTTCTAAGCTCCACTCCATCTCTCCTTTATACATTGTTTCTTTTATAACAACACAACTCATATTTGTCTCCTATTGAGTATATAGGATGACAGTACTAATGTATGTCAACCTAATTGAGATATTCCGATCCACTTAATGGTCGAGCTTTTGTTTGATATCGATATATATATATATATATAATACTCAATTTTTTTTGTTATTACGAACAACAAAATGTTAAAAAATACAGAAACATACATCCATTTATCAAATGTTTATTTATCTAATTCTTTTTGGAGAAAGTTTATTTATCTATTATTTGTTGTGTGTAATTCTTAAGTTAATTTAGAAGGGGAAAAAAATGATGAAGATGAAAGATACAGTGCATTAAGCCCACATTTAATTATTTGTACCATAAACAAAATCATTACTAATTAATTATAGTAACTTTGCTTAAAATAAAAATCTAATATTATATTATTGATAAATTTTACCTTTAAATTAATTTCCTACGAATTTTCTTGACACCTAAATCTTAAATAGTTGTTCTGTAACATTGGTTGACAATCGTGTAAACTGAAAAATAAATTAAGCAAAATGTATAGAGTAATCATTATACAGCCACATTTAACAGTACTAGTAAAGTATTCTATTGATTACTATAACATAATATGAGGATTGTAAAGAGTAGCATTTAATTAGAACTATATTTTTCAAGTTTGATTTTGAAATACTAACAGAAGGGCTACTAAAAGGACTCCATATCTAAAAGGTAAAGGATAAAATGAAAAATAAACAAAATAAATAAATAGTTGCAAATATAACTATTAAATCTAAAGTACTGACAGAAATGATACGATGTAAAATAATTTATATATTTATAGCAAAAGTTAGATTTTAGCTTTCAAAAGTCTATTTGGGACACTGTGTTATGTGTAGAAATCTATCTATTTTATTATATCTGTAAATATTTTTAAATTTTTGCTATACATATAATTAATTACAAAGTTAGGTGAAATATTTATTTATTGCGTTATTTTCGAACACGGAATATTATACCAAATTCTAGAAAAGGAAGAGAGGAAGAAAGAATTAAAAGGCAGATCAATGGTTTAATTGGGACTTCAATTCACATTTTGTATATACTTTATATTCATGCATTCACATATAAACATAGGAAGACGTATGGTACGTTTAAATAGTAGCAGATCATATTGACATACCTTAGTTTTTGCTTGGTTATCAAATCAAAGATCAGCTTGATGTACTTTAAAAGGTCCACATTCAACAACTGATGGCACGTTTGTGATCAGATTAAGCGCGTTGTGCTGATGATCATGATGATTAACTGGCTGTGGTGTGGAAAAAAGTGATAAAAGAAAGAAAAATAAATTAGTAACTTGAGTATAGTTTAAATATTGGTTATATACCATGGGGTCACATATACTAACCTTTCTGATATCCGTGTGTTGGTTGAGAAAAACAATAAAAAAAAAACAAAAAATTAGGGTTCGAATGAAATAGAAAAACCCTATAGAAGAAGAAAGGCAATATAATACAAAAGTGATATTGGCGCGGCTCAATCAGAGATCGTACTTCACAATCGTTGTAAAATCCATCTTCGGATTGAACCTCACCAATATCGCTTTATGATTTTCGTACCAAATCCCTCCTAGGCTTCATTCCTTGACTACACAAAAACACACACATATGTATATATATGCAGATCAAAACAGTAGAAACCCAGAGAAAAAGGAAAAGAAAGAACAATCATGAATCTGAAAAACCCCAATAGACATGAAGAAAGGGGGAAAAGGAGAGAGGGTTCTTATGTTAAGTAAAGCAAATTCTCTTTTTGGGTACGAAAAGGTGTCCACTTACCAAACCAAAAAGAAGAAAGAATTATTGAATGAAACAATAATACCAGAAAATTGGACCCATTTTCAGGCACCAAAAAGGAGAACAAAATGAATAATTTTTTGGTATTTTTTTTTTAATTTTTAGGTGGGAAATAAACAAATGGAATGTTTTTAGATGGAGAAAAAAAAAAAGGTAAGGTGAGTCAGGTGGGAGTTGGAGGAGGTAGAGAGTTGGTGGTTTTGTTGGTGGTGGTGGGGAAGAATAATAAAGAGATATCAAGAGAAAATAAAAAGGAAACAAAATATAAATATATATACTAAGACAATAATCGATTTGACAAAAGCCAAGCCCTACAAAGGATATCACAAGACATAATAGGTGTAAATCACTTGAGCTAATAAAGAGGATGACTCTTGATTCTCCAAAACTTTTTTGTAATTGCACAATTATATTGCACTCTAATAACGATAGAATATGAGAAAAAAAATAGAGTCTTCAATTTCTCTGATCCTTAGCCTCAACAACAATAAAAAGCAAGAATTCAAAGAAACCGACATCAACATCAACATCAACATCATTTAGAAAATTCATATATATAACCTCCAAACAATAAGATTCAACAAGATATACTTGAGAAATACAAGAATCATGAATTTGAATGAAATTATAAAAGCATATAAATGGACAAAACCTAAGATTTGAAGTTAGAGCATGAAAGAGTGGGAAATGATATAATTGAAAGAACATAATAGGGTTGTGAAAAGGGAGCTCAAATTTGGACCCCAAAAAGGGAGATTGAGGAATAGAAGTAATGAATTAAACTTTGTGTTGATGTGTGGTATATATGCAATGATGGGTGACAAAGAGAGATTATTAAAAGGAAAAAAAAAAAAGGAAGAATATAATGAAGAGAAGGGAAGAAGAGAAATGGGATGTTTATAATGGGGTTTGTGTAGGGTTTTAAGGGCCTTTCCTTGGGGTATGGGGTTGAAGAAGGTGAGGGAAATGATGTATGAAGGGGAATAACAACACACTTTACTTTAGGGTTTTTTTTTTTCTTCTTCTTTTCCTCATGCTTAGTTTGTACTCAATTAAAACATAGCGCATGCATCTGAAATATTCTTCCACCAAAAAGGAAGAAGAAGAAGAAGAAAAAGAAGTGGGAAAATCCTAAAGAAAAAAACTTTGGGTTTTGATTGTGCCTGTCTTTCTAGGACTAATATTATTTTAATGCCCACTTTTTCATAAGTGGTTGTTCCATTTTGATTAAACCTATGTCAAAGAGAGAATAAGATAGTTGGCTTATTACCCTCTTGCTTTCCCATAATAAAGTATTAGACTATGTTTTATGTGTGTGTGGACATTATATTTATATCTTGTATTATTGAATTATTTGGTTCGGGTATTGTTGGCCTAAGTTGAGTGTTGTGTGTTTATAAAATATAATGTGTTGGAATATTATCATCAACCTATATATTAATTAAGGGATAATTGTGAATTTAATCGATCTCTTTTACTTTTTCTATTAGTGTATTTTTGCAATTTATTTGCATGAAGTATTAATTTGTTGAGTGGTATCATTCTTATTCTTTCTCTTTTTCATGAGGTAATTTAACTGAGTGATAACTCACTTTTTGTCATTTAATTTTTATTTATTACATCTATAAAAATATAGAAATTTGAATCTTTTAACTAAAACTAATTCAAATCATATATAATATTCTTTTTTGAACTTTTTTTTCTTACTAACAATTAGTAAAATTACATGTTTTCTTATTGTTAAAAGAAACAATTAAAATCATTTTTTTAAAAGAAAAATTATAAAAGATAGCAAAATGAATAAAATATTTACATTTTATAAAAAAAGAGATTTGAGTGTAATAGATTTTTATTAATAATTTGTTTTTTTTTAATTATCTTTTAAAAAACCCCTTCTCAAAACAAGATAGTGGAAGAAGAAAACATTTAAAAGCATCAACTTTTCTAAATGCTCAAAAAAACTTATTGGTTAACACTTTGAAAAATATTCTTTCTTCTTCACTTCTCTATCTTAATTAACCCTTTTAATGTACAATATGATCATAAGTTTCACAACTCAACATGACAAAAGAAGTTGAATCTCTCCGATTATCTTCACATTATATCGACAAAATATTCGTAATAATAATATTAAACAGAAAAAAGAAAAAAACAAATAGGGTTTTATTTTTTATTTTTATTGGACAAGTTGGTATTGACATGCATTAGTTTTTTTCTTTTTTTTTTTAAATGAATAAAGATTATTGTAAATAATGAGAGTAATGTTTGTTAGATGAAGGGAGAGAGAGATTTAAGGCATACACAAAGAACAATGCATAAGTGAAGGGTTCTTCTTCGAACCTTAACCGCAGACACCGCCGGGAAAGCAGCCTTGCCTTGAGCCTCCATTAGGGAACACCTTCATTGGACTTTGCTCTCTCTCTTATTATTCTAACTTTTTTACTTTTTATATCTTTCCTTCCTTCTTCTTCTTCTTCTTCTTCTCTTCACTAACATTTTGGAATTTTCAAAACCAATTCAAACTCAATTTAATTCTCTCTTCTTTTTCTTAATTAATTATAAACTTTTTTATCGTTTTAATTTCTAGAAAGTTAGAAATTCCCAAGTAAGTGGTCTCTATGGTTGGGTTATTTAAACGAAATATAGAGTACACTCAACATGGTGATATCCGTATTTAAATAACATGGAGTTTCATCTAAAAATTAACCAATTTGTAACAAAGAGTAGTCTCAAGTGAGGTTTCATGTGATGACAGAAAAAACAACTCCAAGCTAAGTCCTGAAATTTAAAAGTGGTAGCTTTTAAGAACTTGTTTTGTTTTTGAAATTTGACTTATAGTTTAACTCGTTTACTTGTAAATAAAAATGATCAAAATGAAACAGTAAATATATTAAAACTATTGGTAGACTAAATTGGTAATTAACCATTTTAAACTTTCACTCTCTAGATTTGAGGCAATAAGTTAATTAAGCATGCCACCTGCCCCAAGCAGATTCCCTCATGCCTTAAACCAATATATATATTTTTTTAATTTCCTCCCCCTCTTTCTCATCAGATCCTAGGACTTTCCCTTTCTTCTTTTTTTTTTTTCTTTTTTACTTTGTGTGTGGAAGAAGAAATTATTGCATGAACGAAAGCCTGAAAAGGGCAAAATATATGTGGCAATTAATCTCACATGGGGGAGAAGTTTAAGAATGTTATGGTGTGTGTTTAAAGTTTGAAGGCATATGGGTGTAGTGTGTGTGTGTGTGTGTGTTTGAACACTTGATTAAAAAGAGGGGTTGCTATGTAGGATAAAAAGAAAAACTTATTCCATATATATATATCTTCAAAACTTTAGGCTTGCATTTGTGGGGTTTTCTTGTTTGCCCTTCCTTTTTAAAATTACACCAACAAACATATATATACACCTTTTTCTTTTCATTTTCTTGGTCAATATCTCCCTAACAATATTTGGACAACTTTCTTGATCTTCATACTTTTTCATTATTTCTTTGTAATTAGTATGTATGGGATGAAATTCTTGACTTTTCTTTTTCAACTCTATTATATATGTGTGTCTTGCCAAACCAATACAAGCGATATTGAGACATTATTAGAAAACGCACGAAATGTGTATTTGTCAATTTAAGTGTACATATAGCTAGGTAGTTCAGTGGATGGGTCATATCACACATTATACACTTGTTAAGCTTAGAGCTAGGTTTGACACATTTGGAATTAGGAAGATATAGAGTTATTGGTGTGATTGTAATAATTATTTTGTAAATTAAATTAATAATAACGAAGAAAATAATTAAGGAGCATTTTCAAATATAGTATAATAAATTAATATATTTATAAGCTATATCAAAATTTTGGATCTTATCAATGATACAAACGGATAGACTTATATCACTATTTATCAATGCATTGATAGAAACATATCAGTGTCTATCAATGTTTATTATTGATAGAATCTGAATTTTGCTTGTAAATATTTGATTAAATTTGCTATTTTGACAATTTCTCAATAATTAATTGAAATTCTTAATATATCAAAGCACATGTAACTAATTTCAAGATCAGTTATACACCTTTAAAATTTTAGGTAAAAATACTATGTTTTCTTTCTCAGTGTAACGTGATCATATGTACGTTACTATCATCGTAAGTATAAAAAACGTTTTTTTTTTTCTAAGTAGGAACAAATTTCTGATCTTCAAGATCATGTGTGCCCATTTTCCAAAACTCACACTTTCAAATTTATGAGTAGTTATTCAAACAACCAAAGCTCATATATTATATAGAACTACACAAAACCAAAGAAAAAGACATCTCAATTGATTAATTGTTTGAGCTATGTGTCTTGAAGGTTGGGTTTTGACACACATCTTACCATACTAGCTTAATCTATTAGGTAATTGTAATGAGTAACGTGGTTAGAGCTAAAAATAGGTGTACAACATATTTAAAGAACAACAAATATAACAAAAATCTATCGGGGTCAGACCTAGATATGAATAATTGATCGAGTTTTGTATTGTGCTCCCTTCAACAATTCCATGTATGTCAAGCTTCTCAATTCTTTAATCTCTCAAAGACATCAACATTAACTTTAGTTGTGTGCCTATGTTCCCCATTAAGGAATAGCACAACTTGTCTTGAATTAATGGGCTCCTTCCAACATAGCAAAACCTACAACATCATAATAGCATGCATACACATACCTAATTCTCGTTGATTTACTCCTAAAGATGTACTTATGATGATAACGTGTCAACGATATATAGTCAATAACTGATAAGTTTTATCAACTTAATCAAAATTTTGCTATATCTATAATTTATTTTACACATTGTGCTATATCTAATCGATAATATACTTTGTATAGGATGGTTACATATAGTATAATATAGATATAAAGAAAATTGGATGAAAAGGATGGGTGGATGCGTTAGGAGACAGAGAGATTATGGAAGAAAGAAAGAGGGGGGAAAAGGGAAAAGGGAAATGGGGAGACGAAGGGTTCAAAGAAGTTAAGTGTGTAGTGAGGTTATGGAGACAAGAAAGAGACCATATTGTTCCCTCACACGAGCACTCACACATGCACATCCGCAGGCTTTTTCAATCTATTCCCCCAACAGTCAACACACATTCTCTCTATTCTCTCCTCTCCCACTCACTATCCTTTTTCTTTACTTACTTTATTGATTACCCTCATGGGGCTGCACAATTTTTTCCCTCCCCATCCTTTATAATATCTATATATATATATATATATATATATTCTTTTTTTTAATATTTGATTTGTCTTTCCTTCTTTTACGTACGACATAAGTGGAGACTCAAATTGTGATACTTAAGTAGAGGAGAGACGATGATGGAGATGCATTGGTAAACCAAGATCATTTGAATGAAATGGATCCTAAACACATGCAAGTATATATGTTGGAAAATGCTTAAAAAAACAGGTAGTTATTATATATACTTTTCTTTTCAGTGAATTGATTACAGGAAACTTAAGTTTGTTTGGTTTGAAACAATCTCAAATTGAGTTTTTTCAAAATGTTAAGTACAGTTATGTCGTAATCAACATAATACAAATATTGATCTATCACCGAGTCGTAAGAGTTTATCAGCAATAGAATTCTATCACTTATAAACTTTATTATATTTATAATTTTTTCTAAAAAGATTGATATAAACTTGATTGTCATTCATAAAATTTCTACTAATTATTATTAGCTTAATGATTTTTCACAAAATAAAATTTCGTGTGTGTGGATTTTTGTGCGATTTGGATTTTTGGAGGGACGCTTGCAAAATAACAATAAAAATTATGATAATAGGGTCCATGTCATTACATTTTCTAAATTGCAAAGTAGCAAATTTAAAAGCTGATAATCTTCTGATAACCTTTCGATAACCGTCTTATAGCAGTCTATATCACTAATTTTTTCATATTCACAATATAAAAAAAAATATGGTATGAACTGCTTTTTCTAAATGTTTTTATCAATTATGCAATTTTTTTTTAATGTTAAAGTTTGTGTTTTTAGTCTTATCGTTTTCTTTTAATCTCTATGTTATTTTTTATTACTAATTTCATGGATAGAAATGGGATTTCCTTAACAGATTTGCCATAATGAGAATTAAAATAAAATAGGTTGAAAGACCAACATTTATTAGTTTGGTAATACACAAAATATATAATACTTATAAAATGCATACTAAATTGGCTCCTCAACTTTTAGAATGGAGATTTAGGCTACAATGTTAACTAATGGAGGTGTTTAACCTAAAGTTTATACTATCACTACAAATAATTTATTTAGTATGGATATAATTTTCTCCAATGCTTCTACGCAACTAATTCTCACATCAAATATTCACTTCTTTTATCCCTACTTTTAATTCAATTTACGGATAGATAGTTACAAATATTGCAATTAAATTTAAAATATTTGAATATATGACAATAGCTTACAAAAATTATAAATATACAACAAGATTTGTCAGAGTCTATCTATGAGACTATGTTAAAAAATATTGATCTATCACCAATAAATCACAAAAGTCTACGGCGATAAAAGTCGATCACTTTTTAGTATTTGCAATCTTTTAAAAGTGTTACTATTTAATTATGTTACTAAAATTACTACTTATTATGTTTACCCTCTCAATTTATGCGGTTGGCATTGCACACACAATTAATACCTATCAAAATTCTAATTTTTTTCCCAAAACCCAAAAAATTACCATCAAAACTCCATATACTTTCGGTAGTTGTTTCATATCTTCTTCAAATCGTGGGCGATCAAACATTTAAATGTTATCAATCTCTTCACATCTTTCAAACCTTTCAAACACTTGAGGTATTCAAACGTTGAGGGAAAGAGGGTCACCGAACAACGTTCTTGAAACCCCTTGAAACTCTTCAAAGCTTAAGAGATTCTAGGTTCCCTATCTTTTGCTTCGGTAGATTCCACCGAAAAAAATTCTTGAAACCCTTCCTCCACTTCAAATTGTCCATCAGTTGCATAAGTGATTGGAGCTTCAAGTTTCGTCCCCAAATACACTTGTCCCCTTCAAACCTTCCATCAGTTGTAGAAACAATTGGAGGTTCAAGTTTCGTCCCCAAATACACGGACAATTCACCACAATCTGATTCAACATATTTCAAAATACATGGGTCATAGACAACAAAATATTCACAAATAATTTGAAGTACAAAGCAATGAAAAACTATAAGTTAGCTACACTTCAAAGTATCTGACTCCATAGCGGATGACAACTCCAAACATAATACACAAATACATTGTAATTTACATCAATCACATACATTAATATATTAGAGAATAGATGGGATCATAGAGAATGGATGGGATCATCATAGAGAATGGATGAGATAATAGACAACAAATATTTACAAATACAATCTATTTTACATACACGTAATTCATATATACTAAGTACTATATGACACAGACCTCAAGATTTTCTTTTGTCATTGGTGCTTTGCATTTCCATCTTCTATCCTCTTTGACATTTTCTTCCTTAAGGAAATTGATAGCAAAATTCCATAAAACTTTTACATTCATCAAATGCAATAGACTGTTACCTTGAACTACATTCTTCATTCACGTCTCTCTCATCTTGTCCTTCTTCTTCCTCTTGTTTATCATATTGACCAAGGTTATATGAATTTACTAAATACAGTACATTTTATGAATTGAAGTAGACGGTAGACAACATATCTTCTCCTCATTTCCTTCTCATAAATTGTCTTTTTGAAACAATAAAGTTTGTTGGAATGTTAGACATGGCCAACTTGCTCTTTCTGTTAACCCATATTATCTTTGAAATCTGAGAGCTCATATTCATGGTAGTTGAGTTTATATAAATTAAATACCCAAAAATTCACTCTTCCCATCAAATTCAAATATCCCCCATCA
This sequence comes from Cucumis sativus, assembly GCF_000004075.3. NCBI lineage: Eukaryota > Viridiplantae > Streptophyta > Magnoliopsida > Cucurbitales > Cucurbitaceae > Cucumis > Cucumis sativus. Next base: position 14,438,351 of record NC_026655.2, on the reverse strand, counting down.
CAATCTTCATTTTCTTCAGATCATATATACCACCATAGACCAATCCAGAGTTTCTTCCAAAAGGTAAATTTACCCTTCCTCTGCGAATTCGGCAAATCCTCCACCAGATTGTTCGTTTAACACTGTTACCTTATACAATTGCTGTTTTTTTCCCCATGATCTGTGAAGTTTAGAGAGGAGGCTTGACCTAATTTTATCTTTTGTTTTGTGAATTTGATCAGTGTTTGTGTAAAATATATACTGTATAAGAAATAGAGATATTCATATACGTACCTTGATTGCCTAAAATTTGAAGAATAGTTGTGAATTATAGGATATATTTAGGGAATAATCGAAAAATATAGTTAATTTTGAAAATATCATAGATCAGTTAAGATTTTTGAATGCTGATTGTAATTTGTAAATATTGTGTATTTGTGATTGTGTGATATTCCGCTCCATCCTTTATCCGCACAAACAATGTATTATCCTACATAGGAAGAGGGGTATAAATGGGTAAAATAAATTTTGGCACTCCCGAAGTGAAATATAAACTGTTGAGATGTAAACTACAAATTAAAAGGGCCATTTAATCCTGTAATGGGCCGAGGGCTGAAAGAAACGGTCTAAATAGAAACTGCATTCACGGGCTGGATACCTCTTTGAACCTATTAGGTCCAACAAAAATTTCCCTCCGCACACCATTTCTCTGTTTGAATTACCAACATTTTAAAATGTTATTAACACTATGTGACCAAGGCTTTCTTAACTACAAATATTTTAGTCATTAATATACATGAGTTTGAGCTATATTTATGTATTCTTCTTTTTATTATTATTAATCTTTGTCTTTAAAAGTTCTTTCATTTTGAAAAGAATCTAAATACATCTTCTTAACTTATAAAATGTCGATCATCTAATTATTAGGAAGTTGTTTGACACACATTCTTTGATCTATCAATGTTACATGTGTGGTGCTGAGTTGGTATATAACTCTCCCATCTACTCAATGTTTTTAATGGGTGAACCACCGTTGAGGATTATCATTGTCACACTCCAAGAATCAACTTTGACGACCACTTTCACACATCTAACTTCGACAACTGATTCTAGACTTTGACAACTACCTTTGACGACAAACTCAAATGACCATCTTTGCATGACCAACTTTGATGACCAATTATAGGCACCGATAACCACATTTGATAACAAACTCTAACGAAAATCAACTTTGATGATCACTTTCGCATGATGAATTCCAAGCTCTGACAACAAACTCTTGCGACTAACTCCAAAATCAATTTCGTGCAACCAACTTTTGCCTTCGACAACCACCTATGACTACAAACTTTGGAGAAAATGATCACCTTTGATAATCAACTTCATGCTCCAACAACTATCTCTACAATAAACTTCAACAAAAATCAACTTTAATGACAAATGACAAGCACCTCTAACCATCAATACCAACAATTACCTTATACGCTATTATATTTTTATTTAATTGAAATCACATATCAAATGAATGTTAAGAATTTTGAAAGTACGTAGATAGTTGAACGGTGGAACAAAAAACAAACAAAAATAACAAATAACAAAAGAAAAAAACTCATAAAATGGAGATTTATTTTTTATTTTAAATATTTTCTATCAAGAATGAGTAAAAATGAAGATAGGTTGTTGGATGATTCTCCAAATATAGAAGAACTGAACGCCAAGTTGTTGAAGAAATGGGGTGACATTCCATTGATTACTATGATAATAATGGAAGAGATTCAATTAAAAGAGGCAACAATAGGAAGAAAAAGAAAAAGAAAAGGAAAAGGAAAATTATGAATTTATTTTTTCTCTAATGTTTCAAACTAAATGCAAAATCTAACTTTATTCTTATAGTTTCTCTTCTGCACCATCAAACACAATTTATTGCTTTAGTCTTGATTTTATTCAATAATTAATTAGGATTTTCATGAATTTTTTTCCAAACATTACAGTCGTGAGTGCAAACCCTAACTATAAAGATTCCAAAAAAAAAAAAAAAAAAAGCAATAATAATTGATAGAGTGTCTCAATCTTTATAATATATGCATAAATAACTTGTTTTAAGTATAAATAAGAGTATGAAAATTTGTAGGACACGCCTCCTAATCGCAAACACATCCGTATATTGTTTGTTAATTGAATTATATTAGCTTTAACAAATACATTAATGGCTCATATGCATCATAGTTTGAGTTAGAATAAAAGAGTGAGGCAGATTTGAAAGTGATAATTAGAAAAGAAAGTTCTTTGTAATGGGGGTTTAGAAGGGGTGATAGTGATAGTGATGGTGATGGTGGAGGGAAAAATGAGAATTGGGGAAACAAATGAATGTTTAGGAGAGGATGATGGTCGGAGGTTATGTGCTCAAAAGGCAAAGTTATAGAAAAGTGAAAAATGTGAGAATATCAATCAATTTTCATTTTTGGTTTCTGTTTTCAGAATCCCAAAAAGGAAGTCATTGTGTTTCTCTTAAACTTAACCTCTACTTCTTTCTTCCTTCCTTCAAAACCAAACCCTTATGACAATATCTTCTACAATGGATTTCCTTGGTCCACCACACCACTCTTTTTTTTCTCTTTATTTCTACCCTTTACAATCATACATAACAAATAGATTGATTCTTTTGTTCCTCTTAAAATATCTTGTCCACCCTAGAAATGGAAAATAAAAAAAGCAATTTCAATAACAAATTTACTATTTTAGGTTTTAGTGCTACAAAAGAATACTACTATTGACTTTTCGATCACTTTATTTATACGTCAATTAAGTTATGTTCGTTTTTACTTGTTATCTTTCTTCGAATTTAGATTTAGATTAGATATACACATACATATACACATATATATTTTCAAATAAGCATATTTCTATTGTGTAAGTTCACATTCTTATGCTTTCTACTTGTACTTAAAAATAACCATTGACAATACTATCATATATATATATATATGTATATATAATAGTATTTGATAAGCATTGATTGATGTCTAAATCTAGTAAATTAAAGATAATAATAATAATAACTTTTATGCAATAAAATACAACGTGTAAAAATATTTATTTTCAAACATTCATAATAAAAATGTTAATATATAACATTTTTTGTATATTAATTTTTTTTTAATAGACAAATTAACAATAAATAAACCATGATCATAGAATTTAAGATTTACTGAAATTATAAGATTTAACATTAGAAAATAAAAGTATAAGGGGTAGACATCCTATTTTGTTCTCTATTTTTCACTTTTATTTCATTTATTTATGTTTATTTTATTTTTATAAAAGAAATTGAATTTAAATTTAAATTTTACATTTAACTTTTTATATCTTGTTCTCTATTTTTCATTTTTATTTCATTTTTATAAAAGAAATTGAATTTAAATTTTACATTTAACGTTTTTAAAAAGAAAAAATAAAAAATAAATTAAATAGATATTTTTTTTCAATTTAATTAACGTGGCTTCAAATTTATTGCGTCATTCAAATTCATGGTTTAGTGTGTTGAGTATTTGACACCCATTTTTTTTTTTGGTATCTTGACACGTTTTGTATTATTTTGTAAGTGTATTGTTTTTATTATAGTTTATTTTATCCCACCCTATCTGTATATTATTTTATTTCACAAATACATGTATATTATTTTATTTCACAGATACATGTATGTTATTTTATTTGGCAGATACTTGAATGTTATTTTATTTCACCGATACCTATCTGCATCTTATTTTATTTCACAAATACCTATCTGCATCTTATTTTATTTCACATACATGACATATTATTCTATTTCACATACGCTTGCATATTATTCTATTTTACAACTTATATTATTTTACAACTATTTCACAACTGTATTTCACAAATTGTACACTATTTTGTCATTAATTTGAATATAAAATTTTATTTTACAACTATTTCACAACTGTATTTCACAAATTTTACACTATTTTGACATTAATTTGAATATAAAATTTAAAATCGGAGAAGAAGTATTGTTTTCTATGAGTTTTATAATTTAAATTCTATGAATATGTCAAATTTCTCAATTTGAAATTTAGTTAATAAATTATCTTTAAAATTATAAACAATTTCGTATTTTAAGTGAAATTGATTAGTATTTTCTATGAATCTATTAATTTTCAGATACATCAAATTTTTCATTAGACATATGTGATGGAGATTAAAATATCAAAATTTGGTATTTTAATATTTTTGAGGTGAATAAATAAAAAAATATCATCTTTTGAAACAAAAAATAATAATAATAATAAACTTCATTTTTCTAATTGCTCGTATGCCACTCATAATTATCAATTCATTAAACTTCATTTTTCTAATTGCTCGTATGCCACTCATAATTATCAATTCATACTTACTTTTTTTCTTTGATGTGAATCGATAACCATGGAACATTTAAAAAACCTAAATAAAATTTTTTGTTTTTTTAGCCTCTTTAATTTAGTTTAAAAACATAAATTTTGGTAACTATTTTTATAGGTGGGGGATGCTAACACATTCCCTACACATAACGAACTTCCAAACCTTAAATCTAAATTTATGTAGACCAATCTTAATATGGTTCATGGCGACTCCAAACCTATTTGTTTATTAAAATTAAATGAACGAGGATGTCGACTGCTTTGTGCCGCGATCACGTTGCGACAAAGGTCAATAATTGAATAAACTTTAAAATATAGGACTAAAATAGTATTTATATATACTAATTGAGAAATAATCAAGCTATGCTCATATTAACACCATGCAAACCTTGAGCACTAGAACAACCAACTCTAACATTGTTGATGTTACACGTACTTAGAAGCAGTGTCGGAAGAAGGGCCTATAAAAAACATCATTCGGCGATGCCATGAAGATAGTAAATTAACTTTAAAGGACCAATGTGAATATCTTTTACGTAGTTTAGCACCAAAGCAAACTCAGATTAAGAAAAGTGGACCAAAATTCAACCTCATTAGAGGTCCCTAGCGACATTGAAAAGGAAGATATAGATTGAGGAGAAAAGTGACAAGTGAAGAAATTGAGAAAGACAAAGGAGAGAATTTGGAAGAAGGAGGCAAAGGAAATAAATGAGGAAGAGTTTGGGTTGTTTAATTAAGCTAAGATTGAAAATATAGAAGAAAAAGAGAGAGAGACAAAAGGGAAGCACCACTCAAATAGGTTGTGGCTAATTTGAATTGGACTCATGGCTTTGAATGGGACTTTTGTAGCCATCACTCAATTTCCCAATCTCCCAATCTCCCAATCTCACTTCTCTTCTACTTCTTAACCCATTATTGTTGGCCCCATTCTACAACTCCCTCTTCATTTATTACTCTTTTTATTATTATTATTATTATCTCATCTTTAGATTTTCAAAAATATTACAATTCTATTAATTTAATTGTATGATTTTAATTATTGTTTTGGTTATTTTTGGGTGAACAATAACCAAACATTAGAGACCAAATAGAATTATACTACAAATTCAAAACCAAATAGAATTATCCTACAAATTTAAAATCAAGTCAAAGAACCTACTATTTGAAACTTATGAAATAAAATGTTATTTATTTCCTATGTCCTCCAAAAGAGGATAATTATACCATATCAAATAAATTAATGATTTGTCATTATTTCTTTATTTTTAGTAAAAAAAATTTAAATAGTTATTTAAATCTATAAGAGGGTAGAAATTATAATTTACTAAAGTTTTCAATATTAAAATGTGAAATGAAATATGTAGTTTCCATTATTTTTACTAAACTTTTGAGTGAAAATAGGTAGTTTTGATGATTTGTTCAAGATAAAAAAGAAAACTGAGTTACATTTTAGGTTACACGCATCTTTATGCAGTTCATCTAGTTGTTCAATTAATTATTTAACCTTAAATTATCACGTTGTAAACTTTCTTTTTTAGAAAAATATTTTAGTGTTAATTTATTTTTGACTCCAAAATGTTAATTGTAGTTTAGAATGCATTCAAGTATTGCTTTTTATTAAATATAATCTTTTCACTAATCTCTTTTTTTTTTTCTTCTATAAGTGGAAGAAACATATTGTTAGAGATAAGATGCTTAGTTCAAACATCCATTTCATGGGACTCATTTTTCCATTTTTCTTGCTTTTTATTTGATTATATCAAAATTTCAACCAAAAAAAAAAAAGAGTGTATAGGTTTCTTGAAATGATTTCTTCCAAAAATGACCACACTCAAACCTAATTTCTCATGTTCCACACAAATACATTGATTTTCCTCTTTCATCATCTTCTTATCTTCCCTTCCCTTCCCTCCCACCCAAACCATCATCATAATCTTCAATAATATTTAATATATAATTATTAACGTGACACATACATGCATACATTCCTTCTAATCATCTTTCTAATCGACTTTTAGGCACACCTATGCTGAACAGCCATTCAAATAATGAAAGTAAAAGAGTTGATTAGAAATTTAATTTTCAAATTTTCAAACTTTCAAAATTATAACTTGGTTTCTTGTCATATAAGATCAATAATATACGAATGATGTAACCTATGTGTTGGTCATTGCTGTACGTAATCAAGTAATATTTCTCCCCTATTTTACTAATACTCAAAAACATATTAGACAAGCCTCCGACATCGTGGTCCATGACAACATACATGCTCTATTCTCTTACACGTTCTATATTGTCTCAACTGAATTATATATTCTTAAAAAACTCTTGCATTTCGTTAAAGTATATTAGATATAATAAAAAATAATATATGATTACGATGATATAGATGTGTGATGAAAAAAAATGGAGAGGGAAAGGGAATACAATAGGAATAGGGTAAAGGGGGGAGGCGGGTGAGTGGTCCTGTCCAAATGGGCTGGACCATAAAAGCCACATGGGCTGGACCAATCAAACTTGGGACGTGGACTAATCAAACCGGTTCGTCGAATTTAAAAGAAACCCAACATCCATTTACCGACGTGGCGTTCCCCGTAGTTTTCCTGACACGTGACATCTGAAAGAGGACCCACTTGTTAGCTGATGTTCTCAACTTTCCCACGTGAGCTCCACGTGGAATTCACTTCCTCCGTAGCACCGACAAGACAACCACGTCTGTTTAACAGTAACGGTTACCGTTCTTTTATACGCCTCCTCTGACTGCCTTGTCTCAATTATTTGCTTTCTTTATTAAACTAATCCAATTTCCTTTTACTTATTAATTACCGATGTTGACCTTCTTTATTTTTCTTTTAATGCTGCCTTCTTCCATTACGGCCCTGTATTTAATGAACCTTCTACGTCCTTTCCATTTATTTCATTCCTATTTTCAAAAACACATCTTTTCAATTACCCTCTCCAAAGTATAAATTCATTCATTCAACTTCTTCTTTCTTTATAAGTTTTTGAGGTTGATTGCGTGATGTATAACGTTTTGTGTAAATCATAATTCAATATTTATCTTTTTTACTCCTTGGCTGGTCATAGAATCTTTTTCTCCAGGATCAAGTAAACAATTAAAATGAAAGAATGAAAATTATGTAAAAAAAAGATGTTTAAAAATCGAAAAAGAAGTTTGTGTTGGAATTGGATACTTACAACGACACCCGTGATAATTGATTTATAAAGAGAAGTCACGAGAGTAAAATAAATATGGAAATAGGAATAAATTCGAAACTTTATCCATCAAATTGACATGTGAGAAGTAAGAAGAGATTAGGTAAGTAAGTATAGTGGTAGTAATAGTATATAGGAGCAAAGAGAATCATATACTAAAAAAAAAAAAGTATAAAATTGGCATTTTTATTTGAAACCCAACATTTAAAAATCACATTTAAATGTCGTCTCCAATGTAGACAAGAGAACATATCTCCTTAATGCAATGTCCAACTTCCCTCTAAACAGTATCTCATAATGGAAATGGAATAAGGAAACACTTCCTAATCATAACCACATATATTGTCTCCCTAAAATATTTACATAATCTTCCTCTTAACAGTATTTATATTATATGTCACGTGCTATAAATATATGATCATCATGTCACTAATAATAATAATAATGAAAAATTATAATATATTTGTAAACATATATTCTTTTTCGATGTTTGATATATCATAAAAGGATGGACAAACAAAAACTGAAAAGTTGAACCAAATCAAATGACTCCTTAATTCATGAGTTAGGTTTTTTCAAAGTGAAGTCAAATAATTTGGTATGCATATAAAAGAAAACAAAAGAAAAATTGATTTGAATTATTGATTTTTATTATCATTAGAATAGCTAATCAAAACCAATTAGCGATATTGATTTAACTTAAATCATCAATTAGCTCAAAAGCTTATTGAATCTTACCCAAATTTGAAAAGTAAACTTTTTGAAAAGTTACTTTTTATCTTATACTTTTCTCAATTTAACTTTATTTTTTAAACTAACAATAAAATGTGGATAATAGAAGTGAAAAAAGTGTTTGAAATAGCTAATAGAGAGAAAACAAACAATTGATTTTTTGTTTAGTTTATAGTTGGTCTAAAAAAGGAAACAAGTTAATATTTGATAATTAATTTGAGGACAGAATCGGGGTTGAGAGAGTGTAATGGAAATCACAAAGAACATAGGGAAATAGAATAGAGAGAAATGAAAAGCGAGGAAGATGGAAGCACAGGTAATGATATTAAAATTAGAATAGAATGCACGTAATTTGTTATTGAATTAAAATAAAGAAGAAAACCATTATTATAATAATTACAATAAAGAAATAAAAAAAAAAGGGGGTTAATTAATAGGGGAAGTGGGGGCACCCAAATGAGTGGGGTTTTGACCATCTTCGTACTGCCCCGAAGGCGTAGGACGCAGAGAATTAAAATTTGCCCACCGCTATCCTAACCACATCTCTCACGCCCCCCACGAATGGCGCGTCTCTACACCCTCCACACAAAATACTCTTTCTCTATTTCTTTCCTTCTTTCTTTCTTTTCATTTTTAAATCAATTTATACTATAATCTTCACATTACATTCTCTCATCATATGGTTATTCGATATGAGTGATTAAATTTATTAAATATTACATTGGATATGAGATATGATTAGAGTAAGTTTGAGAACTAAATAGACCAAAATTTTATCACTTTTTAACTCTCTTTTAAGTATTTGTGTTTAATTCACTCCCTACTCCCTTAAAACATTTTTGTGCTTAATTCACTTTTTTTAAAAAAAAAAATTGTGTAATTGTTAACTTCATCAACCATTCATCAAGTTTGAAGGGATACTTGTAAAAGTTTAAGAATTTAAGTTCTCGTTCATGTGTATTTAATTTATGTTGATATGTGGTTATATTTCTATCAATATTTTTACATATCTACGAATACAACATCAACTTATACGATGAGTTGATGTTTGTTAATAAGAAGATAACTCGACTGACATAAAATATGAACTATCAATCAAGAAATCTGAAATTCAAATCTCCATCTTGTATATTATATGTAGAACTTAACAAATTAACGTTTTTATTATATCATAAAGAATTCACAAAACATAGGGAAAAAAAGCAACAACGCATTATGTAACTAATATAAATATAATATAAATGATAAATATTTTAGGTTGCTATTTATTATTGATACATTAATTTGTTTTTTCTTTATACTTTGTCTACAAATATCCATTGGACTTTTTTAAAATTGAGACTCAGGGACATTTTAGATCTTGTTTTGTAACATATATCAACTCGTAATCATCAACTCGACAATAAAAGTACGAATTTTAATTTCTTTTTATTAGTTCAACAACTTCAAACCTACCAATGGAAAGTGTATACAAATGTAAACTAAAACCAACTGAGATAGAGATGGTTTAATTAAAAGAGAAGCAAAGAAAAGAAGTCCACATGAAATGAACACATGGAATAGGAATGAAAAAGAGAAAGGGACAAAGTTCAAGAATAATATATATATTTTTTTAACTATTGTACAAAATAGAGTACCTAAAAAAATAAGACACAAACGAAGGTAAAACTAAAATTAATGTAAAAGATATGGTGATTTTTGTGCCGAAGAAAGTTATCTACCAAACTTTCTCTAATCGAGTTACACCTACGTAGCTGACGACTAGGTCAAATGGTGTGATTGGATTAAAGGGAGTCGTGTAATAAATGTTGGGACGGTGACGACCACGAAGAGGAGACAGTGGCTGCAACGACGGAGGAAGAAGGGAAAAAATAAGGTAGAAAGGTTTTGCCGAAAGAGATGTGAGAATGTGGTGTACCTCGTCCATGTACAACTTCTATTTGAAGTTCTGGATGAACGAGACATTGAAGTCATAGACTTAGTCCACGACTCTGTGCATGCGTGGACTACTAGAGAGATTGGAGAACTTAGTGGAGTCATGTATTGAGTACATGATTTCAACGCCTTATTATGTAACAGGTCTAGGATTTGATCTAGTCGTAGATGGAGTACACATCTTGAATACCCTATTTTTTATGATCCTCTTTTCCGGTCTTTATTTTTGAAATTATTTTTAAAAATAATATTAAAAGGAAAAATAAGAGAAAGGGAAATGGTGTGCGAGTGGGATTGAATAATAAGGTAAAAAGAAGTTTGGCTAAGTGTTGGAGGTTCAGAAAACAATGTGGGTAAGAGAAAAGGAACATGAGAGCAATTGGGTCGGCCAAAGGCAGAGCATTGATACGGACATCTTAGACGTTTTTCCGTTCTCTTTCCAACACTTTGTCCCCACCATCCTCATTCTTTGTCCCACACCCGCACGCACAACCCCTCTTCTCCTTTTAAACCCACATCCTCTTTCCAATTTCCATAATTCAAATTCATCTTTTGTTCTCACATTTTCTTCAATCAATCTCTTCCCCTACCTAATGGCTATGGAGCTTCAACTTGGTCTTGCTTTAATCCCCACCAATCCCATCAAACCCTTCGACTTAAACACCCATAACAACAATCCCATTTCCTTGGTTTTTGATTCTATCAATCACAAAAAGCGTTCTCGTCATCTCGACTCCCCTGCGACATTTCGTCAAACACTTCCTCTGCTTCTTTGGAATGACCATCCCAATGATGGCGATGACGATGACCCTAATGACCCCCATTCTGCCTCCTCTAATGATTCGTATGCCACTATCTCTTACTTTTTCTGTCTTTGATTTGGAGTTTTGATTTGATTTGGGCTGAATTTTTTTGGTTTGGTTGATTGAACAGAGACGAGGAGGAGGAAGAGGAGAATGGGCTTGTGGGATGGCCGCCGCTTAAGAAGAGGAGGAAGAGTCTTTTTATGAAGGAAGGGGTTGGACGGAGAGCGGTGATCCGCCGTCCAGCGGTGAAGAACGACGGCGTGTTTTGGAGAGGATTGGATTTGAATAATTCTCGATACGTGAAAGTGAAGATGGAGGGAGTGGGAATTGCTAGGAAGGTTGATTTGAGGGAACATCATTCTTTTGATGCGCTTAGAGCTACTTTGATGAAGATGTTTGGTGAGCTTGTGTTTGAAACATACATGCATCTAATGATCACTCAAACATTAACCCACTGTTTAATGTTACAACTTCAAAACACATTTCAAGCGATTTTCAAATTGTGTCTGTTAACAGATGAAACGAATTCGGAGGGTTACAAACTCACTTTCCAGAATACCAAGGGTGAATGGTTACTTGCTGAGAACGTAACTTGGAGGTAAAGATAAAAAAGATGTCTGACATTTTGATCCACAATGGACATTATTATAAAAGTTAAAATGGGGGTTTTGATGATATGGACAGGAATTTCATCGGAACTGTTCAACGGATCAATCTGGAAAAGAAGTCCGGGTGATGAGTGATGAGTGATGAGGGTTTACCGGCGGTGGGTTGTCAGAGAATCGGATGCTGTCTAATTAAAATATATCTCTTATGTTTTTTTGTTTTAAAATAGCAGTTTTTTAAGTTTGAATGACTGTATATGTAATGATATATTGAGAAAACTTAAACTTTAGATTATCTTTTTGACCTTATTTGTTTTTTTGTTGGGTAATACATGTTTAGGGATCTTAAATATATTAATTAATAAAAATAAAATATTATTACAATATATGTATTATATATAAATATATATATATATATGCTTATGCTTAGGTTGTTATGTGTAAACATCTAAATACTTTTGGGATTTGATTTCTTATGTTTTCTTTTTCTTTCCAAGGTGTAAAGGTTGATAAAAAAAAAAATATCAGGGTATATTTTGGGAGTGGTAGTTGAGGTACTAATTGTAGAATAAGTGATTACCGTTGATTTTATAAACTTCATTTTTAAGGAATCTATAATTCGTATAGAGCTGATTTTTTATTATTATGTTTGGCTTAAAAGTTAATTTAGAGTTACTTCATTAGTAATTACTATTTTATTGTTAAATTTGTATGTGTATGATTGATATACGTTTATATATCGACATTGAAAAAAAATAAAATCAAAACATATATGATTATTTGTTTTGTTAAAAATGTTATTTAGACATATCAAAATCACTACAAACAAGTTCCAAGAATCTAAAATTTTAAGAATAGTTTTAAAAATACTTCTCAACTAATTAATTTATTGTTAATATTAATATGTTAAATATATAACTAAATTTTACTACCTATTAGTACCCATTAGTATTTAACAATGATAAATATCCATGACTATTAGTAACAAGTTGTAACAGATGATATTAATCTATCAATATCTATCACGATAAACAATAACATTTTATGATGATACTAATCTATCAATGTCTATCACGATAAACAATAACATTTTGTTATATTCGTATCCTTTCAAGTTAGACTATTTAGATAAACAATTTTGTTATTGTAATTATTTTTAAAATTTTAATATCAAATTATTATTTAAATAATTAAAAAATATTTTAACTTAAATATATTTATCTATAAAAAAATTTAAAGACTAAACACATATTTGAAAACTAGAGGACTAATAGAGGTTGGTTTTTACCAAATGATTTTAGTGGGAGAATCCACCTTTTTTAAAGCTTGGGTTCATCTTCGATGCATTGATTAATTATTTTTTAATGTCTAAAATAACTATTTGTAAAAGGATTTTAACTTTCAATAATTTTGTGTAACAAATTAAAAAAATTTAGAAGTTGGTTGATCTATTGAATATAAACTATAATTTTATGTATATGAAATTAGGAGTGGTGATGAAATATTTGAAAACCGAATTGATTGACAAACAAAACTGCAATGGAATCAAAATCGATTACATGCGCTTTAGTGCAGTTTGTTGAAATTGCTTTCTTATACGATTCTGTTCGATTTAATGTTTTAAACCAATTTTAAAACCGAACTGAACCACTTCAATTTTAAAAAATTAAACAAATAAGTAAATTTAAAGAAATGTTCATAAATATTTTGTTTCTAAAACTTGGTTAAATATATTGACTCGAGACCCATCGAGATCTAAAACAAGAAGGGAAATTTAGAACTCAATCTTTTGGTAGTGCGAGATTGTTCGAGATTTAAAATAGAAAGACAAAACTTATTGAAATTGGTGTTTTGATGACCTAAGATTCTTCGTGACTTAAAACAGAAAGGCAAAGTTTTTTTAACTCGGTGCTTTGGTTGCTTAAGATTGTCCGAAATTTAAAACAGAGAGACAAATTTTATCGAACTTGGTACTTTGATAACCCGAGATTGTTCGAAATTTAAAATAGAAAGACAAATTTTATCGAACTTGGTGCTTTGATGGCTTGGGATTCTATTAGATTTAACCGAACTGCATATGCAGTTTTGTTTTGATTCGATTTGACACAAACGTGCGATTTAGTTTTGTTTGGTATGAGATTGTGGTTCGTTTGGTGCAATTTTAGCTTGAAACAGAACCGTGGACACTCCTATATAAATCTGTAATATTTTGATTTTGTGTAAGCGAATTTATGAATTAAAAAAAAAAGCATCTGATCTTAAGATTAAATTTGTAGTTTAAACAAATAATTACTTAAGAAGAACTTGTTGAAAAAAAAAATTATTTTGAGTTTTTATTTAGGTAATAGATGTTTACACAAAAATATGTTTAATCCGGGCTACATCCAAGTATTTTTCTATTATAACGGAAATCAATCTACTTAATTATTCGGTTAGTGTTATTTTTTGTTTGCCGAAATTTTCATATCTTTTTTCTTAAAGTATAATGTAGAACAAGTTGGCGATCAACTCATCCATGTTAGATAACGTTGTTGGTCCCTCATGACTTAACTTATGACTTGTTTTTTTTTTTGTTGTACTCTTAAGTTATCTTGAATTGATCTAGAAAATATATTCTTCCACTCGTGTAGTGTTGAACATATCATATAATTTTTTATATCTAAGTTAGCATATAGAGTGTACAATTCAACTAAACACACATAAAACTAAAATCTGAAGTCTCATTTGAGGTCATTTAATGGGCATTATAAGTCATTCCTCCTACATTTGCCTATGGTAATTATGTGTAACATAAGTTGTGAAGATTTTTTTGACACCCAAGGTGCAGGATGCCACATCCAGCGAAACTTTATTATTTTCTTATCTATATAAATTCACTAACTCATCTAATTGGATCGAACCATGAGGCATTAACATTTCATTTTTCAAATACGTGTTTTCCTATGCCTCCTCTTGATATCCCATGAACTTGAATCTATATAGAGGTCTTAAGCCTTTACCAACTCTCACTCCAACAAAATATTAAAACCATTGTTGGATATTATGGATTAAAAAATAATTGTGTTTTTGGTAGATTTGATTATCTTCATTTAAACGTGTTTTCAAAAATAGAAAAAATCACTCAATCACAATATACATTACACTTGATTTTTCATGAAAATTAAATAAACTTTTTCAAGTCTATTGAAACTCATGATCCATTCACTATAAACAACAGCAAAAAACAACATAAAAGAAAACACAGTAGTATAAACTATATAATTTCTTATTTTTCATAAAAATAAATTCAATTTTTTTCAAGTCCATCGATGATACAAATCTATTAGATAACTCTAAACAAGTTAACAAAAAAAAAAAAAAAAACCGAATTATACACGCACTTCATAAAAATATATTTAATTTTCTTCTAACACCGATGACACTTATCAATAACATAGAAAAAAACACCAAAGAAACTATAAATTTTTTCTTACTTTTCATGAAAATAAATTCATCATTATTTTCAAGTTGATAGAAACTTATTATTGATAGAGTCTGATACATTTAGATTTCATACATGGAAGATAAAACTGAAACATTACAGAGTAACAATGAAATGTTTTGATTTATTTTAATCAACTAGTCGTAAAGGATAAATTTTGTATTTCTTTTTTACTTTCTCAACTTAATCGACAGAATTAAAGAACAAAAGATCCTTGGAAAGTTGGGCCTCAAATTGCAAATTGGGCTACCATTCTTGGTATATAGAGAGAGGAAATGGGCCATTTATCCTTCCAACTCATACATCATATTAGATTAAGGGTTTTCTAAAAATCTAATTTCGTATATGATTTTACACAATGTGCCTATTTCAATAAGAATTCCATAAAAGTCCTAGATGGGCTATAATATTTTACAAATGTATGGTACAATTTACATTATTATCTATTGAAATTAAATATACAAAATAAATAAAAGAATAAAAAAAAAAGAAGGAATTGAGGCGAATTAGACGTGAAGTACAACTTTCATGTAAACGTTCTTCATTTTTTTAAGAATGCTCCCACTCGTCCATCTTCGTCCCTTTCGATCAAAAGATTAGGGTTTTTCGTCGTCATCTAAAACAGAACATTCTCGATACGACGACTGAACGAACAACACAGGGTTTTAAATTTGATTAATTAGTAATGTTTTTCAGTTCGTATTTCAAATATGATAGGGTATATATGATATATTTATTATGTTTATACAATTTGATATCGAAATACAAATAAACATAAAACCTCACAAATTAGATGTCTATTGTGTTGTAAAAGATTTTTCGATCTGTTCTCAATGTAATCTAATAACACATTGAGTCATCTATTGTGATTTTTTGGTATAAGGACAACTATGAACTAATGCATGTTATTATTTTTGTTTTTTGGTTTAGAACTTTTTAGATATTGTAGGCTACTTCGAAAAGCAAAATCAAGTTCTGATATGGCTGTGTTTGGCTCTATTTTTTTTTTCATAAACAATGGTTATATGGTTAATGGTAGTATATATTGTGTAATTATCTCTATATGTAGTAAAAATAATTGTGCGTAGAAATGAAAGATACCTTGGTTCAAGGAGTAAACCTATGAAATCAAATAAGAATGAACCAATCATGATAGACGATATAGAGGTCTGTTGTGGAGTTTATGTTGTAAATTTATAAAGATATATTAAATAAGGTAAAACGGGCGTAACAAGATATAATATCTATATATGTTGTAGAATGAAGAAAGATATAAAGAAGAACAAATTAACTATGAACCAATTCAAGCAGTATATCCTGGAGATGATGAATACAAATTAAGAGAACCAACAGGAACACAGATTGTGCTGTACGAGGAAAAGAAACATGTGAAACCTGATGTAGTCTTTGAAACGCCGGAGACCAAAATGCCCATGCATGACCGAGGTGATGATTCATATGTGAGTATATTAAAAATTTAATGTAGTATATATACTATCATATATGAGTTGATGGTTATATTATATTTTTTTGAAGATGAATGAAGGAGATGGAACATCTGATGTACCTCTAACGATCTAACAGAGTCTGATGTTGGATAAAAATAGTTTAATATACTATTAATTTTTTTCTTAACTTATAGGTTTATGCTATTTTGTATTGTGTAGGACAATCTACCGATTGTGAAAAGATATATCCAAGGCGAAAGGGAAGAAAATATAATTTGAAAATGTACGTGTTATCTAAATTATAATATTTTTTTTAAAAAAGAAATTACACAGTAGTATAACGTGTAATTAATTATATGAAATGTAGGTATCTAAGAAGAGAAAGAGAGTTGGAGACGTGAAAAAAGTAGACAAGAAGGAACCTAATAAAAAGGAAAAAGAAATGAAAAGAAAACAGTAGGAGGAAGGACATAACGTAAAAAGGTATATAACATATATATACATATAATATTTTTTAACACAAAGGGAAATTTATTTAACAATCTAAAATGATATTATTATTTATATTGTTATAGTTATTATAGTTTTAGAAATCTAAACAAGAGAAAAAAAGGGGCACACCAGTGCTCCCATGGAGGATCTTTAATAGGTGAAAATCATGACATTTTATATATACTATTACGCACATTGTCGCGACGTGATTGTGACACGGAGCAACTAACATTCTCGTTTATTTAATTTTAAAAACAATAAATAGGTTTGGAGTTGTCATCAACCATATTAAGGTGTGATTAGTCACCCAAAAAATAAATAAGAAAATGATGGTCTCCGTAAATTAATGAAATTTAATTTCAGGACTCAATTGTGTGTAGAGAATATGTTAGTACCCTACAACACCTATAAAATGGTTATCCAGTTTTATCTAAATTAAATAGGTTCACAAAACAAAGTTTTTTATTTAGGTTTTTTAAATTCCCATAGTTACCAATTCACGTCAAAGAAAAAAAACTAAGCATAAATTGATAATTATGTATTTTCGGCGATGTTGTTGTGCGTTGGGGAAGAGCGGGTTTATTGTAGTGATAAAATAAAAACTAGTTAGATAAGGAGAACTTGCATTGCTTTCGGTTATGCCCAAAACGTCTACAACGGCCACATTTAACGCATCTCTTGAACTCCATTTAGAAGAAATTCTAATCTTCTTTGGTCTGCCAATTTGATGTTTTACATTCGATGGGAGGATGACAATGGATGAAACATCATCATGTACTTGTCATTGTTGATGATCACCTAAAGAGTTTATTAATCCTCTATATATTGAACTCAATATGTTGTTCAAATAATAATGTGAAACGTATGACTTTATTGACAAATGCTTCAGGGTCAAAACAACACATGCATGGACACAAGGTATTGCAATATATCCCACATCCTACAAGTACAAAATTTCGAAGGCAAGAATATCTGCAACCTGTTGTGATGTTGGAAGGGGACATACAAAGATTTTTTTCTTTTGAACTAAATCTCGAGCAAAGTAAATATCAAGTTCAACATGCTTCATTTTTTAGTGCAATATGAGATTAGCACTCAGGTGAATTACACTTAAATTATCACACCACATAATAGGAGGATGAGATATACTGATGCATAAGTCAAGTAATAGAGAGTAAATCCATACTAATTCAGTGGCAAGTAAAGCTAGACATCTATATTCAACTTCTGTACTATATCTAGATATAATGGACTATTTCTTCGGTCCCCAAGATACTAAATTGTTACCAAAGTAAACATAATAGTCTGATGTGAACTTTCTATCATTGGGATCAGAAGCCCAATCAACATTAGCAAAATGAACAAGTGATAAGTCATTAGTACGTTTAAGCCATAAACCGTGAGATAAAGCAACTTTGAGGTATCTTAGAATGCGTTTACATGTTGCCAATGAGCAATTTTAGGAGAATGCATAAATTGACATGCTTTGTTCACACTATATGATATCTTAGGATGTGTAAAAGTGGCATATTGTAATGCACCAACAATACTACGATACCTATAGACATCATGAAAATTATAACCTTGATGAGCAGAAATTACTGGCCCACTTACCATTAGAGTTGAGATTGGTTTTGCCTTAATCATTTATGTTTTCTGCAACAGATCAGTAATGTATTTTGTTTGAGATAGAAACATACCACCATTTGTAGGATACAATACTTCCACTCCAAGAAAATAACCGAGTGACCCAAAGTCTTTAAGAGCAAAGTTACTAATTAAAGACTAAATTAACTCATCCAAGATTTTTTCAGAATTGTCCATGTTAATTAGATCATTAGCATATACCATAATATAACAATATGAAGTATAGGTTATTCTAATTAACAGAGATGAGTCAACTTTGGATGTTCTAAAGCCTAAGGTATGTAAGCTACAACTTAACTTTTCATACCATGCTCGAGGTGCTTGCTTTAACCCATAAATAGCTTTCAGATTGCTTTCTTTAGATGAAAAACAAGAGGATGATGTGCTTTTACTTCAAATCCATAAGGTTGATCCTTATAAAAATTTTCTTCTAATTCACCAAGTAAAAATGCATTATTGTAATCTATGTAACTAGTATTGTAACTAGTTTCACAATAGGACTAAATGTCTCATTGTAATCTTTGCTCGGTGTTTGATGAAACCCTTTTGCAACTAACCGAGCTTTATATTTAGCAATTGACCCATTAGAGTTTCTTTTGATTTTAAAGACCCATTTACAGCCAACAATTTTCTAATTTTCCTGTTTCTGAGTGAGACTCCATGTGTTATTTTGTTTTAAAGCTTTAAATTAATCTTCCATAGCTTTCCTCCAGTGAGGATGCTTTAAAGCTTCTTTAGCAGTAGTAGGTTCAGTCTCAATATAATCAATTAATAAAACTTTAGGTTTATAAATACCACTTTTACTCCAAGTTACCATTGGATGAGTATTGAGATTCAAGGACTGATTTATATTGGTGAAGTCATCTCGGGTCTGTGATGTTATTTGTTCATCCTCATGATCTCCTCTTGGTAACTCATCTCCATATTTTTCATGACTTTCTGTTTCTAAGGGATACACAACAGTAGAATTCAGGTTATCATTATTAGCAGTAACTGTATCAGTATGTTGCCTCTCTTCATTATGATTCATTTTTGGTTTATGGACTATGGACTGGATTGGAGGAGGCATGACACTTTTTGACAGGAGTTTACAATGAGATGAGAAAGATGCATAGGGAAATGATTTTTTTATTGAATAGAACATGTCTGGATATGTAAGTGCGGCCATCTTGAGAAAGACATTTATAAACTTTGTGGGATGAACTGTAGCCTAGGAAGGTACATGGTGTGGATCTGTAAGATAATTTGTGGGATTGATAAGGTTTGATGAAAGGATAACATTGACAACAAAATTTTTTTAGAGAAGGATAATTAGGTTTTCGACCAAATAACTTCTCCAATAGACTAAGTTGATTGAGAATAGGTGTGGGTAGCAGATTGATAAGATACACACTTGTAGAGAAAGCTTCATCCCAAAAGGACAAAGGTAAGTAGCTTGAGAGAAGAGTAAGACTCATGTTCATAATGTGTCTATGTTTTCTCTCAACTATTCCATTTTGTTGTGAAGTGTGTGGACGTGTTAATCTATGTTCAATGTCATGGTTGTTTAGGTAAGGTATGAAAGGTTTGAATTCACTTTCCTTGTCAGTTTGAAAGCTTATGATTGGTCGGCCAAGTTGTTTTCAATGAATGTTTTGAAATTTTGAAAAGCTACAAATGTATCAGACTTGGATTGAAGAAAATATATCTAAGTATATCTATTGTATGCATTAACAAAGCTAATATAATATCTATAGCCATTTCTAGACAGCTTAAAAGCAGGGCCCCAAAGATCACATACAATGAGTTGTAAAGGATATGTATATTGAGTATTTGAAGTGGGGAAGGGAAGAGCATGATGTTTTCCTAGAGTACACGCTTCACATAAATTCATTTTATTCATAAAAATATTGCCATTATGGACAGTTTTCAAGGCATTTCAGACAATGTTTGAGTGATGATGACCTAATCTCCTATGCCATATACCAATATCATTCACATGAGAATTAGATAAGACAATACTTAAAGCAATAGAACTAGTATTAGATTCAGACTTCAAAAAAACTTGGAGGAGGTGATTTGAGGCTAAACTTGTATAAATCATCACAGAGGTTTTCTTGGAGAAGAACTTGACTAGTTCCATGATTCTTCACATAACAAACAACGGGATGAAATTCAAAAAATACTTTGTTATTCTTTGCAAATTGGAAGACACTAATCAAATTCTTTGTAATGGAGGGGACATGAAGTAAATTTTCCAGAACCAAAGTTTTTGAAGGAATAAAGGACGAATTAAAATGTAAAGAACCATAATGAAGTATTGGCAAACCTGACCCATTTGCTGCATATATATGATTTCCTCCATTATAATCAACTCTAGGGGATAGGTTGCTCAAGCTCTGTGTTAAATGATTTGTGGCTCCAGTGTCAGAGTACCAATTACTATCAACATTCAGATCAGGAGCAGCAATCATGGCAGCCATCTATGGATTCTGAAAGTTATTAGTGTAGGAAGATGTAGATGAGTTTGGAGAAAAACTTGAGTTATTTCTTGGGGCATATCGAAAGTAGCATCGATCAGCAATGTGATCGAATTTTGTGTAGATTTGACACTATGATTTGTTTCTGTTTCCTTTTCCTCCTCAATTTGATCTACCTCCACCACGGTTCCTTTGGTTATATTGAGAGTTATTATTTGTGTACTAAAAATTGTTTTGATTGCCTCGGTTGAGGCTTTCACCTTCATTTTTTAATTGTTGAGTAACAACATTTACAATGGGTAGAGAAACATCATTGCTAATTTTATTTTCAATCTATGAAGCAACAAAGACATAATATCTTGAACAAATGGGGAGTCAGTACGGGCAGAGATAATTGATATCATGGATTGATATTTTGATCCTAATCCAACAAGTATATATAATATGTGATCATCAGTAGAAACAGGTTTGTTGATGGAAGCAAGGCATCAACACATTGCTCGATTTTGAGAAAATACTCTTTTAATGGCATAACTTCCTTCTTTATATTGTGAAGCTTATTTTTAAATTGCATAGCCTGTGCCAAGTATCGAGAGGAATAGATACCTTGTAATGTTTCCCATATTTTTTTCGTAGAGGTGCAGTGGAGCATATGACGTACTTTGAAAATTAGTATAATGTATGGTGATACATTATAATATAAAGTTTATATTTTAATCAAACTTTATTATATAAATTTAATTTTGGATATGATTCAAAATTAATTTATGAGAGATAAAATATTTGAATGAGTTCAAATATTAATTTAATATGAATTTGATTCATATTAAAATTATTGGTTATGAGAGAAATTTGAATATGATTCAAATTTAATTTAAGTTAAATATAAGATATTTAATTTAGCTATTAATTAAAATTAATAATTTTAGTTTAATTTTAGGAGAATTTTAAAAAATAGTAGATTTTACGAAATATTTACAACATATACAAATTTTGTCACTGATAGTCATTGATATGCTATAGTGATATAATACTATAACATAAAATTTTATTATTGCTTGTAAATATTTTAATTTATTTTGCTATTTTTAAAAATTCTCCTTAATTTTATTTAATTAAAATTGATTTGATTAAATTAATTTAAAACTATAAGATATTGGAGAGATATTCATTAAATATGATTTAAATAAAATATTAATTAAATATGATTTAATTAATTAATTAACTAGTTGATTTGAAATTTCTATTAATTTAATATTTTTTAAATTAATAGAATCTCGTGATTCTTTCCTACTCCCTCAATTTGGAGTCCCAATTTGGAGTTTTAATAGGTTTTCAGATGCGTCAAACTAAGTTTTTCTTTCTCTAATCTATAATTAGAAAGCATGCTTAGCATTTAAGTTATAATAAGAAAATTAGTTTTTGTATTATTTTGCCAACGTATAGGTATTTTGTGATTCTAAAATTAAATTGAAGAATAATTCTATAAAATATTTCGGTGTCATGGACTTTTATCCCTTCATACATAACACATTCGTCGACTCATGTGTCCCTAAATTGTTTGTTTAACCATAAGCTACATCATATAATGAAAGTTGATAATATAATGACATACATAAGGAAAAAATTAATCTAAAGATATTACATATTTTCGTAAGTTACATGGGGAGCATCGAACACATCGCGTTGTAGTATCCTATATTAGGCAATGAGTGTGTGCATTCTCACCTAAAGAAACAAGAAACTTCAGTGTTACGCCAAACTATATACACCTCTACCGAATAGAGTTGGTATGGTCTCATAAGCCTATGTCTACATTTGTATACTCATTAGACGAACTACAGTTTCAAATGCTAAAGATAAATAAATGTCACACCATGAAACTTTATGTACTTGGAAGGCAAGGGCAAACCCCAGGAGAGTATACTTCACGACATAACTTCATACAAAATTTCAGGAGCATTTCAAAGTTATTAAGACATATAAATATAAATATTTTTGGGTTTTTTTTCAAAAATGAAAGAAAAAATAACAAACAATGTACACTCCGTAGAAAAAAATCACTAAAATAAAAAATTCATTACATTTTTATTTTTTATGAAGGGTAAATAGTTTGTTTTTTATTTCTATTTTTAACAAATTCTCAAAAAAAAAAAAAAAAAAATCGACTGAGAGAAAAAAAAATTTATGGTTAACAACTTAACACCTCAATTTATTCTTTAATTTGTTTTGTTAAAAACAAACATAAGTTATCATCATAATTGCTGGAATAGCTCAGTTGGTTAGAGCGTGTGGCTGTTAACCACAAGGTCGGAGGTTCAAGCCCTCCTTCTAGCGATAAGTTATCATCATATTTTTTTTTAATTCATCTTCTTCCAACGGTAACTCTCATCATATCTTTTTTAACTTTGAATTATTTTCATTAATAAGTAAAAATTTCTTCCGCATCCTTCTTCTTCCAACGGTAACTCTCTCTACTTCCTCTCATTTCTCCCCTTCTCTTTCGCTCTCTGTGAGTTGCCGATCCACGCCATCGTCTTCTCCTAGCCCTAACGGCGCCGGAATCAAGAGCGGCAGACCCCTCGGAAACCCAATTCGTCTTCCAAAGTCCTTTTGTTCCACCGTCACCGTCAGATCCCGACTCCATGGTTCTTGATTCCAAACCCTCGCCCCTCTCCCTTCTTCCAACGGTAACTCTCTCTACTTCCTCTCCCCTTCTCTTTCGCTCTCTGTGAGTTGCCCATCTTGCCGATCCACGCCATCGTCTTCTCCTAGCCCTAACGGCGCCGGAATCAAGAGCGGCAGACCCTCGGAAACCCAATTCGTCTTCCAAAGTCCTTTTGTTCCACCGTCACCGTCAGATCCCGACTCCATGGTTCTTGATTCCAAACCCTCGCCGGCTAAGTTGAAGAGCCCGCTTCCACCTAGGTCTCCCTCTTCTAACCCACTTAAGCGGAAGGTATGAAGACCGTTCCTGAGAATTCCATCTTTGGATTGTCTTATTCGGGTATGAAGGTATTTTACGTGTTGTGGTGTGATTATGGGGGTTTTGGATTATTTGTCTTAATTTCGGTGGTGTAGTGACAGTTTTAGTTTAAGATTCAAGTTTGGAAGTTTTGCCTGTGAACTGTTTGTGTGATTTTCAGGTGGTAGTGCGCTTGCTGCCGCCATCCAAGGACGGAGATGAAGGGGATAATATAATACAGAAGGTTATGTGTCGATGAAGTTAGCGGACAGTGGGCAGATGCAGATGAATTCTTTAATGAGGTAAACCTGATCAGAGGATTACTTGAAAGCAAACCTATTCTTTATTTGAATTTCGATAATTAAAGATTTGTCATAAAAAAAAAAAGAGGGGGAACTTCACTTTTGGCCTAACCAAAACCAGACCACCTACTCTTAGCGTTCTAGACATAGCATCGATTTTGATGAGGGGAGTTGCCAATTGGATCGATATTATTTATGGGGCCATATTCCTTAGGGAAAAACTTTCTCAGAATTTTATGATTTTGATCTGGTTTGATGTAGAAATATGGAAAGGCAGCTGTGGATAACCTCCATCAGATAAATTAGGAAGCGGATTAAAAAATATATGATATGGTTATGCCATCAGTATATATCTACAACAAAAGAAAACAAAAAGAATTAGATACTTAAGAATTCAAATAGCAATATTTATTAAGAGTTCTACACTTCAATGATTTTACATAAAATTCTCACTCTCCCTCTATTGTAGCCTTTTCCAGCCACTGCACAAATGCCCACGGTCTGTTCAAGACGATGTGGCCCTGAGAACAGAATATACAGTTTAATGAAATACGAAAAAGAATCCTACACATTTGAAAACAAGACATTACATTTCATGGGAAAGAAACAATGAGTACGTCCAAAGTAACAATAACTGAGTTAAATGAAGATAAAGAAGGAGGTGCAAAGAAATATGCTTTAAAATCTCATTACTGGTTCTATTATTATCATTAATAAGATTGATTTATTCTATAAATTGTCTTCAATATCTTTAGAGCACAGTTGTAAAGGAGATCCTAGTTCATATTGCCAAAACTCAAATCTTAATATTTTTTTTGAAGAGTTAGGCAAATCACTATTTAGATGCGGACTACTTTAATACTTCAATGAGATATTTTGTGGCTGTACAGGAACAGGCTATGTGAAAGAGACCAGGCTATTCGCAAACTGGAAAGGGAAATAGAAGATAAAGATAGGGAATTGCAATCAATTAAATTAGACAACGACGCAGTGTGTTTTTTTTTCCCCCCTCATGCTTGATGTGCTTACATAAGAATGTTTTGTAATGATCTGCTTTTTTCTTCACTAACCCTTTTATTCTATAATTTCTTCACAGGCTTGGGCCAAGGATGATCTTCTGCGGGAACAAGATAAGGAAATAGCAACTTAAAGGTTACATTTTTTGTTGATGCCCTTCAATTTTTCCCTTCTTTTGCCATTGATTTTACTTTTTGCTTACGCTAACATCCTAGCACATTCTTTAGTATTTTAATTTTATTGCAGTACATTATATTGAATCTTCATTTTCCTTGGCTGTGCTATAAATGGTGTTTCTTCTATATGGATTTGCATTATACAACAGTACCGTATTAAGTCATAAAGTTAAGAAAATTAGAAAGACACCCTTTGTAGGAGAGAACATGATCCTTCCTTTAAAGTAAATTGAGAGAATTTCCTCTACTTCCTCAATTTTAAGGCTTGAGGTTTGAAGAACAAGGATGAATAATCAACGAAAGAGGAATGAAGAGGTTTCTCCTTTAGCGAAAATAGCGATTTTTCGTTTTTCATACTTCCAAAAACACACAATTATGAACTTATTGTGCATTAAATTGATCGAGAGGCCTTCCAATTGTTTGTTAATCTATAGTTTCTGTCTCTATTTTAATTAACTGCTACAAGTAGAAGCTTAACTACATGGTTAGAGTTTATCAAAAAAGGAAAGAAAAAAAGAAGAAAGATCATGTGATAAATTTATAGAAATGCCATTAAATTATTTTCTAACCTTTGATTTCTGTTTCTGTGGTAAATTACTGCTACTAGAAATCTAATTGTGTTCGGTTAGTTAGACTTCATGGGTTTGAATTTATTTATTTTTTTGTTAAAGAGGTTCCATTATACAGAATACCCCTAAACTTTGTACTTTATATAGAAATACCATTGAAAACACACTCAAGACATAAACTACCAAAAGAGTTAAAAATACAGTTACTATAATTATCCTAATTTTAGTAATAAATGAAATTGAGAGAATTTCCTTTGATTTTCAGGAACAAGGATAATTAATCAATGAAAAAGAAATGAAGAGGTTTATCCATGCAAGCTTCAAACCAAAGTCAAGGATGTCGATCCTTCCAGGGGAGTCCAAAGTTCCCCCTTATTCTTCTCCCTTTATTTGATTTTCAAAAGCTTGCAATTTTTTAAGTGGGGTGGGCAATAGCTTACATGTTTAGTCTAAACTTGGGGGTTCAAATGTTTTGCCCAAATTTCAAAATTTCTAAAAAAAATTTCCTTACAATAAGGAGCATTATACCTTATTAGCTTACTTAGATCTTGCATAAAAAGCATGACCGGCAACCCTTGACCACTGAGCTTGGGTTTGTGATGTAAAATTCTGAATGTTGATGATTATATGTGCTGAAATTTGAGAATAAGCTGCCGTCTTTTTTGGTTTACGTCCCTTTTTAGCGATATCTTATTGAGATGTTAGCGATATCTTGTTGAGATGTGAATGCTTGATTGAGAAAATGGTATGTGTGTTGTGAATGCTTGATTGCATGTATATAATAAATAAGTGCATGGATACTTTTCTAGCTTTGTCTTCCTTTGTTGCTTTGCCGTGACTTACCTATGATGCGCTTAGTCCAAACCTAGCCTAGATAGAGTTAAAAAAGGATAGGAGGTACTCTTTAGAAATTGAGATGGTTTTAATAAATAACATGAGTTAGGAGCCGTTTGTCTAGCCACAATGAACTGAATCCCTTTAGAAAAGGGTGGACATTAACAAAACTTGTTGCCACTTCGAAGGGAGTAGTCAAACTTAGAAACTAAGTGTAGAACCATAGAAAGGTTAGCCCACCGGTTCTAGCAAGACCTAGTTACCACATTGCATATCAAAGAAAGAATAGAGAGACTTGCAAACGTAAACAGTGACACAATTAAGAGCTAAAAAAAACAAACAACATATGCAATATACATCAGAAAAATCCCATAAAAAATGAGGGGAAACTTCACTTATGGCCTAACCAAAACCAGACCACCTACTCTTAGCGTTCTAGACATAGCATCGAGTTTGATGAGGGCTTTGAAAAGAGGAGGAATCCTCCCCGTTCCACACTAGGGGGAAAACGAGGCTTGTTGTCACTCCGAAGGGAGCAGTCAAACTTAGCATTGAGTTTGACGAGGGCTTTGAAAAGAGGAGGAATCCTCCCCGTTCCATAGTAGGGGGAAAACGAGGCTTGTTGTCACTCCGAAGGGAGCAGTCAAACTTAGAAACTAAGTCTAGAACCATAGAAAGGTTACCCCACCGGTTCTTGTGTGCGTACCAAAGAAACAAAAGAGATAGTTGCAAATGTAAAACGTAAAACAGTGAGACAATTAAGAGCTAAAAAAAACAAACAACATATGCAATATACATCAGAAAAATCCCATAAAAAATGAGGGGAAACTTCACTTATGGCCTAACCAAAACCAGACCACCTACTCTTAGCGTTCTAGACATAGCATCGAGTTTGATGAGGGCTTTGAAAAGAGGAGGAATCCTCCCCGTTCCACACTAGGGGGAAAACGAGGCTTGTTGTCACTCCGAAGGGAGCAGTCAAACTTAGCATTGAGTTTGACGAGGGCTTTGAAAAGAGGAGGAATCCTCCCCGTTCCATAGTAGGGGGAAAACGAGGCTTGTTGTCACTCCGAAGGGAGCAGTCAAACTTAGAAACTAAGTCTAGAACCATAGAAAGGTTACCCCACCGGTTCTTGTGTGCGTACCAAAGAAACAAAAGAGATAGTTGCAAATGTAAAACGTAAAACAGCGAGACAATTAAGAGCTAAAAAAAACAAACAACATATGCAATATACATCAGAAAAATCCCATAAAAAATGAGGGGAAACTTCACTTATGGCCTAACCAAAACCAGACCACCTACTCTTAGCGTTCTAGACATAGCATCGAGTTTGATGAGGGCTTTGAAAAGAGGAGGAATCCTCCCCGTTCCACACTAGGGGGAAAACGAGGCTTGTTGTCACTCCGAAGGGAGCAGTCAAACTTAGCATTGAGTTTGACGAGGGCTTTGAAAAGAGGAGGAATCCTCCCCGTTCCATAGTAGGGGGAAAACGAGGCTTGTTGTCACTCCGAAGGGAGCAGTCAAACTTAGAAACTAAGTCTAGAACCATAGAAAGGTTACCCCACCGGTTCTTGTGTGCGTACCAAAGAAACAAAAGAGATAGTTGCAAATGTAAAACGTAAAACAGTGACACAATTAAGAGCTAAAAAAAACAAACAACATATGCAATATACATCAGAAAAATCCCATAAAAAATGAGGGGAAACTTCACTTATGGCCTAACCAAAACCAGACCACCTACTCTTAGCGTTCTAGACATAGCATCGAGTTTGATGAGGGCTTTGAAAAGAGGAGGAATCCTCCCCGTTCCACACTAGGGGGAAAACGAGGCTTGTTGTCACTCCGAAGGGAGCAGTCAAACTTAGCATTGAGTTTGACGAGGGCTTTGAAAAGAGGAGGAATCCTCCCCGTTCCATAGTAGGGGGAAAACGAGGCTTGTTGTCACTCCGAAGGGAGCAGTCAAACTTAGAAACTAAGTCTAGAACCATAGAAAGGTTACCCCACCGGTTCTTGTGTGCGTACCAAAGAAACAAAAGAGATAGTTGCAAATGTAAAACGTAAAACACGAGACAATTAAGAGCTAAAAAACAAACAAACAACATATGCAATATACATCAGAAAAATCCCATAAAAAATGAGGGGAAACTTCACTTATGGCCTAACCAAAACCAGACCACCTACTCTTAGCGTTCTAGACATAGCATCGAGTTTGATGAGGGCTTTGAAAAGAGGAGGAATCCTCCCCGTTCCACACTAGGGGGAAAACGAGGCTTGTTGTCACTCCGAAGGGAGCAGTCAAACTTAGCATTGAGTTTGACGAGGGCTTTGAAAAGAGGAGGAATCCTCCCCGTTCCATAGTAGGGGGAAAACGAGGCTTGTTGTCACTCCGAAGGGAGCAGTCAAACTTAGAAACTAAGTCTAGAACCATAGAAAGGTTACCCCACCGGTTCTGTGTGCGTACCAAAGAAACAAAAGAGATAGTTGCAAATGTAAAACGTAAAAAACGAGACAATTAAGAGCTAAAAAAAAACAAACAACATATGCATTATACATCAGAAAAATCCCATTCAGATTGTTTTATCTTCTCATGTTGGGCTACTTCCAAGCAATGTTTTAAGTGAAGGGTGATAATAGCTCACTTGTTTAGTCTAACTTGGGGATTTCAAATTTTGTCCAAATTTCAAAATTTTTCAAAAGTTTTTCATTACAATAATGAGCATCATAGCTTCTTAGATCTTGCATAAAAGGCATGACTGTCAACCCTTGAGCACTAAGCTCGGGTTTGTGACGTGAGATTCTGAATTTTGATGAGTATATGTACTGAAATTTGAGAATAAGCTTATGTCCTTTTTGTGTTTGCTAAGTTTCAACTAATACTCTCAGTATTTATCTTTGTGCTTATGTGATAGATTTGTTATGCACTGTAGTGATGTGGGTGTTTCCTTATTTTCTGCATAAATACTGCTTATTTTTTTGCATCTTAATTGGTACTGAAATTTGTTTGTTTCAGTGGAAGAGGCACTATCAGCATTGACATGTACATGTGATTTTAAGCAAGAACCAGGAGAGAGTTTTAGTGTGCCGTATTTAGAATTGCCGATATCTTTTTCCCGTTTCAGCAAGTATTCCTGATAGTGGGGGTAACTCTCAAGTCTGCAGTCTTTTCTTCATGAAATTTGTAGATTATCTAAGAATACTAATATCATTTAATGGTGACATTTTTTAGCAACTTTTCTTAACCACACTTTTTCATTAAGTTTACTCTTGTTTAATTGACAGATTCTTCCAGTAATGCTAGATATTGGTTCTAACAACGAGAAGTTACTTAATGATCCTCTTTGTAAGTGAAAGGGAAACCTTCATGTCTTTTATCTCCATATTTTCCTTGTAATGTATTTTGCTTATATTGCTCTGTTTCTGTTGTCAATGACGATATATCTGGGCTTTTTGTTGTTGTTGTGGTGGTGGTGGTGAAATATTTTATTTAAGCCTCTAGTTAATATTTATGCTTACTTAACAGAAAATTTGTTGCTTGAGCTTGCTTCATTTCGTCCTTTTACTTGTTTAAGTCCTCCAAAAAGTATTCATTACTTTAATAAATTCCCTCACCAGCATCATCACCTCTTAGTCAACAAACTGTTTTTTCCCAAATGCAAAAAAGGAAAAAAAAAAAAATAAAGACAATCAAGAACAACCATCAACAACATGAAAAAAAAGAAAGAAAAAGATAGCTACTGAAAAACATTACTACCCATTTTCATTATCATAATCCTCTACTATGCTTTTCCACCTTCTAACCCATTTTTCCATTGCAGGATTTATTGGAGTTGAGGAGTCCCATAATCTTTATGTTCTGTTTGTTTCTCCATCACTTTTTCAAGCTGTTCAATTGGAGTTCCATCTTCAGGTAATATTATGTGTTTGTTTCTAAGATTATTTTTGAAACACTTGTTTTTGTTGTCTCCATCCACCAACTGTTTGATGAAATGCCGCATTGAGAACAATTTTGGGTTCTTGGGAAGCATGTGATCTATGTGTTGTGGAATTTGTATAATTAGTTAGAGTGATTTAGAAAAACTTTTGTATTTGTAGTTGGATAGATAATTCATTCCATATTTAGAGCATGATTAAGAGTTATTTTGAAAATGTTAAAATTACTTCAAAAGATATTTGGATAATTTAAATGACTTTCTATTGTATGATGATCACGTTTTGATAGATCGAAAAATTTTCTTCTTCTTCTTCGTTTCTTCCTGCTGCTATTCGACCTTCAACCTTGAGTGTAGTTGCTTGGCTGTCGAATTGCCACCACTCAAAGTCACTCCCTCGCCTTCTTATCACTCTTAATTTCCTTGACAACAATCAAACTGCTACAGAACAATCGAATTTTTTTTGATTAATTTTCACCCTTGTTTTCTTTGAAAAGTTTAAACTTCCATACCGATATATTGGGAAACTTCACATTCCTCGGGACATTAAAAGCTCAAGAGCATTGATTTTGAGCAAAATAAAAATGAAAATCCCTTTTAATTTCCAGCAGACCCTATTTGAAGTTCATTGTATTTTCTTCTTCAACTACAGGTTGACATGATTGTCTTGACAGATGGAAGTCTATTCTTGGCCTCGGTGACCTTGGAGTTCAGGGAATAGAATACTAGATTGGAGGGAGAAGAGTATCTATCAATGTTGATGATTTTATGGAAGCCGTGCATACATGTTGGCCTAAAGCTATTGTTCAGGTTTATTGGTTAAGATATCAAATTTTTAACTGTGTTCACTGCCAGTAATCAGTATCGTAATCTCGTAATTTGATTTGAATGATGCCAGTTTGAGGATTTTCAAATGAAATGGGCTTTTGAAACATTACAACGTTATCGTAAGAGGTTCTGCATGTTCAACGATGACATACAAGTGAGTAGTTGATGATGTATTCATGCAGTTAATAATTACTTAAAAGGACATTCGTTTTCGTTTATTTCATTTCATAAAGGGAACTGCTGGTGTTGCTCTCGTTGGACTATTGGGAACTGTGAGAGCGGGCGGCGATTGAGTGATTTTGTTAACCAAAAGATAGTAGTGGTAGGGGCTGGAAGGTATTGTCAGCTGTTTAACTTTAACATTTTCTCCAAATAGCAATACTGCTAACGATTTAGGGATCATAAGCCTTGTCCTTTTTGTTGAAACAAAAGTGGTTGTTTGAAAGAGGAATTACTATTACTATTACTATTACGTGAATATAAGAGATGAAAACTTTGGAAACTATAGTTCAATCCTTTTGGTTTAACCTTCATTTGTTTCAACATGCTGTTTTTTCCCCTCTTTCAACTTTAGTGCAGGGCTCGGTGTTCTTAACATGACTATTCAGGCTGTTTCGAGAATGGCAGGGAACAACGATTCTAGTGCAAGAAACCAATTTTTTTTTCTAATAGACAAAGATGTAAGAATCTTTTTCAAACTTTCATTTCTCACTTTCTGCATCAGTCTGTCCAAGTTTTTCCTTCCATGAGAGTTACTGATTTCAGAAACCAATCAGATGGGGTTCAGAATTTGGATAGCTTTATTATGGGTTAATTTGTATGACACAGTTTCTTGTGAAAAGTATGAGGCAGTTGAAGAAGTTAAATGACTTGTGGTGTAGTAATCATTGTCAAACTCAAGTGGTTTTTAACTTAAAAAGAAAGAGGGAAAATATGAACTTAGTCCTATGCAGATTAGTGTTTTAAAGAGGAAAAATATGAACTTAGTCCTATGCAGATTAGTGTTTTAAGTCTTCTATCTAATTGTTCGTGGGATAAATGCAGTTACTTTATCAGAAACAAAGAAGAAAAGGAAGGGACCACAAGAAATCAATGGTGGAATCGATCAGGCAGGGTGTGGAAAATTACAACTCAGTTTTTGTTTTCACTGTTGAGAACATGAGAAACCTCAAGTTCAAGGAACTCAGGGAGCAGCTGAAGTCAACTAGCAGGCAAGTTCTACTTTCTGAATTCTGTATTATTTAATCTGCGTCATCATTTCAAATATTGATTAGTGATACAAATGTACTTTCTCTATGTTGTTTGGTTAGCTTCTAGATAGCACGAGAAAAGATATGAATAATAAATAGCATATTTTTAAAACTCAAAAGATAAAATCATAATGAAATAGCATTCCTTAGGAGAAAGGATGAGGACACGTTGTTTCTACAAACCTAATTTTAGTTTTGCAGTTTGAAATACTTGTGTAGTTTAGTTTAGATATATATTTAAACTAGCACGTTAAATAATAGTTTGCCCTGTTTGTGTTTGCTAAGTTTCAACTAATACTCTCAGTATTTATCTTTGTGCTTATGTGATAGATTTGTTATGCACTGTAGTGATGTGGGGTGTTTCCTTATTTTCTGCATCTTAACTACCTTATTTTCTGCATCTTAAATACCTTATTTTTTTGCATCTTAATTGGTACTGAAATTTGGTTTGTTTCAGTGAAAGAGGCACTATCAGCATTGACATGTACATGTGATTTTAAGCAAGAACCAGGAGAGAGAGTTTTAGTGTGCCGTATTTAGAACTTGCCGATATCTTTTTCCCGTTTCAGCAAGTATTCCTGATAGTGGGGGTAACTCTCAAGTCTGCAGTCTTTTCTTCATGAAATTTTGTAGATTATCTAAGAATACTAATATCATTTAATGGTGACATTTTTTAGCAACTTTTCTTAACCACACTTTTTCATTAAGTTTACTCTTGTTTAATTGACAGATTCTTCCAGTAATGCTAGATATTGGTTCTAACAACGAGAAGTTACTTAACGATCCTCTTTGTAAGTGAAAGGGAAACCTTCATGTCTTTTATCTCCATATTTTTCTTTGTAATGTATTTTGCTTATATTGCTCTGTTTCTGTTGTCAATGATGATATATCTGGGCTTTTTGTTGTTGTTGTTGTTCTGGTGGTGGTGGTGGTGGTGGTGAAATATTTTATTTAAGCCTCTAGTTAATATTTATGCTTACTTAACAGAAAATTTGTTGCTTGAGCTTGCTTCATTTCGTCCTTTTACTTGTTTAAGTCCTCCAAAAAGTATTCATTACTTTAATAAATTCCCTCACCAGCATCATCACCTCTTAGTCAACAAACTGTTTTTTCCCAAATGCAAAAAAGGAAAAAAAAAAGATAAAGACAATCAAGAACAACCATCAAACAACATGAAAAAAAGAGAAGAAAAAGATAGCTACTGAAAAACATTACTACCCATTTTCATTATCATAATCCTCTACTATGCTTTTCCACCTTCTAACCCATTTTTCCATTGCAGGATTTATTGGAGTTGAGGAGTCCCATAATCTTTATGTTCTGTTTGTGTTTCTCCATCACTTTCTCAAAGCTGTTCAATTGGAGTTCCATCTTCAGGTAATATTGATGTGTTTGTTTCTAAGATTATTTTATTGAACACTTGTTTTTGTTGTCTCCATCCACCAACTGTTTGATAAAATGCCGCATTGAACAATTTTGTGGGTTCTTGGGAAGCATGTGATCTATGTGTTGTGGAATTTGTATAATTAGTTAGAGTGATTTAGAAAAACTTTTGTATTTGTAGTTGGATAGATAATTCATTCCATATTTAGAGCATGATTAAGAGTTATTTTGAAAATGTTAAAATTACTTCAAAAGATATTTGGATAATTTAAATGACTTTCTATTGTATGATGATCACGTTTGATAGATCGAAAAATTTTCTTCTTCTTCTTCGTTTCTTCCTGCTGCCTATTCGACCTTCAACCTTGAGTGTAGTTGCTTGGCTGTCGAATTGCCACCACTCAAAGTCACTCCCTCGCCTTCTTATCACTCTTAATTTCCTTGACAACAAAGTCAAACTGCTACAGAACAATCGAATTTTTGTTTGATTAATTTTCACCCTTGTTTTCTTTGAAAAGTTTAAACTTCCATACACGATATATTGGGAAACTTTCACATTCCTCGGGACATTAAAAGCTCAAGAGCATTGATTTTGAGCAAAATAAAAATGAAAATCCCTTTTAATTTCCCAGCAGCACATATTTGAAGTTCATTGTATTTCTTCTTCCAACTACAGTTGACATGATTGTCTTGACAGATGGAAGTCGTATTCTTGGCCTCGGTGACCTTGGAGTTCAGGAATAGGAATACCTAGACTTGGAGGAGAAGAGTATCTATCAATTGTTGATGATTTTTATGGAAGCCGTGCATACATGTTGGCCTAAAGCTATTGTTCAGGTTTATTGGTTAAGATATCAAATTTTTAACTGTGTTCACTGCCAGTAATCAGTATCGTAATCTCGTAATTTGATTTTGAATGATGCCAGTTTGAGGATTTTCAAATGAAATGGCCTTTTGAAACATTACAACGTTATCGTAAGAGGTTCTGCATGTTCAACGATGACATACAAGTGAGTAGTTGATGATGTATTAATGCAGTTGATAATTACTTAAAAGGACATTCGTTTTCGTTTATTTCATTTCATAAAGGGAACTGCTGGTGTTGCTCTCGTTGGACTATTGGGAACTGTGAGAGCTCAAGGGCGGCCATTGAGTGATTTTGTTAACCAAAAGATAGTAGTGGTAGGGGCTGGAAGGTATTGTCAGCTGTTTAACTTTAACATTTTCTCCAAATAGCAATACTGCTAACGATTTAGGGATCATAAGCCTTGTCCTCTTTGTTGAAACAAAAGTGGTTGTTTGAAAGAGGAATTACTATTACTATTACTATTACGTGAATATAAGAGATGAAAACTTTGGAAACTATAGTTCAATCCTTTTGGTTTAACCTTCATTTGTTTCAACATGCTGTTTTTTCCCCTCTTTCAACTTTAGTGCAGGGCTCGGTGTTCTTAACATGACTATTCAGGCTGTTTCGAGAATGGCAGGGAACAACGATTCTAGTGCAAGAATCTTTTTCTAACTTTCATTCTCAATTTCTGCATCAGTCTGTCCAAGTTTTTCCTTCCATGAGAGTTACTGATTTCAGAAACCAATCAGATGGGGTTCGGAATTTGGATAGCTTTATTATGGGTTAATTTGTATGACGCAGTTTCTTGTGAAAAGTATGAGGCAGTTGAAGAAGTTAAATGACTTGTGGTGGTAGTAATCATTGTCAAACTCATGTGGTTTTTAACTTAAAAAGAAAGAGGGAAAATGTGAACTTAGTCCTATGCAGATTAGTGTTTTAAAGAGGAAAAATATGAACTTAGTCCTATGCAGATTAGTGTTTTAAGTCTTCTATCTAATTGTTCGTGGGATAAATGCAGTTACTTTATCAAAAACAAAGAAGAAAAGGAAGGGACCACAAGAAATCAATGGTGGAATCGATCAGGCAGGGTGTGGAAAATTACAACTCAGTTTTTGTTTTCACTGTTGAGAACATGAGAAACCTCAAGTTCAAGGAACTCAGGGAGCAGCTGAAGTCAGCTAGCAGGCAAGTTCTACTTTCTGAATTCTGTATTATTTAATCTGCGTCATCATTTCAAATATTGATTAGTGATACAAATGTACTTTCTCTATGTTGTTTGGTTAGCTTCTAGATAGCACGAGAAAAGATATGAATAATAAATAGCATATTTTTAAAACTCAAAAGATAAAATCATAATGAATAGCATTCCTTAGGAGAAAGGATGAGGACACGTTGTTTCTATAAACCTAATTTTAGTTTTGCCAGTTTGAAATACTTGTGTAGTTTAGTTTAGATATATATTTAAACTAGCACGTTAAATAATAGTTTGCCCTGTTTGTGTTTGCTAAGTTTCAACTAATACTCTCAGTATTTATCTTTGTGCTTATGTGATAGATTTCTTATGCACTGTAGTGATTTGGGGTGTTTTCTTATTTTCTGCATCTTAGCTACCTTATTTGCTGCATCTTAATTGCTAACGATTTAGGGATCATAAGCCTTGTCCTCTTTGTTGAAAAAAAAAAGTGTTGTTTGAAAGAGGAATTACTATTACTATTACGTCAAATTACATATTGAATGAAAAAGAAAATTACAATTTCTTTTAGCGCTATGTAATGGTAGTCAGGTATAGTAGTCATGCCTTTGCTCTAGCTTATATATTCATGTCTATGTTACTTTCACACTTCTATTTATTAATTTCATGAAGTCAGTGGGTTTGCAAAATGAAAGAATCGTCATCCTTTTTAAACCACTAGTCCTAATGTTTCAAATGAATTTTCCAATTTCTTTTTGGGCTGATGTTTCCATAGCCCGTTTCTTAACAAATTGCATGCCCTCTTCCATTTTTAAGGGTGAGATACCTTTTTGTATCTTATGCCCCAAACAACATTTGTTTCTCATTCCACCCAAAATAATTGGTTATACTTGATTTGTCCAAGACGTTCGGCCTCAACATACAAAGTTGGATCCAAAGACCTTAAAATATATCTTTTTGGTTATTCTCGTGTTCTTTGAACATTCCTCCTTTTATTCCTCACCTTCTTTCTCTTCGAATATGAGTCGAGGGAGTATCAAGAGTCAAAGGATGATTTCTTTATCTACAATGTTATCTCTCCTTCTAATCCTCTTTGTGGTTCATCTTCACGTGTGTTTACTTCTATTTGTCAACCCATCACTGAAGTCTATGATCGACGACAACCTTCTTCAATTCCATGCCCTACCCCTAAGGCTTCTTCGTCATTGGATCCAGAAATGAGTGATGATCTTCCTATTGCTCTTCGTAAAGGTAAACTTAAGTGTGCTCATCTTATTTCCTCTTCTGTTTCATATAACCATTAGTTGTCTTCTGCATGTTCTTTCATTGCATCATTAGAGTTTGTATCATTAAGCCTATTCTCATCTTGGTTGGTGTGTTGCAATGGTGGAGGAGATGATTACTTTAGATGATAATTGTACTTGGGATTTAGTTTCTCTCCCTGCACGAAAAAAGTATATCAGTTGCAAATGGGTGGTTACAATTAAAGTTAATCCTGATGGTTTTGTCGCTCAATTAAAAGTACACCTTGTAGTGAAAGGCTACGCACAAACATGGCGTTAACTATGCTGATACTTTTTCTCGAGTAGTAAAAATGACATTTGTGAGGTTGTTTATTTCACTAACTTCAATCAGTCACTGGCCTTTACATCAGCTTGATATTTTTGAAAAGGAGGTGTAATTATGAGTCAATAAAAAGGACCTGATCA
This sequence comes from Cucumis sativus, assembly GCF_000004075.3. Lineage (NCBI taxonomy): Eukaryota > Viridiplantae > Streptophyta > Magnoliopsida > Cucurbitales > Cucurbitaceae > Cucumis > Cucumis sativus. The sequence goes on along the minus strand of NC_026655.2, from coordinate 14,400,128 downwards.
TGTTGAGGAAGGAGACCCAACCTTGTCTGGTTTCTCATGAGTAGATGGATGAAGGATTGTATTCCAGAGAAGTTTCGAGCAACACACCTCAGAAACCAATCAGATGGGGTTCAGAATTTGGATAGCTTTGTTGTTTCGGTTTCATCACTCGCATATTTGTTGAAAAACTTCCAGTTTGGTTCTTTTACAAGAACATCTATTGAATCAATGAACCACTCTAATTGGATCTTGGATAAAGTGAGGATTTTTTGGAAGTCTACATTTTCAATATTGAACCTCCCTTTTTTGAACTAGATACAGTAGAAAGTGTCTACCATTTTTCAACTTTTGACTTCCATTTCTGAAAAAGATGGAGTTACTCCCCGGGTTTGGCGTTGCCGGCGACGTTACCGTGAGAAGGTGCGGCCGGAATGAAGAGAGAAGAGGGTGGGTGAGAGGAGAGGAGAGGTTCAATATTTGTTTCCAACTTTTTTACATCAACTTGATATTAAAAGTGCATTTTGTTAGGATCCCACCTAATAAGGATTACCTCAAGAAGAAAAGATGAACTCAAGAATACTTAAAAAACATCCAAACATGAAATATATATTAGAAGATCTTAGTAACAAGTAACAAGTAACCCTAGCCTTTTGAGAGGGTTAGACTCTCCTAAGGTTCCCTTACAAGGAAAACTTTCTCAAAATTCTTCACCTCTCTCCAACCCCTCTCCCACTATTTATAACAAAAAGAACTAACCAACTTACCATCTATTTACTATATGACCTTACTAACAACCATTTTCATTTTCTCCTAATAATCCACTATTTTTCTATCTAGGGTCCTTACATTACTCCGCCCTTCGAAGACACCTTGTCCTCAAGGTGTGCTTACAAACTACAAACCTTGAACTCTCTACCATACCCCTGCCATCTCGGAAGAAATTTTATTCAGCTTTGCCTTGAAATTCTATTGGGTTGTAATAATTACACTTGCATGCATCCAACCCTTTAGACTCCAAGAACTTCCCCAATCTTCATTCTTCTCACACGGAAAGTGATCCCAATTAACCAACTGCCATTCCCTGAGCCTAATTCCATGCCACTTGCATTTTAATTTGAAGCTCTTCCTCTCTAATGGGCTAAGCCCACAATTAACTTTATGACCCCATCCCCAAATCAATTTCACGGCCCATACACCATCTTTCTTAGAATTACCAATGAGCTTCAGGCAATTCCTATCCATTTTCAAGTTACATTTCAGCCACACTAACAAATGGGTCTCAATGAATTTAGCAAATTCAAGCACATTAATTTCCTTTCTTTCTTTATGAAGGCTGTATTTCTTTGTTATCATCTCATGTTTGGCCCACCATCCATATTCCAATAGGATTTCCACTTCCTTAGATAAAGCCGTCAATTTATTTTTCTTTGAGGTATAATGGGCCTCATCCCTTACTTTTGCAATCAGCCCAAAAAGCAACATTTTGGCCCACTTTTGATTAAATTCTTTCCCTAATTTCCATCCCACGTGATATACTTTAACCATTGAGGTTTGCATGTGCCAATCCTTCTCCTAGCCTCCACTTTGTTTTCCTGGCCATTTATTAGGAATTTGATCCCCAATTTCTCCACCTAAGCCAAGCCCATTTGAGAAAATCTGGCCCTTTTCATTTAATTTCAGCCCACTAAACAAATCATAACTACTATTGTCTCTAATTTTTCGCCTTAACGTCTGACGCTTCACGTGGGTTGAAGAATCGTTTTTCTTCAAGAAATCTTCCCCCTCCTTTCTGAATTTTTTTTGTCCGTAGCTGCTCACTCCCTCTGCAAATATCAAAGCATTCTTCCCGACAATTTCCGATCTCACTTGCAGCCTCGTTGCTATCCGCGTTCCGACAAACTCCCTTTGTGCCTTAGGTCGACTACCTCCAACGCACCCTGTCTCCATCTCCTCTTCCTGTAACTGGACTTTTCGACAATCCATCTTCTTCTTTTTTTGGCCACCGGTGACCGACTCAGAATCTTTCCTCCGCCGCGGTTTCTGTTCATCCCCGCCTCGATTTTCTGTCACAACCCAATATGTTTCCATTCGCCAGCCTCTCTATGATCCCTGTACTAATTCCATTGCCATTTTCTTCCTTGTCGTTACCCATTCTATCTTACTCCGATGACCTTCGAAATTCCTTTATTCATCTTCTTCATTGCCTAGCTTCCACATCCCTTCCCTACTTTGATATAACTCGCATGCCACAAAAGAAAGGCAAGGAAAGTAACGTACCTCAACAAAATCTTGGCCTATATATATGATCAGCCTCTCAATGTTGCCACTCCAATGAGCCGTTTCTTCTATTTTCACAGATCGTATCCAGGTCGACTTGTTCCACATAGGTACTGTTTGATTCTTCTTTTTGTTTTCTTCACTACCACCAAGTATCAATGATCGCTTCCTCAATCGTTTCTTTGCCTTCCTTCTCATCCATAGTGTTTGCCTCCTTTCCCATGCTTCCGCCTTCTCTGCTCGGTGTTTCCATTTCCACCAAGTGTTTGTCTCTGACCACCCACCCTTAGTCGTCGGCCATGGGAATACACAGTTAGATTTGGCTTCCTCTTCCCTTCATCTTTTTCATGGTCGTTCTTCGATTCCTTCATCTTCAAGTCATTGTTCCATTTTTGTTTTTCTTCAACTTTAATTTTTTCTAGTTTCTTCTCCGCTCTTTCTTTATCTCTTTGCAGCCCTTCAGAAAGCGTTTGATGTATTGTTTTAGCACTCCTCTCTATTCTTTTTGCCTTGCAATCCACAATCCATTTCTGCATATGCTCCCCATGTCCATGGAGTTTCTCCCCTCTCATCCACCTCAAGTTTGCAATTAGCAGCCCATTTAAGTGCTTGCTCCCAAGTCCCTCTCTCAACTGCGGTCGAGTCTTCTTCCATCTTTCCTTTCATTTTCAACACCGATCCCTCCGACGTAGCAGATTCTTCCCGTCGGCAACTAACATTGTTTTCTCGTAATTCCTCTGCCAGCCTTTCGATGCTTTTGGACAACTCCAAAGTTACATCTTTAAGTTCCCTAATGTCCTTCTCATTCTTCTCCAACCTCTCCTCCATTTGTTTTTGCATCCAAGCCCGTGTCATCCCCAAGATGTTACGGCTCTGATACCAATTTGTTAGGATCCCACCTAACAAGGATTACCTCAAGGAGAAAAGATGAACTCAAGAATACTTAAAATACATCCAAACATGAAATATATATTAGAAGATCTTAATAACAAGTAACAAGTAACAAGTAACCCTAGCCTTTTGAGAGGGTTAGACTCTCCTAAGGTTCCCTTACAAGGAAAACTTTCTCAAAATTCTTCACACCTCTCTCCAACCCCTCTCCCACTATTTATAACAAAAAGAACTAACCAACTTACCATCTATTTACTATATGACCTTACTAACAACCATTTTCATTTTCTCCTAATAATCCACTATTTTTCTATCTAGGGTCCTTACACATTTCTTCATGGTGATCCTCAAGAAGGGGTGTATATGGAGCAACCACTAGGGTTTGTTGCTCAGGGGAAGAATGGAAAGGCGTGTCGCCTTTGTAAATCTTTGGATGGACTAAAACATAGTCCACAGGCTTGGTTTGGAAAATTTATTAAGGTGATCGAAAGTTTTGGAATGCAAAAGAGCACGTTAGATCATTCAATCTTTTTTAAAAGATCCGAGAGTGGGGTGATCCTAATCGTAGTATATGTTGATGCAATTGTGGTTGTTGGTGATGATGCTTTAGATGTCCAGTCCCTGAAGACTTTTCTCTATTGCCAATTCCAAATAAAAGATTTGAGCATGTTGAAATACCTCCTAGGAATTTGAGGTAAAAACAGGCAAGAAAGCAATACTATTATCACAGAGAAAATATGGACTTGTTGACTGAAACATGGAAGGTAGGTGCCAAGCCATGTAGTACCCCAACGATGCCTAACTTATAGCTCACAAAAGATGGAGAATTGTTGAAAGATCTTCAAAGATATAGGAGGTTAGAGGGAAAACTTAATTACCTTCCAGCGAATCGACTCGACATAGCCTATTTAGTGAGTATTATGAGCCAGTGTATGTCATGCCCTAAAGTTGATCATTCAGCTGCTTTGGAATGATTCAGTGTTATCTGAAGGCTGCTCTCGGGCATGATTTTATTATATAAGGATTATAGTCATACTAATATTGAATGTTTCTCAGATGTTAATTGGTAAAATCTAAAGAAGACAAAAGATCAACTTCAGGATATTTTGTTTTTGTTGGTGGCAATTTGATGTCTTGGAAAAGTAAGAAACAAAATGTGGTGTCACATTCAAGTGCATAATAAAAAATATAGAGCAATTGCACAGTTTTTGTGTGAATTGGATATATCAAATTGATTTGGATATATCAACTTTTTTACTATTGTTGAGTTGGGATTTGAAATCACCACACCAGCAAAATTGTGGTGTGATAATCAAGCAGCACTTGATATCGCATTTAATCCGGTGTTCCATGAAGTTAATGACAATTCTATCACTGGTTCTTTTTGTTCTATATCAAGTTCAATAGCTTTTACCTCAAGTTCCTCTGTACGATCATCCTCTTCCACTACTTCCAATTCCTCCCCATTTGCTTGAACAACTAACACTCTGAGTTCCTTCTGATCCTTCACCTTACATCTATGGCCTGCACAAAATTTTTCCTCACAACAAAAGCAGAGCCCTTTCTCACGTCTGGCTTGAAACTCAGCATCACAAAAAGTCGTCTTGATGGTCCTTCCCGTCGATTAATTTCTGCAGCCCCTCGAAGTGTGATAGCCCTTACTGGAACAGTACCTTCTGACTTATTGTCATTGGAAACTACATGAAATTGAGTATTTAAAGAAGTAGAAACCTGGGTTTTATCATCCCCTGCACATTTTAAACAGATTCACCCTTATCACCTCTCGGTTCTCAATTTTCTGGGCCAATTTCATCATTTGAGCAAGCCCAACAGGTTCCCAACATTCCAATTCTGTCTTAATCCAAGGTTTCAAACCATTCATAAATGTCTCTTCTATAACTGTCTTATGCAGAAAAGGCAAAGGTGCCACCAATTTATCAAAAAAAAAAATTTGTATTCATCCACTGTAGTGTCTTGTTTTATCGTTAAAAATCTGCCCAATATTGATCCCTCACGGTCTGATCGAAATCGAATAATAAGTCTTCTCTTTAAATCTTCCCAATTAACAAACGGTTCACGGTCTTCATGAGATCTATACCAATCCAAGGCTGCACCATCAAAACTATCTTCTCTAACTCATTAAGTTTGTGTATCTGAAAATAACGTTCTGCTCTAAATAACCAAGAATCCGGGCAATACCCGCGAAAACTGGCATGTCAATTTTCTTGAATTTGCTTTGATCCCCTGCAGATTCTTCTCCTTCCAACTTGGTGTATTTTTTCTTCCGATTTTCCTCCCATCACAAATGAATCACTGACATCAATCATAGTTTCTTTCTTGTTGGACGAACCTTCTGGAACTTCTTCCCATGTTGTCTTTCCCTTAATCATTCCTTAAGTATATTTCATGAAAGTTCGTTGTTGCTGCTGTTGCTGTCTGCAGCCTGCACACCCAGCCTTTCAATGCTCTTTGCCAACAATGAAATATCTTCCTTAATAGCTTCCTTTCTATGGGCTTCTTTTCTTCTTTTTAACAATGGTGTAACAGTTTGATCCATCTCTGGTCTTTACTGTTAAACTTAAATCTCTTAAGAATGATTTGGTGGGTGCACAATGGGTAACCCTAAAAAAATATGAATTGTGGTGTTTAAGTTAGTTTAATCAATGATTCTTCGTTTTGTAATTTGATTTCTTTTATTTTTTCTCTACTCATGAAATGTTCTGCTCGACCTGTATATTTTTGTAGGCTCCAGGAAAGTTTTTGAATTGCCTTATGAAGGAGTGGGGTTGCAATTTTTAGCGTCCTTTTTTAAGGAGCTTCTTTGAGTTTTCTTTCTTTATTTTGGGATTTGTTCTTTTTCAGTTCCATCATGTGCTGTCTAAAGTTTTGGACTTGAAGGGTTTGTCTTCATCTTCCTTCTTCTCCAACGATTTACGTCATACAGATGAGGTATAGATAATTACATGCTTGGTTTTTCATTTTTCTTCTTTTTCTAGCTTAAGAGATTGCTTGTTCTTGCAGTTCATAGTATGCATTTTTTTGGATCTGTTTCTTCAGTGTCCACCCACATCATTTCTGTTTCCTTCATATTTCTCTTTTTTTTTTCTACTCATGAAATCTTCATCTTCTTCATCCAAGTATTACATAAGCATTTGGTATAATAAAATCTCTGTTCAAACAGTAGTTTGGGTTGCTAACAGAGATACATACACCCATTTCAGATCCATCAGTTTCTTTCTTGAAATTTCAAAATGGTAACTTAGTTCCTTCTTACAATAGGAGTCTTTTCCCTGAGTCCTCATTTCCTTCAGTCACTTATCTTCTTTTCCTCCATAGCATTATTGTAAATTTTCTGGTTATTTTCACCTCCACTCTTTATTTCTCCATTTTGATTTGAGTTTCATTCATTTCTCATTTTTGTTTTGGAATCAATCTTTGAAATATGTGTGTTTAAGTGTTAAGGGTAATATATATTTACAAAGGAAAATCAACTTAGGAAGGGATTAATGACATGGGGTGCACGTAAATCTTAAAAACTGATGTATTTGACAAGCTTGGAAGGCTGACAATTAAAGTACAAATGGACAAACTGGTCTTTTGTGTAGAGACAAACTGGAAAATAATCATCAGTCTAAAGCTACAGTACTCAAGAGACAAAAGAGTTAAATTGAAATGTTCATAAGACCTTTTACATGTCTTCATCAACATAATACTTCAAATACAAAGCTCAGCCTCTTTTTTGCCACTCCATGGCATCAGCATCCCAGCCCATTAGTCATTTTTCTTCAAAACTTAAACCAGGTTATGGAAGGCATATTTGAGAGTGTTTTTAGAAACTAGTTAACAAAGTTGATTTTTATTAATAAATGTTCTGTTAAAAGTGTTCTTCGACTGTATTAAAACATTGATATTGGCTAAGGGAAAGATTCAATTCAAAAACATGTTTTCTTGTTCAAAGTTGCTATATATTTATTATCATTTTTTTGTTGTTCTGAGTGATTTCTTTACTGGGTTTATTGGAAATGGATGAAGAAACAGTTCCATAATTTTATTTAATTTTCCATTGAGTAGAATGGAGAATGGATCAACCAAAAATGAAGAAGAATGCTTCGTACTTTACACAAACATTTTCATAGTAACCATATTAACGTTTGTTTGTGTCTACTTTTAAAAGTGATCTTGTAACATAAAAAGTAATTTCCAATGACTCGAAAACATGTTTGGAACTTAACAGATGTAGGAAAAATTCAAATAGAAAAATAGACATTGTATGTTTGCTTGTCTGATTCTTGTTTTCTTTTATTTATCTTTTTGAAAAAATTGATGAGATATGAGATTTGTTTGTTGTTGATTGTGGTTTTGATCTTTAACTAACTCTGAATTCTTAAGCTTTACCTTGCTCTGTGAAGCTTCCTGATGTTTCTCTCTTTTTAAGAACTTCAAACCGCTCTTACACTTATTTCATATAAAGCTACTCAGCCTCTTGAACACTGAGATTTCACAAATAACTACGATAATAGAGATGAGAAATAGTTCCATATTTCTGACTATTTAGGGTGGTACCTGTTCACCAAGATCCAAGAGAGCTCGATGGACTCAATGAAGGAGCCAATTTATTAGAAGTGGTAAGCTTTCTCAAACTCTCTTCATGGTTAGGGATACTTGGCTAATTTCCTCAACACTCAAAGAGGATTCTGCCATTACTCTTTAGTAGTTTTTGACCATCTCCATTGATTAGGTTAAGCTTCTTTCTTTTTTTCTTTCAAAATAATATAAATAGAATGAACTTTGGAATTGGTAATTTATAAGTTTATAATTTATAAGTTTTTATTATAGGAACTATTTTTTGTTAATAAATGAAATTTAAAAGTGAAATACAGAGGAATATTGTGATTGAGAATCAAAGGCATTAAGGCAGCAGGGTATTGATTCTCATGGGCAGTTTTTAATTCCTTCCCCCAAAAAAAATGACATTTCCTTATATGGCCTATCATCTTTTCCACATTTTCTTTTCATTCTTTCAACCATATTTACATAAATAAATTATATATTTATATATTTATACAACTTGTGTAATTGTATACAACCAAAATTTATCACATGAACATTGAAGATTTATTATTTTAATTTATCAAAAAATTGACATTTCCTTATCGTTGCAGGTACCTTTTTCCTTGCTCTTCGTGGGTTTTGTTATTTATCTCTTTTACTTATTTGTCTGATTTGGTTGTTCTTAAAGTTTATGTACTGTTTTTATCAAATATAAGCCCTACTTTTTAGAATCTTCCAACTTTTTAATGATTAAGAAACTTTCTTCTCCGTACCCTACAACTGCTAGTTCTTACGTACATGTGAAATTTTGATCATTTTTAGTAAATTATTCGATCTCACTCACTCTATGTGGGTATTTATTATATGGGATACAATTTAACCAACATTTTCAACCAAAGTATTAGTAGCATTCATGGTTTTAGCCAAGTGTTATGCAGCTGCATAGAAGAAAGGAAATAGTAATTAGGAAACCATTTCTTGTCTCGATTTTGTTTTAACAAATAGTGTTGGAGAGAACCTTTTTATTTCCTACTATTTCAGTTGTTTTTTTGTGTTTTTGAAACTTAATTTTTGAAAGGTGATCTCTTAATTAATGTTTATGATTTGTTTTGTTTAATCTGTTGCATTACTTTCTTGTTTGACTGTGTGGTACATATGAATTGTGGTGCTTAAGTTAGTTTAATCAATGGTTCTTCGTTTTGTAATTTAATTTCTTTTATTTTTTTTTCTACTCATGAAATGTTTTGCTCAACCTGCAGATTTTTGTAGGCTGGAGGGAAGTTTTTGAATTGCCTTCTGAAGGAGTGGGGTTGCAATTTTTGGCGTCCTTTTTTATGGAGCTTCTTTGACTTTTCTTTCTTTATTTTGAGATTTGTTCTGTTTTGATTCCATCATGCCGTCTAAAGTTTTGGACTTGAAGGGTTTGCCTTCATCTTCCTTCTTCTCCGACAATTTACGTCATACAAATGAGGTATAGATAATTACATCCTTGGTTTTTCATGTTTCTTCTTTTCTAGCTTAAGAGATTGCTTGTTCTTGCAGTTCATAGTACTGCATCTTTCTTCAGTGTCTCCACACATCATTTCTGTTTTCTTCATATTTCTCTTTTTTTTTCTTGCATTCCCTGTGCATATTTGGAGTTTGGATCAGCTAGTGTGCCAAATCACCATGGTTAATGCATTTATCTTCTTTTTCTCTTTTGATTACTTTTGGTTTCTTGTGTTTTTATCTTTGTATATTTGATCTTTCAAGTGACAGGATATAGTTTGTCATTAATTGATTGACCACCACATATTTCCTATTCTATATCATGAGAAATGTAGAATGTCTAGGGGTTCTAAAGAGGCATTTGGAAATTAAAATGATTTTGAATCTGATTATAGTGGAAGGTAATTCTCATAGTTAGGAGCATTAACATGACATATAATGCATGAAAAGTGCAATGTTTGAAGCCACTAATATGTGATTATCCCACTTCGTAGTAGTAACAAAATTTATCAGTTTTTTATGATGTATAATTCATGAATTCCAAGAGATTTCAAATAACTTATATATATTTTTTATAAGAATTAATTTTTTTTATGTTGTTTTGTATGCCGTAATGACGCTTTGTTTGTTTGATAGCCATGACTGTTTGGCTCAACTTTTGCAACATCGCTAATCTCACAAAATAACAATTCTGACCCTATTATGTTTGGCGTGAGGAATCTTGGAGGATTTATTGACCTCATTGTGATTTGACCCACTACTATTTAAAGACTTTTAGTTTGTTCATTTCTTTGATGATTATGCCTATCCACATTGGTTCTTGCAACTGTTATACTTGACTTAAATGTTGAATTTCATTCAAAGGTTTTCAATTTTGTTGGTAGTCTCGAGCTTTGTTGCTAATTGAAGAACATTAATTATTTTCATTTTAGGCAATGGTTGCCAGAGGTGATCTTCATGCATAACTTTTTATTGAAAAGGTTCCTCCTGCAAGTAGTTAACTTTTTCAATAATAATAATATTAAAAAAAGAAGTTATCTTTTGGGTACCCTACATAACTTTTCTAATTATCTTAAATTCATGTATTTTTTAAGTTTATGCAAAATTGGGAAGTTTTAGTTTCATGTTTAGATATATATACATGTTGGGACGAATCAAAATGAAATTCAGCATTTGGGTTGTTTGCTTTTGACTAGTTCAGATGAATGGTGTGGTTTAGCTTGTTTGGCTCAATGAATAGATTATTAAGAACTTGTTTAATCAAGCTGATTTTCTGTTGTTGCGGTTGGTTTCAATTAATTTAATAGCATGAGACTTTCTCTTTCTTTAGGTATGCTTCATGTTTTGTTGACTATGTTGAAAAGATACCAACTTAAAGCTTCTAAAACCTATCTATCTTGAATTTACACTTGTTTAATCTTTTTTCATATTGATAACTAATATTTAGGCTTTGTGATATTAATAATCCAGACTTGTTCCAATTTCTTGTTCTATATTTATTAGTGGTTGGTTGAATTAAAGTATAGTATTGAAGTCTTAGGGTGGTATTAAAGAGCTATGATTTAAATTAAAATTACACTTTAAACTATGTACTTCTCATGAGTTATAGTTCTTATCAATGTTTTTATCAAATCTCACTGTGGCTGCTTGTGATGCTGGTCTTCGGTCACAGGAGATAAAGTTGGAATGGGGCATGGGCTTAGCTAAAAATCGAGAAGTAGAAGCTGAACTTATGGAGTTAGAACTCGAGAAAGATAGACCATTTGCACGGTCAAGGTAAAACTAAGCACTCTTAGTTTTCAATTTTATTTATACTTTTACCGTGTGTCACTCTAATAGCTACACGTTGAATGGTTTAGGAAATGATACTCTCCAGTTTGATGTTTATTATCTTCTTTATTCTCTTTCCTTTTAGCATTGAAGAACTTTTTGACTATTCTTTTGGCCATACAGACAATTTCCCACAAAATTTTGTTGTTTCTATTTGTTGATTGGTGCTACGTTTTCAAACTTTTATTATTTTATCATGGATTAGATTTAACAATGCTTATAATATAATTTGTTTTCATTTTTCATCCTGATTGGTGGTTAGCCTCAATCCTCTGTAGTCCTCGAACCCCTAACCCTAAACCTTGAACCCAAACACGAAACCTGAAACCCAAAACCACAAACCTCGAACCTTGAAAAGTCTAAACCTCGAAACCTAAAACCCCTAACCCAACCCCCAAACCCAAAACACAAAAACCAAAAACCCCGAAACCTAAAACTTGAAACCCAAACGCTCTACCAGAAACTGAAATCACGAACCCCAAACCGATCCATGCACCCTAAACCTGAAACCTAAAACACTAAACCTTAAACCCTAAAAACCTAAAGCGTAAACCATAAATCCTAAACTTTAACCTAAACATAAACCTAAAGTACCCAAACCACGAACCCTGAACCCCAAACCCAAATCCCCAATCTCGAAACCAGAACCCTAAAATCCTAAACACTAAACCTAAAGTACCTTAACCCCGAACCTCAAACCTCGAACCCTGAACACGAAACATGAAACCCAAAACCACAAACCTCGAAACCCAACCCTAAACCTCCAAACCTCCAAACCCCCAACCACCAACCCAAAACCCCTAATCCAGAAACTCGAAATCTGAAACCTGTAATCCTAACTTCAAAATTTGTTGGTGGAGATAACAATTTCTATTAGTTAGGGAATATCTATGCATTTTGTATTATGGATTGGTTTGAAATTTTGAGTTTCTTATTATGATTCGAATTACATTCATTTTGGGTATTAAACTTTGATTAATATTGGTCATCGTCTCAGAATCTAATAACACACAACCCTAGTTTAACCTAAACCTTAGACTATGAAACCCAAACGCTCCACCCCGAATCTTGAAATTCCGAACTCCGATCGATCCATGCACCCTAAACCCTAAACCCCTAAACCCCTAAAACCCGTAAACCTAAATCCTAAACTTTAAACCCTTAAACCTTAAACCCCACAGTATACCCCAACCCACAAACCCCAAACCCCAATCCCCAACCCCGAAATCCAAACCCAAAATAACTAAACACTAAACCCTAAAGTACCCTTAACCCCTAACCCCAAACCATGAACCTCGACCTCTGAAACTCGAACCTTGAATCTCAAACCTCGAACTTCGAAACCTATAACCCCAAAACCACAAACCTCAAAACCTTGAAAAGTTTGAACCTCGAAACCCAAACCCCTAAACCCAAACCCCAAACCTTCCAACCTCCCATCCCCTAAACCTCAAACCCCCAACCCCCAACCCCAAACCCCAAAACGTCGAAACCTCGAAAAGTCTAACATCGAAACCCAACCCCTAACCCCTCAAACCTACCAACCCCTAACCCCTAAACCTCCAAAATCCCAACCCCCAAACACTAAAACCTCGAAGAGTCTAAACCTCGAAACCCAAAACCCTTAAACCCAACCCTCAAACCTTCCAACCCTCAACCCCCAAACTTCCAAATCCCCAAACCCTAAAACCTCGAAACCCCTAATCCATCCCCCAAACAACAAACCCCCAACCCCCAACCCCCAAAACCCCAAAACGTCGAAACCTCAAAAAGTCCAAACCTCGAAACCCAACCCCCAACCCCTCAAACCTTCCAACCCCTAACCCTAAACCTCCAAAACCCCAATCCCCAACCCCAAAACCCAAAAACCCTGAAACTCTAAATTCGAAACATGTAATCCTAACTTCAAACTTTGCTGGTGGAGATAACAATTTCTATTATTTAAGGAATATCTATTCATTTTGTATTATGGATTGGTTTGAAAAATTGAGCTTCTTATTATGGGTATCAAACTTTTATTAATATTGGTCATCGTATCAAAATCTAATAACACACAACCCTATAACTCTAACCTAAATCCTAAACCCTAAACCCTGAAATCCCAAACGCCACACCCTGAATCCTGAAATCACGAACCCCAAACCGATCCATGCATCTGAAACCTTAAACCTTAAACCCTCAAAAACCTAAAACCATAAACCATAAATCCTAGACTTTAACCCCTAATCCATAAACCCCAAAGTACCCCAAACCACGAACTTTGAACCCCAAACCCTTATCCTGAAATCCAAACCCAAAATCCTAAACACTAAACCCTAAAGTACCCTTAACTTCAAATCCCGAATCCTGAACCCCATACCTCGAACCTTGAACCTCGAACCCTGAACTCGAAATCGAAAACCCCAAAACCACAAACCAAACCTCGAAACCCAAAACCCCTAAACCCAATCGCCAAACCTTCCAACCCACAACTCCCAAACCCCCAACCTCAAAACCTGGAAGAGTCTAAACCTCGAAACCCAAAACCCCTAAACCCAACCCTCAAACCTTCCAACCCTCAACTCCCAAACTTCCAAACCCCCAAACCCTAAAACCTTGAAACCATAAACCCAACCCTCAAACCTTCCAACCTCCAAACCTCTAAACTCCCAACCTCCAAACCTCTAAACTCCCAACCTCAAAACCAAAACCCGAAACATGAAACTCGAAACCCCAATCTCAAAACCAGAACCCAAAATCCTAAACACTAAACCCTAAAGCACCTAACTTCGAACCTCGAACCCCGAATCTCAAACCTCGAACCTCAAATCACAAACCTAAAGCACGAAACTTGAAACCCCAAAACCACAAACCTCGAAACCTCTAAAAGTCTAAACCTGGAAAACCAAAACACCAAAACCCAACAACCAAACCTTCCAACCCTCAACCCCCAAACCTCCAAACCCCCAACCTCCAAAACCTTCCAACCCTTAACGTCCAAACCCCCAAACCTCCAAACCTCCAAACCTCCAAACCTCCAAACTCCCAACCTCCAAACCTCAAAACTTGAAATTTGAAACCTGTAATCCTAACTTCAAACTTTATTGGTGGAGATAACAATTTCTATTATTTAGGGAATATTTAAGCACTTTGTATTATGGATTGGTTTGAAATTTGGAGTTTCTTATTATGATTCGAATTACATGCATTTTGGGTATCAAACTTTGATTAATATTGGTCATCGTCTCGGAATCTAAGTACACACAGCTCTAGAACTCTACCCTAAACCCTAAACCCTAAAGTACCGCAAACCACGAACACCGAACCCAAAACCCCAATAATCTCGAAACCCGAACCCTAAAATCTTAAACACTAAACCTTAAAGTACCCTTAACCCGAACCCGTACCTCGAACCCTGAACACGAAACTTGAAACCCCAAAACCACAAACCTCGAAACCTCGAAAAGTCTAAACCTCGAAACCTAAAACCCCTAACCCAACCCCAAACCCAAAATCCCAAAAACCCCAAAACCCCGAAACCTAAAACTTGAAACCGCAAACGCTTTACCCAGAAACCCGAAATCACGAACCCTAAACCAATCCAAGCACCCTAAACCCTGAAACCTAAAACACTAAACCTTAAACCCCTAAAAACCTAAAGCCGTAAACCATAAATCCTAAACTTTAACCCCTAAACCATAAACCCTAAAGCACCCCAAACCATGAACCCTGAACCCCAAACCCAAATCCCCAATCTCGAAACCAGAACCCTAAAATCCTAAACACTAAACCCTAAAGTACCCTTAACCCCGAACCTCGAACCTCGAACCCTGAACACAAATCCTGAAACCCCAAAACCACAAACCTCGAAACCCAACCCCCAAACCTCCAAACCTCCAAACCCCCAACCACCAACCCCAAAACCCTGAAACTCGAAATCTGAAACCGGTAATCCTAACTTCAAACTTTGTTGGTGGAGATAACAGTTTCTATTAGTTAGGGAATATCTATGCATTTTGTATTATGGATTGGTTTGAAATTTTGAGTTTCGTATTATGATTCGAATTACATGCATTTTGGGAATCAAACTTTGATTAATATTGGTCATCGTCTTGAAATCTAATAGCACACAACTCTATAACTCTAACCTAAACCTTAAACTATGAAACCCCAAACGCTCCACCCCGAATCTTGAAATCACGAACTCCGAACCAATCCATGCACCCTAAACCCCAAACCCCTAAACCCCTAAAACTGTAAACCATAAATCCTAAACTTTAACCCCAAAGTACCCCAACCCACAAACCCCAAACCTCAATCCCCAATCCTGAAATCCAAACCCAAAATCCTAAACACTAAACCCTAAAGTACCCTTAACCCTTAACCCTAAACCCTTAACCGCGAACCCCGAAACTCGAACCTCGAACCTCAAACCTCGAACCTCGAAACCTATAACCCCAAAACCACAAACCTCAAAACCTCGAAAAGTTTGAACCTCGAAACCAAAACCCCTAAACCCAAACCCCAAACCTTCCAACCTCCCATCCCCCATTAGGTTGCACCGTGAGATTTCTATAATATGCCTACTTGTCTGCCTTGGAGAGACGTTCCCTTCGAAGGGTTGTATTATAGGATTCAGAACACCGCCCTAAGCCCTAAGCCCTAAAAGCCCTAAAAGCCGTAAAAGCCTTAAAAGCCGTAACAGCCCTAAAAGCCCTAAGCCATAAGCCCTAAGAGCCCTAAGCCCTAAGAGCCCTAAAAGCCCTAAGCGCCATAAAAGCCCAAAGCGCCCTAAAAGCCCAAAGCCCAAGCCCTAAAAGCCATAAGCCCTAAGCCCTAAAAGCCTAAAAAGCCCTAAGCCCCAAAATCCCTAAAAGCCCAAGCCTTAAGCAATAAAAGCCCAAGCCCTAAGCAATAAAAGCCCTAACTCTAAGCCGTAAGCCGTAAGCCGTAAGCCATAAGCCCTAAGCCCTAAGCCCTAAAAGCCCTAAGCCCTAAGCGCCAAGCCGTAAAAGCCGTAAAATCCAAAAGCCCAAGCCCTAATACCTAAAAGCCCTAAGCACCCTAAGCACCCTAAAAGTCCTAAAAACTCCAAGTCCAAGCCCTAAAAGCCCAAACCCTAAAAGCCCAAGCCCTAAGCCCTAAACCCTAAAACCTAAAAGACCAAAGCCAAATTGTTATAAATCTTAATTTCAATAAAATAGTAGATGAAATCTTGCTAAATCTATAGACATTCATTAAAATCTAGAAATTAAAACATTTCCAAATTATGACATATATAAAAAAAAAAGGGAAAAAAACAAAGAAAGTGTAATAGATTTGTACAATACTTTAAAATAAAAATTTGTTGTAAACCCATATAACAACATTTAACAATTATAATTTAGGAGGGTTGGTTTCTTGACACACTTTGCGTCTTAAAACGAGCCTTGGACATGCAACATACCAAGGGAAAGAAGAAGTCAACTAAGACAAAATATAGTATCATGGGATTTCCGCATGCTTTCTTACCGCCTTCTCCGTTTCTGACTGTTCTCTAACTGTTTTAGTTTTGCTTCTGTTTTGTGACCATCATCCTAATATCAACTTTTTATTTTGTCTTCGTTTTGCTTCAGTATCGTGAAGAGTTTTGCTTATCTTCACCTACAACTGTTCACCTGCTCTGGTTTAGTTTGTTTTGTTCCATTCAAATCCGACGAGAAGCTCCTGCTCCGATTCTGCTTCCGTTTCGACTCGATGAAACACTTAGTTCAGATCCCGTTTTCATCCTGCTCTAATTTTGCTCTACTTCAATTTCTTTTTACTCTGTTGAGTTTTGTTTTAGCTTCTTTCCGTTTGTTCTATGTGCGTTTCTAATTCTATTCTAAATTTTATTTTCTTAGCAATCTCAAGTTCATTCTAGGACCTTGAGTTTGGGTATTAGTGTATTTAGAGTATTTTAGAAGATATTATTATGATATTATTCTCTATATTATTTCCTTAATAATGTATTCTCTAAGTATATTTAAATTTCCTTAATAATGTATTCTCTAAGTGTATTTAAATTTCCTTAATAATGTATTCTCTAAGTATATTTAAACTCGTACTTCTGCTAAATTATCAATGGAATCGAGAATTATTTCAAGAAAACAACATACAACTCATTCTCTAAGTATATTTAAATTTTCTTAATAATGTATTCTCTAAGTATATTTAAACTCGTACTTCTGCTAAATTATCAATGAAATAGAGAATTATTTCAAGAAAACAACGTACAACTCACGTGAAAAGATTTCCAAACCCCAGGTACATTAAGGAAAGATCCTGTTGATAATATTGATTACGTTTGTAGCACCACACACACAACACATGCATTCTTAATCAAAGTAAATTTATAGTCATCAATCAAATTCTAAATTACTTTTTCGACTGACTGGGAAAAAAAGTAAACACCCTGCACGAAGAGAAGATTAATATAGAAATCACAAAGACCTTGGTTTTGCCACAATAGTAGAGTGATTGAATATTTGTAAGCTAAACTGTCCAGGCTTTTCGGTGGTATCAATCTTGGATTGTCCAGGAGGAGGCATGAGCTCAAAATTTTGAAGAAGACGACCCAAAGTAATAGCAAGGATGGGCAAGGCGAGAATAATGCCAGGACAACTCCTCCTCCCAGCGCCGAAGGGAAGGTATCTAAAGTCATTCCCACTAGGCTCTACATTTCCCTCCTCTTCCAAGAACCTCTCAGGTCGAAATTCTTGGGGTTTGTTCCAGTGATCAGGGTTGTTGGCCAGCCACCATGCATTAACTAAAATCTTGCTTTCTGCAGGAATGTCATAACCACCCAACTTGGCATCTTGAAGATTCATGTGAGGCACTAATAGAGGAATGGCCATTCTCAACCGTAAAGTCTCCTTGATCACAGCCTGTAAGTAAGGCAGTTTGCGGATGTCAGGCTCTGTAATTTGGACGCCATCTTTTAGTACTGAATCGAGCTCGTCCCTCACTTTGCTCTGGATGTTTGGATGGTTAACTAGCTCAGCTATAGCCCACTCCATGGACCACAATGTTGTCTCAATAGCTGTGTGTTTAATTCGTGCATGGCAGTTTAGTTAAACCTCTAAACATATACATGAATATCTCGACTCTAATCAACAAACACATGTATAGTTACCAGCAACATTGATGTTCTCTACAATAAAGAGAACATTCTCTTCGGTGATTTCACCATTCTCTTGAGCCTCCACAATATGATCAATGGCACATTTTACACCACCAACCAACTCATTGTTGCTCATGGTGCTAGTTAGTCTCCTGCATATGTGTGTGCAAAATAATGTCTATAAAAGTATTGTTTTATATTGTTTTGTTATGTAATAATTATATACTATATACCTACCTCCTCTCATCGACAAAGTGGTCCTTGAAAAGCCTAAGCCTCCTCTCCTTGACGTCCTTACAGACATTCAAATACCTTGTAAGGAAAGGCCTGAGTATAGGAATGAAATCACCGTAGTTATAATCAAAGCTCTGAGATAATCGACTCCTCTCTGCATTTATAAGCTTGAGTTTGTTGAATAGAGGGTCCTCCATGTTGTCAAATCTCTGGTCAAACATCATTCTATACATATTGTTATACATTAGAAGTTGTAACCGCTTCCTCAAAATCACGCCTGTGGTGGAGGCCTCTGGATTGTTTCTTAAATCCTCCACAACTAAGGCAGCCTCCTCCTCCCAACCCAACCTATTCTGTTGGACCACCTTGTTGGTGAAAAAAGGGACGGTCATGATTCGCCTCATTTTCCTCCAGTGCTCTCCGTACACTGTGAACACCATATCTTGACCCTTATCTGTGAATATATCGAACACCACGTTCCTAGTCCTAGACCCAAACTCTACTCCCTGGGTGTGTAGCACTTCCTTGGCCAACTCTGGTGAGGAAACAACCACCAAGTTTCGTTGTCCCATTCTCAACAGCAATATGTCACCAAACCTTTTGGCCAGCTCTCTCAAGTTGCGATGGTTCAAGTCATCCCCCACCTGTAGCCAATTTCCAAATATGGGGATGGGAATGGGGCCTGGTGGGAGTTTAAAACGCTTTCCCCTGAACTTGGATATGCTAATGGCAACAACCATGGTAAAAAACAACCCCACTAAAGCCTTCTCCAACAAGAGAAGATCCATGGTGTAGCTAACTCTTGCTCTTGCTCTCTACCTACAAAAAAAAAAAAAAAGAAAAAAAAAGGAGCAGATGATATATACAAGTAAGCCTCTTGATTTAGTGCTC
Organism: Cucumis sativus; assembly: GCF_000004075.3. Lineage (NCBI taxonomy): Eukaryota > Viridiplantae > Streptophyta > Magnoliopsida > Cucurbitales > Cucurbitaceae > Cucumis > Cucumis sativus. The sequence continues at coordinate 14,380,867 of NC_026655.2, read as the reverse complement.
ATTTATAGAATCTCAAAAGTCAACTTCTCTGATGGTGGGTTTGTAGTCACGATATATGGATAGTGGTAGGTGAAGTTTGAGGAGAAGATAATTAATATTATCTATTGTTGAGTTGTTCATTCATCTATCTCAAAAGCTATGTCAAAATACGAAAAATATAAGTTTGATACGTTGCTTGAACAAGTAAAGAACATGATTAGAGAAAAGAAAACATTTAAAATTACTAAAGATATATATATACATTTGTCAAAGACAGCCTGACATAAAATTGATTAAAATATCTAGGCACATGGAAGCAACAAGCCTAATTAATATGTATAATATATAAATACGAAGGTCAACCGATATAGAATATTACGATAAAACTTGGATAAATTAAGAGTAAGGTTAGATACTAGAGTATAGAGTACAGAGGATGAAAAAGTAAAATATATTATTTTATTTTAATTAAGTTGTTAATTTAGTTAAAAGCTAGAGTGATAACTAAGAAAACGGGAAGTAAAAAGAACACGGTAACAAGGTAACAATCCAGTTCGGTTGAAATCCACCTACTTCTAAAGAACTTTTAGGGTTCAAATAAAAAGATTCTATTAAGATTAAAGGAGTATTATAATTTGAACACGGCTTCAATATTCTAGATGACACTTCCCTAGATTTGAAATTATTTAGTAATTTTATTTACTAAAATAATCAGGCTCTCCCTCGAATTTGTAGTTGTTTGAATCTTTTGAAGATTGTCACGCTTTTCACGAACTTATATGATAGAACTAAGTCATGCACAGCGGAAAAAGAATCGAATTTCTACCCTAATTGCCACAATTAACATGTAACCATAAACTAATCAAATTAGGGTTTTAAGAAGTATTACCTTTGAAGCTTACAAAAGGTTTGATGTCTTCTTATCAATTCTACCCGAGACCACCACTAGTACTCAACTGCTATCCTCTAGACAAAGAACCGGGTTGTGGGACCCAATTTTGGTGTAGAAAGTAATGGAGATAAAATGAGATTGGAAGCTTTCTTTTTTCTTTTGTTGAGATGATGAAAATGATAAAAGAGGCAAAAGTCCTTCAACATTTGAAAACATCTCTATTTATAGCCTAATTACATGCAAAAATGCATGCAATTCATTTGCCAAATCTCAACACCTAATGTTCCACTAACAATTAGTGGAACTTAGTGGGCTAGGTGTCTATATCTCATATAGCCACATATCCCACTAAGAGTTAGTGGGATTATCCAACAAAATGTTGGATTTTCCTACTAACTTAGTCCAAGGGTAAAATGGTCATTAGATATTTCTAGTCAAAAGTCAAACTTTGACTTTTCTAAGTCAAAAGTCAATATTTTGACTTTTTACCATTTTGTCCGTCTTGACTAATTCCAACCTCCCGAGCATGAATCCGCATTCATTTTTCCAAAATTCAAATCACATTTGAATATAAGGCCGGTCAAAGTTTGACTTTTCAAAGTCAAAAGTCAACATTTTGACTTTTTACTATTTTTGACCAATTTCGAGCTTCTTAGTATGAATCCGCATTCATACTTATAGTATGTAAAACATAAAGCTCTATTTCTAATTAGAAAACCGACGATTATATCACTGTATATGTCGGTTTTCCTTTCTTCTCCCAATTCGAACAATTCGACTTATTTCATCACACTGTTCTAAGTTTAATCCATATGAGCTAGCAGAGGAACCTAATGGACCTATAGATCATGGGCTCCAACGATTCAAGATTAACTAGCTAAACTCTTTTAAACCGAGTTAATCAACATTCGTTAACTAACGGGTCATTCCACTAAAGTCCCGTAGTTGCACTCCCCTCTCTATAGATATATTTGTGTCCATTTGATAAAACCATAATCAGTAAGTTAATCCTTCACAGGTTGCTCGTAACCTTGGCTGGGTCAAAATACCGTTTTACCCCAAGATTACATCTTGCTCCTTAAGTCCCACTAATCCACTATTGAACAATTGGTTTAAGGTTCAACCTATAAACTTAATCCCTCTCGGGCCAATGAGAGGGTGGGGCCCCTTGTTCAAGACTTGGATTCAGTGCTTAAGAGAGCAACCTATCTACTAACCCTAAAGCGGGTAGGAGTGAATTCCATCTTGTACCCTATGTTCCCAGCTATCCACCCGATCTTACCCCTGAAATGGGAGGCTTATTGGGCCAACGCTGATGAGCTGCCCTCACCTATGCAGATCTAAGGATAATCTCGTGTGAACAGGAGTTCATAGTTAACTCAGGATTAAGACTAAGTTACCTAGGTCATCAATAATTGAGATAGTCAGTTTTAAACAGTAAACGGTGTTATAACGTAAAAATGACTAATTCATGGTTCAGTCTTATGTAAACATTTTACATAGGATGCCCCCACTTTCATGTCTCTACATGAACGATTAGGATCACTCGTTTGTACTACAAAGTGGGCCGCATCCATAGTTTCTCTAAATAAGGCGCCCAACCTTTATTTCATATACTATAGACTATTTAGGCTATATACTCGAACTTGATCCACGTTTATGTTTACACATAAAGTTCAAGTTTATTCAAAAAATAGCCTTGGAACTTGATTTATTGGATTTAAGATTATAATATTTAATTTCTCAATAACAACTTTATTGAACAGAATATGATTTACAAACTACGAGTTTTAGGACAAAAAATTCCAACAAACTCCCACTTGGACTAAAATTCCTAGTGGTATGAGAGATGTGGTGTGAGAGAATATATATGAAACTAGGGCACATGGCCAATAAGTCTCCCACTTGTCCTAGTTTACAAACATCGTACACCTAAACTGTGTAGGTGACCCTCAAACACTTTAGCCATGAGGGCTTTTGTAAAATGATCAGCTTCCATTGTGGAATCAGCTATACAAGTTTGCTTTAAATCTCTTATCCTTATATAACTTTAAACTCCACTAATTTGAATAATTGAAGCTTAGATATCAAGCTTCCCTTAATTTGAAGCTTCAACTATTCTCTTATCTTCAATATATCAAGCTCCCTAACTTAGATAATTGACTAAGGAAGATTATCAAGCTCCTCTTGTTTCAATTAGGGTGTTCTTTCAATCTTATCTTCATGTATATATAACTTGAATCGGTCTTGAAGAAGTCAAATATTCTTCATGAAAATATACAAGTTTACGAAGGTAAAGATTTACCTTCGTAAAAATTCTTCAACCGGTTTTTGTTTGAGTGCATCTTGATTTGATGCCTCAAAAAAGAATAAATTTTCCTTTTTATAGATAGAGAATGGATAATAACTAAAAAAATCTTAAGTTTACTTTTCCTATTTGGGTTTCAAGTTAACTTGGTAAAGGATCCCAAAAGGCAAACTTGTTGATGAAGTAATTGAAATATTTTATTGCGAGAGAAAGTGTCAACAATTATATTTTCGTAAAAAAGCCTAGCAAAGAAAATACAATATAATAAATAATCATATCATATAAGAATACGTGTATATTATAATATAAGACAGACAATATAGAGAGATCAGAAAAAGTTCTCATCTCTTCGCACCCAATACACCCTTCAAGCAATTGACCAAAACCATTAAGGATATGAACAAACAAACAGTCCTTCATCTGCAAATCTAAATAACCCAGATCCTTAATTTAATCCTACGTGTGAGATTGAGAGATGAACAGCGGAGCAGTCAAATTTGCATAATTTCCAATCGAAACGTTAAGGAATAGTTAATCATTAACAACTGAACTGGTCAACTTTTTATTGTTTATTCATCTTCCAGTGCATGGTATATTTTATTCCAAATCCTGCCTTAGTTACCCAGTAAATTAATGAGAACGATAATAGATTTTTTAAAACTAAAATATTGGTCAAACAAGCCAACTTGAAATTATTTAGAAGAGTAAACTATTTTGTCTTTATTAGGAGATGCATTCAAGTTGCAGTACGTGCAAAATATTATTCAAAATAAAATGTCAGCAAAGGGTGACATTAAATAGACAAGATTTGTGTAAAACCAACCTAACTCAATTGGTACAAGTACGTCTCAATAACCACAAAATAACCAAGATCTTCCTCCCGTAATTGTATCATGTTCACAAAGTCAATATTTGTCCTAATTTAAATCTTCCTATTGTAATTATATAGTTTTGCCAACAAAATCTGCAAAGTAATCTAGAATTGTAGCTAAGCTGCAAATATTGCCCAATTTTATTATGATGATTCATTGTCATATGCTCACTCACTTATATTAATTAATATATAGCAAAGGGATGATCAAACTACTACTATATGAGTAGCATTATGAAAAGTATCTATGCAATCTACACCCTTTACTTTAAACAAAGAACTTTAAAACTAATATCAACAAACATAAAAATAAAAATATGTTAACAGAGTTTTGTGGTTTGAATGACTTAGAATGCAATTTCAAATTTCAAATAAAAAGAGAGAAAATAGTTGGTTTCCAGATTGTAAGGGGGGCACATCGTACTTGAACAGCAAGGGAGAGATGATATAGGACCAAAAACTCTGCACAAATAAAACTAAACCTCTGAGAACTTAGAACCTCACTCTCTGTCTCACTTCCACTAAAATTTCAAAACCTTCTCCTTCTTAGAAACCTACACAATAAATATTCAAACCAACCCCTCTTCAGATTTTACTGCCCTTTTTCTGGACCTATCTTTTCTTTTTCTTTTTTTTTCTCTTTCCATCTTAAAAGTCTGCAAAAACCTGTCTTTCTCCCAAATCCTACAATTTCTACTTGATGATTATCTACATATGTAAAATAACTTTGTAAATTATTTAGAACACACTATAGCAGGTCATTTTATGGGAGTTCTAAAATGTGGTTGTAACAGGATTTCACTTTCTCACAGGATGTCAACCAGACGAAATATCAAGGATAGAGATGGGTGGATGTGACGTCCCTGTACTGCAAAAAACCCCACTTTTTTATTTATTTGTTTAATTAAATTCCCCCACCACTTTACTTTACTAGAGAAAAGTCACTCCATACTATTGATCAATATAGATCGAAGAATAGAGGTCTCTCCCTTCCAATATCGTTCATGTGGGTCGCCCAGTAGGGGACGCGGTATTTCCTCTGTCAGAAAGCTAAATTTGTATCGTCCTTCAGGATCATCTTTATTGACTAAGACCATGAAAAATAGTTGTTGTCATTTAACTTTTCTCCGGAAAGATGATACATGGAAGATTGAGCCATTGTATTAGTCACATAAGGAGAGGATAAATTAGGAAACGAGTTTACCAAATTCTCAGAATACATCGATAGAGAAATATTGGATGTCGTCCCTAAGGTAGCCTCAAGTGCTGCTATCCGTTGTCGAAGCTCTTCCAGTTGCTGTTGAACTATTCCCAAGGAAGCTTGCACGTTCCAGGAATGTGTCGAAGATTCACCAGCCTCAAATGTTGAGTGAATTTGACAATTCTTAACATTGGGATGGTAGCTAGGATCAATGGGTGGCTGACATACATATTTGACGACAGAAGCGGTGGTGGCCGATCGAAATTAGGTGGCAGAACATAAATTGGGCCGTGGGAGCAATATAGGCTGAAGATGAAGAAAATGGTTGGACAGATGGCATGGTTATTGGTGCCGTTTGAGGATGAAAAACTGGCGCGTGCAAATCTGAGGGCGGCGCGTGGAGGTCTGGTGGCGATGCGGATGACTGTGAAAATGACAAAAAATTATTTTCGAACGTTTTTAGTAGCCGACTTAACAATTCGTCTGTGGCAGCATTTATTCGAGCATCGACTGTAGCGGCTACGGCAGCACTAAAATTGGTGACTGCCTCTTCTGTTTGATTTTCATCAGTGATTTAGTTTTCTAGGGTTTCTAGGGTGTTTTCATTGTCCTGCTTTGATACCATATTGAAAGGAGAGACAACAAGCGCACACCAATTTACGTGAAAATCCAAGTACTGGTAGAAAAACCACGATTGTTTGTTGTTATTATTTTCTAATGAATAATACGATAGTTACAAGGGTGAATAAATAGAGTATACAATGGAATACAAAAGGAAAAAATTTAAGAAAGAAAGAAAACATTCTCGTAGTTTTTTCATAAATATTCTAGGATTCTAACAAGGAAAATACTAGAAAAAAGGAAATGATTTCAACCGTGGTTGTTTTCACAAAAACTGTGGTGACCATTTATCAGTCCTACATCATACTCTCAAACAGATAACATCTTTATTTTAGACATGTTATGCACAATTTAAAAGAAACCATGTATCCCATTTGCAATCAACACAATACCAATTAGGACTACGAACAGTATATATATAGTATGTTGACATGTCGTTTGTTACATTTCGTCTCTAAAACAAATGAAAACCATCACAGGAAGAAGATGAGTTGTCTGTGAATTGGCTAGACAAAATGTAATATAGCCTTTTTTTTTCTTTGTCAACTTATTTACTTTTCTGGAACAGGCAAGTAATGCCATCATGCATTGATGAGCATGGTAATGGATTGTGTCTACAGCCATCAATGTGGTGCAAATGTTCAGTACAACTTGCGGAATTATAATAAACATACCATCAACTAGTGGGTGAATTACACAAAATAAGCGTATTATTATTACCTGTGTAAATGATGAAAAGATGAGTTGAGAAATCTTGCTAGCGAGGCCCATAAATGTTAAGACAAGAGAGATAGTCATTGACCTCGGCTGATGGTTTTCCAATCTTCATCAGTGGCTTTGAAAGTGGGGGCTCTCCAGATATGTGTGCTGATTTTTTTTTTTTTTTTTCTTTTACCATGTTAAACAATGTTGAACAAATTAAGCAATTTTGTTGACTATGTTAAATAACGAGTGATTTTTATAATTAGAGACTTTTAAAAATAAACTGAGGAAAATGGGTGAATTTGAAACTATTTTGGCACATGAGATGATTTTTTTTGTTTTTATTAGAGTGCATCTCTATTCTTTTTATTATTATTATTTCACATGAAAATAGGGCAAAACACAACGTGAATGTTCTATCGATTATTATTGCCTAATGATATTATTTCATTATTATTACTTTTCTAGGTTTTATTATAAATTATTTCAATAGAGTTATAAATCATTGGAATTAAACTCTAATCCTAACTTCAAACTTTGTTAGTGGATATAACAATTTCATAATTTAAGGTATAGTTAGGATAAATTTATTTTATAGTCTACAACAACTTTTGTAATTCAGTCGAACTTTGGTCTAAATAATGTAACAAATCTTATTGTTTGGATTTTTCTACCTTTTTCGATTTCTAAATGAGCTCATTTAAACCTCAAAATTAGAATATGGTGTACTTTTATACTTCAAGTACCTAACATTTCTTTATTTTATTTTATTAGGGGAAGTTATTTAATAACCCAGAGTGCTTTGGTTTTCACAATTGAAAGATTTATTATACTCTATAAATGAATTTAATGCTAAAATGAATTTTGCAAAAAAAAAAATGTACTAAAGGCTAAGTGTTTGGTCATGTCGTGGCTTCGACCGAGAATCGAGAGTTCCATATGTAGGTTCTGATACCAAAGGAACCTAACGCTTTCTGGCCCAAAGCGGCTTGGTTCTCCTACTTTCTACAGGCGATTGTTTATGGCTTCGACCGAGAGTCGAAAGTTCTCTATGTAGGTTCTAATATCGAAGGAAACCGACGCATTATGGCGCGTAGCGACTTGGCTCTTCTACTTTCTCTGACGCTTGTATTGTGGCTTCGACCGAGAGTCGAGTGTTCCCCATGCAAGTTTTGATAGCGAAGGAACCCGAAGCATTCTGGCATGAAGTGGCTTAGCTCTCCTACTATCTACGAGCGATTGTATTGTGGCTTTGATCGAAAGTTGAGAGTTCCACATGCAGGTTCTGATATTGTTAGAACCTGACACATTCTCGTGTGAAGCTACTTGTCTCTTCTACTTTCTCGGGCGATTGTATTGTGGCTCGAGCCAGAGTGGACAGTTTCCACGCAGATTCTGATATCAAGGGAACTCGACGCATTCCGATTCGAAGCGGCCTGGCTCTCCTACTTTCTCACATGATTGTATTGTGGCTTTGGTCGAGAGTCGAGAGTTTCCCACTCAGGTTCTGATACCGAAGGAACCCGATGCATTCTGGTCTGAAGTGGCCTGACTCTCCTACTTTCTATGGGCGATTGTATTGTGGCTTCAGCCGAGAGTCGAGAGTTCCCAATGCAAATTCTGATACCAAAGAAACCTGACACATTCTGGCACGAAGAGGCTTGGCTCTCCTACTTTCTACGGGAGATTGTATTGTGGCTTCTGCCAAGAGTCAAGAGTTCCCCGACGCATTTTGTCCCAAAGCGGCTTGGCTCTCCTACTTTCTATAGGCAATTGTTTTGTGCCTTCAACCGAGAGCCAAAAGTTCATCGTGCAAGTTCTGATACCAAAGAAACTTGACGAATTATGGCCCAAAGCGACTTGGCTCTCCTACTTTGTACAGTCGATTGTATTGTGGCTTCAACTAAGAGTTCTCCACACAGGTTTTAATACTAGGACCCGACCTATTCTAGATCAAGCGGGTTGGCTCTCCTACTTTCTTCGGGCGATTGTGGCTTCGACCGAGAGTCGAGTGTTCCCCAAGTAGGTTCTAATATCGAAGGAACCCGATGCCTTCGAGACCGAAGCAGCTTGGCAATATTAATTTCTTAGGCATTGTATTGTGTCTTCGGCCGAGGGTCGAGGGTTCCACACGCAGGTTCTTACACATAAGGAACCCGACGCATTATGGCCAAAGCGACTTGGCGCTCCTACATTATACGGGTGATTATATTTTGGCTTCGACCGAGAGTCGAGAGCTCCCCACGTAGGTTCTGATATTTAAAGAACCCAATGTGTTCTTACTCGAAGTGGCTTGACTCTTCTAATTTCCACGAGCTATTGAATTGTGGATTCGATCGAGAATCGAGAGTTTCCCACGCAGATTCTGATACCGAAGGAACCCGATGCATTCTAGCCTAAAGTGGCATGACTCTCCTTCTTTTATGGGCGATTGTATTTTCGCTTCAACCGAGAGTCGAGAGTTCCCAATGCAGGTTTTGATACTGAAGGAACCCGATGCATTCTGGCACAAAGTGACTTGGCTCTCCTACGTCGAGTGATTGTTGTGGTTCGGTCAAGAGTCGAGAGTTCCTCACACAGGTTTTGATACCAAAGGAACCCATCCCATTCTGGCCCGAAGCGGTTTGGCTCTCTTACTTTCTATGATCGATTGTATTATGGCTTCAATGGAGAGTCGAGAGTTCGCCACACAGGTTTTAATACCGAAGGAACCTGACACATTCTAGACCATAGCGGGTTGACTCTACTACTTCCTATGGAATCCCAAGAACAAGCTCGTACAAAGGCTGACCAAGAAAAAAAAAGGTGAATACACGAATCAGATGAAGAGAAGAGAAGAGTATGTTCGCGTTGACATAGAATTAACCCATTCTCACTTGATCGATCAGCTTACTTCTTTATTAGGCAGTTCAGGCTCCTTTCCGTTGATACAGAAGAGTTCGTCCTCGTTTCAGCCATTCATGACCTAAGTGGTCACTAGCATGTCTTCTTCGATTGGATTATTCTGTTATTGTGATATTGAAAAAAAAGCAAAGAGCCCTGGGCGAAGTATAGGCCTGGTATTAGTACTGACTTATACCCCTTCCTAATCAGGGTTAATTCCCAGTGATTGACTAGTCCGCTCGATTCATGGGGGGAGAGTTCATTCCTTTCTTCAAGGCCAATTTGACTTTCAAAGGAGAGCCTAAGGAGCCAATCATGTTTTTCTCATCCTCACCCATTTTAAATCAGATAGATGTTCACAGGTCTTTAAATACTTCTATATGTCTTCTCTCTCTCTGGTCGCCTTGCACTCCTTTCCAGTCGAGCCACTATTTTTTTCTCTCTTCCCTTCCCCCCTTCTCTCCTTCAAGCCTATACTTGCTGCCCTAACTAACTCAAGATAGATGTTCACAGGGCTAGCTAGTCCTAATCTTTTCTTATTTCTTAAGATAGATTTAGAAAGGAAGTAAGCCTATGAAGTTGGTATTTGGACAAGTGCAGTTCCAGCTTCCTTTACTCATTCTTTCGATTCTTGTTCATTCAATAGATATTTGTCAAAATCACTCGGTACCGTGTGCTTTCTCTTTTTTTCCCTCATGAATATCATGAAATGAGGACTTAGTCAATCTTTCTAATAATATATGATTCATTACCGAAAAGAAAGCATATGAGAGCTACTTATGAAAAAGGACCTGCTTTCTAGATGATCCCTAGGCTTTTTCTGGCAGTCTTATCTTCCTCAGATTGCTTTTCTCGTCGTGCATCCAATTATCATGGATATGGAGGAAGTAATACGACGAATTGCCATCCAATCCAAGAGATCATATCCCAGCTCCTACTAGTGATTAGTCATTTGACCTCGTAATAGCAATTCTCGGGATACCTGATGACAGGTGGACAGTTCCTTTTCATGATTATGCAAGGTTATCAAAGGTAGAAGAGATTTTTAATAAATTTTGTATAAATATTTTAAAATATAAATTTTAACTTATAATAATTTGAATTTAAATTTTAAATTCAAATTGTTATTAAGAACTAATTCTCATTATTTGAATTTTAAATATGAATATATGTATTATGTATTATTTAATAAAGTTTTGATAAATAGCATGAAATATAAAGTATCTCAAACTATTGAATTATCTTTGACGGGCTTAGGTAAACTTGGGTTTGATTTCAAATTTTTAGCATTGGACTTAGACCTTGGACCAAACCTCCCCGACTCCAACCGTTCATTTGGCCCAATTTTCAATCATGAGCTTAGATGGTATCAAAATTGGTATAGATAGCAAATTTTAGGCCCCATTGGATTACCGATCAAATTAGCACTTATTTTAGAAAGATTTAGAGAAAAGACATTAATTAAATAAAAAATTTCACAAATGTCTTAATTTGAAAATTATTTTCTTAAATAGGAAAGATAATATTTTAGGAACAATTCAAACCTTTCAATAATTATTAATTAAATATTAGGATTATTAATTAGATATTTTATTTATAATATTATTTAAAATATTTCCTTATTAAAATGATTTGAATTATTGACAATAATTCCATAACTTCCTTAATTTAATGTCAATATGGTAATAAGTTTCAAGTATCTTTTCAATTAACTATAAATCAAAATATATTATAATATAGGTAATTTTATTCTAATTTGTAATAATGGTATGATATCTTCTTTCCAAAACTATCTTTTTATCTATTATTCTTCATCATTATTGTCCATCATTCAAGCTTTAAAAAATTCAATCATAAACACCAAATCATTCAAGCTTTAAAAAATTCAATCATAAACACCAAATCATTCAAGCTTTAAAAAATTCAATCATAAACACCAAAACTAAAAAATTCATAATAAGTCATTGGTTCTTTTATCCGTTTAAAATTAAATAGTTAAACATCAAAATTACATTATTAAATCATTTAAAGTATAACATATGCGTATATATCGTATATATTAACGATATACCCCTCATTTTAATGGTTTTCTGATGTGATTTAGTAAATATATACCACATATTATTTATAATTATACTAGTTTTATAATATTATCACAATGTATAATAGTTTGTATATGCGATTTATTATATATATACCACATATTGTTTACATTTATATTAGTTTTATAAATTACCCATAATATATAATACTTTGTATATGTTATTTATTATGTATATACCACATTCTATTTACATTTATATTAGTTTTATATATTACTCGTGATATAATACTTTTAGTTGATGTTTTATAAAAGATATAATGAGAAAGAGATTTGATTTTTTTGAATATGGAAAATGAGAAAATTGTTATCACTTTCCTATTTTAATGATCCACGATCTTCTCATTATAAATAATATTTATGTATAATTTAAAACAATAAAAAATACCATATGGACATATTGATAATTTGAACCTATTTTTGTATAATATTGTAGCCCATTTGGTACATTTGTGTAAAATATTAGCAATTAGGTTATATGAGTTAAAGTCCCAATATTTTAAAATTTTGTTATAGATCGTAAATATTTTTATTTGTTCTGCTATTTTTAAAAGTGTCCTTCCTGGAAAATTCTAACCTGATCCCAAAATATATATCCAATAATAATAGACCCAAAGAAAATAATATAGTATAAAAATAGTCCAACAAATTACAAATAATTGAAAAAGAAAACAAAATAAAACTAGACAAAGCAGACAACAAAGATAGAAAAATAATAAATAAGAATGTAACATAAAAAGAAACCAAACACATAGCAAAATGGTGAAAAAAAATTGAACCATCCAAGAAAAAAAATTACAATGAATGACATTAAAAAGAAAGATAAAAAAATTTACCTTCTCTAGAAAGACAACATTCAAAAGGACTAAATATCAATACAAATCCAAAACTAAAAAAAACTAACAATAAAAAAAAAAAAAAAAAACCATGAAGAGATCATAAATGCCAAAAAAACAAAAAAATCATCCACAAAAAACAAATAAATAAAAAATTAATAATAAAGTAGCAAGTAATGAGAAGAAAAAGAAAATGTACGAAGAAAAAGTAAACAAATAAAGAAACATAGTATTTGGTGCAAATAAACAAATAAAACAAAGAAATGCACCAAAATAATAGATAATAATATTCAATAAGTCAAACTTAATTATGTAGAATGAGCATTTATAGACACAAATTTCAAAAATTAGAACAAAATTAGAACAAAAACCAAACGGTTACCAAATTTGGTGCATCAACATGAGGTGTAATAAGAAAAAATGATTTACGGACTTTGTTGATTTTCCGACAATCAATTTTTTTTACTGTATAACATTTATCATGTTAGAAAAATATGAGGTGTAATAAGAGAAATTGTAAAACATATCCGATAATGGTAAAGAGATATCCCACAATGGTAAAGAGATAAATGAATACAAAAGTGAAAAATCACTAAAAAGCAATATATCCATCACTGTATCCATCACCAGCCCATATACCTCCGTCAAACGTCAAGTCAAATTGAGGAAATGATTCCAAAGCTAACACCTTTGCAAACACCTTTGCAAACTTTTTCTCCTCCTTTTGCTTGATTTTTTAATGTTAGGATTGTACATAAAGGAAGAGAAATGTCAAATGCTTCAACTAGATTTCATCATCTTACTGTAACAAAATAAATTTGTTTATTTCACCATCTATACTCTTGTGAGTAGCTTCCTAATACAACATCCAACATATTGCAAATAGATAATTAAAAGTGGTTTTACCGTAAAAGTATAACAGATAGACGAAAACCACGAGTGCAGTTCAAAATATGAAAGACATGAAAATGTTGGAAAAAGATTGAGAGGACAAGAAAGTAGGTATACTCACATAGGCAATGAGCACATAAAACATAAATCATGTATGTCAGAGCGTTTTACTCTACAAACCTTCCCAGATTTTACTCTAAATAATCATTGCCACACTTCAAAATTACTTATAACAACTAATAACCAACTATAATAATATAAAATCACTTCCAGACATAACAACTATACAAACTACCTGCAAAAGTATCAAACAGGACAGTGTGTACCCTTCATTTGCATCTGCCTTTCCTCTGCGTCCAAAGGATAGAACATCTAATACAACTATAATAATATAAAATCACTTCCAGACATAACAACTTATAAAAATTACCTGCAAAAGAATCAAACACTGTCCTGTAAGTTGTACCCTTCATTCTCAGTGTCCAAAGGATAGAACATCACTGAGGCTAGGTAGGGAAGCCAAAAGCAAGGCTTTGAATGTTTTAGTTGCCCTTGTGTACACAAAATTATAGTTGAGGAACATGGTATTTATTTTTATTGAATACAACACAAGAAAGAAACAATGAGGCTATAAGTGAAAAATGCATAGGTTCACGGTAGGTAATGTAAGGAGCTCTGCAGAAAAGAGACGGTCCAAGACTGCTGTAGTAAAAGATATAATGCCTTCCTCTTGTAGTATACTTGAGGCAATCTAGAAACCGAAAATTGTCCATTATTTGCTTATGAAGAATCTTTCAGCCACTCTACACAATTGATTGTTTTTCAATTTCCAGATATAGGTAAGGCAAAAGTCAACAAACCTTGGATGCTGTTCAAAACCCTGGGTCAACTACCATGCGTAGCCTCAAAATATCTAATGGATATGTCACCAAGATAAAAGTGGTTGATAACACACACAATCAAGGTTAGTCAGGAAGCCAAAATTGAAAAGTTGTTATCAGAATCCTTTCTTCCTCTTCTTCTTCTTTCTTTTTTATATTCTGAAAATCCTGCAAGAAGAAAATTCAAGTTGAAGAAGAAGAGTATGAAAATTACATAATTAACTTAGCTAAATATCAATTTATATCCTTTAATTTTGAGGGTTGTATCAACTCAAACCCTAAACTAATGAAAACATGAACCAAAAAGAAAAGAGAACCAAGAAAATAGAATGGGCAAAAAAAAAAAAATCACCCATACTGCAAAAATAAATAACTTCTACCAAGATCCAAAGATATAAAATTTAATAATCCATCAAAAGAAGTCAAATAAAAATACATGTAAAGCGCCCCTTGCTAACAAAGAAAAATTAATCAAAATTAGAAATTAATGATTGTCAAATAACTGAAAATTGTAACAAAGAAGTTATCTATTGTTATAAAAAGAACATATAATTTTGTGCAAATAAAACATAGAAATGTACCAAAATAATAATATACAAGAAGTCAAACTAAAATATAATGTACTTCTGAAACGTATATCTAAAGGTAAAATGAATGTTTATAGACTAAATTTCAAGAAGAAGAAAAACATTAGAAAAACCAAACGGCAACAATAGGGGTCCCTTGAGGTTGGGTGATGATGTAATAGGAAAAACTGATTTCCGGACAATTAGCTTTCCTTTAATCACCTAAGATTTGTTATACAACAATTGATAAATGTTATACAACAATTGCACTTTATATATAAATTTACAAGAAAAGTTATAGAACAGATCTAATAATCATGACAAGATAAATGTAAGATAGAGAATAACACACAAAAGTGAAAATGCACTCTTAAGTAATATTTAAACAGAGAATTTATTTTACAAAATCTACATATTGGAGAGAAAATTTGTATTTTATAAATTGAAAATGTGGTTCAGAAAGAGTTCTTTAGAGAAAAAAAGAGAAGAAAAGTAAGACAACATTATATTTCAGAAAGAGTTTTTTTAGAGAAGAAAAGTAAGCCCATACTATGTTTCAAAAAGTAAGACAATATTATGTAAGGGGCCTTCTAAAGTTTGTTTGACCGCCTGTGCTGCACAATGGCACCAAGGCTGTGTCTTCTGCGCATCGATGTATGCTGTCTTTCTCGTGGAGAATAATGAAAGTTTGATCACATGTTTGTTTTTTCTTCGTAAAAAATGTTGAAGACGAAAGTTCAAGAAAATATTCTGAAATGAGTTTACAAACAAAATTTTAAGTGAGAAAATTTTTAGAAAATGTTATTGGATAGATGAATATTTGCCCCTTGTGTGGCCAACACCCTTTCTGGTCGGTTTTTCGAAAGTTTTGTGAAACATTTTGTTTTTGCGAAAAAAAAACAAAAACAAAAAGGAAGACAAAAGTTAAAGCGAACATATATGTATATACACACATATATACATATGTACTCGAAAGACTTTCTAGAAGAAATTAGGAAGAAAAAGAAAGTTTGTGATGGAACTCGTAGCAAATGTATAGGAATTCAATATTATTGAATGAAATAACAGAAAAGAAACTGTTGGAATTCTTTTCCTTTTTTTCTAGGCTTTTTCCTTATTAGAATCCTAGAATAATTATGGAAAGATTATGGGAATGTATTCCTTATTTTTCTAAATCTTTTCCTTTTTTATTCCATTGTGTACTCTATTTATTCTCCCTTGTACCTATTGCTTTATTCATTAGAAAATAATAACAACACAAACAATCGTGGTTTTTCTCCCGGTACTCGGGTTTCCACGTAAATTGGTGTGAACTCGTTGTCTCTCTTTTCAATATGGTATCAGAGCGGGACAATGAAAACACCCTAGAAACCCAAAAAAACCAAACCACTTATGAAAATCAAACAGAAGGGACAGCCATCAATTTTAGTGCTGCCGTAGCTGCTGCCATCGATGCTCGGATGAGTGCTGCCATGGACGAATTATTAAGCCGGCTACAGAAAACGTCCGAAAATAATTTTTCGTCATTACCGCAGTCGTCCGCGCCGTCACCGGACCACCACGCGCCGCCGCCGGACCACCACGCGCCTGGTTTTCTTCCTCAGACGGCGCCGACCATCCCATCTGTCCAACCCTTTTCTTCGTCCGCGGCCTATATTGCTCCCCACGCCCCGATTTATGTTCTGCCATCTAATTCCAATCGGCTACCACCGCTTCTGCCGTCAAATCTGTATGGCCAGCCACCCAATGATCCTAGCTACCATCCCGATGTTAAAAACTCTCAAATTCACTCAACATTTGAGGTTGGTGAATCTTCGGCATATTCCAACCGTAACGTGCAAGCTTCCTCGGAATAGTTCATCAACAATTGGAAGGGCTTCGACAACAGATAGCAGCACTTGAGGCTACCTTTAGGGACGACATCCACTCTACCGATGTATTCTGAGAATCCGGTAAACTCGTTCCCTAATGTATCCTCTCCTTATGTGACTAATACGGTGGCTCAGTCTTCCATCCACTCTGCTGCTTTTAGTGCAAGATCTTCTAACAGTAGCAGTGACAAGCATAATGGAAAACCAATTCCTGTCTGCGAGCATTGCAAAAAACAATGGCATACCAAAGAACAATGTTGGAAGTTACATGGTCGTTCCCCAGGAAGTAAGAAACGCCCTTCCAACGACAAACAGAACACAGGGCGGGCGTATGTGAGTGCCATTGTCCAATCAGGTATACCTCATTCCTTCGGTCTTGTTAGTATTGATGGGAAGAACCCCTGGATTCTGGATTCTGGTGCCACAGATCATTTGACTGGGTCCTCTGAACATTTTGTATCTTACATTCCTTGTGCTGGGAACGAGACAATTAGAATTGCAGATGGCTCCTTGGCCCCCATTGCTGGAAAGGGGAAGATTTCTCCTTGTGCAGGGCTCTCCTTACATAATGTTTTGCATGTGCCCAAACTATCTTATAATTTGCTTTCGATAAGCAAGATCACTCATGAGTTAAACTGCAAAGCAATATTCTTACCTGATTCTGTCTCTTTTCAGGACTTGAGCTCGGGGAGGATGATTGGCACTGCCCGGCATAGTAGGGGACTCTACCTCCTTGATGACGATACCTCTTCTAGTAGCATTCCTAGGACTAGTCTCTTATCTTCCTATTTCACTACTTCTGAACAAGATTGTATGTTGTGGCATTTTCGTTTAGGCCACCCTAATTTTCAATATATGAAACATTTATTTCCACATCTCTTCTCTAAAGTTGAGATGACTACCTTATCTTGTGATGTGTGTATTCAGGCCAAACAACATCGAGTCTCTTTTCCCTCACAACCATACAAACCAACCCAACCCTTCACTCTTGTTCATAGTGATGTCTGGGGACCATCCAAGATAACAACCTCATCTGGAAAACGGTGGTTCGTAACCTTCATTGATGATCATACCCGTCTTACCTGGGTCTACCTTATCACTGATAAATCTGAGGTTTCCTCTATGTTTCAAAATTTCTATCACACCATTGAAACACAATTCCATCAAAAAATTGCTATTCTTCGGAGTGATAATGGTCGGGAATTCCAAAACCATAACCTTAGTGAATTTCTTGCTTCCAAGGGGATTGTTCATCAAAACTCGTGCGCCTACACTCCTCAACAAAATGGAGTGGCCGAGCGAAAAAACCGTCACCTTCTGGAAGTAGCCCGTTCCCTTATGCTTTCTACTTCCCTTCCTTCATACTTGTGGGGAGATGCTATTCTTACAGCAGCTCATTTAATCAATAGAATGCCTTCTCGTATTCTTCATCTTCAAACTCCCTTAGATTGTCTTAAGGAGTCCTACCCATCGACTCGTCATGTTTCTGAGGTTCCTCTTCGTGTGTTTGGGTGTACCGCTTATGTCCATAATTTTGGCCCTAATCAAACCAAATTTACCCCTCGGGCTCAGGCATGTGTGTTTGTTGGGTATCCCCCTCACCAGCGTGGTTATAAATGTTTTCACCCACCATCCAGAAAATACTTTGTCACTATGGATGTTACTTTCTGTGAGGATCGACCCTACTTTCCCGTTAGCCATCTTCAGGGGGAGAGTGTGAGTGAAGAGTCTAACAACACCTTTGAATTCATCGAACCCACTCCTAGTGTGTGTCTAACATCATTCCTCATTCCATAGTCCTACCCACAAACCAAGTCCCCTGGAAAACGTACTACAGGAGGAATCACAAAAAGGAAGTCGGTTCCCCTACTAGTCAGCCGCCGGCTCCAGTCCAAGACTCTGAACCTCCTCGAGATCAAGGTATGGAAAACCCTACTGAACCCTGTACTAAGAATATGATAAGTGAGAATGACAGGTCTAATGTTGCTGTTCTTGAAAACGTGGAAGAAAAGGACAGTGGTGATGAGATTGAGGTCAGAATAGAAACCCGTAATAATGAAGCGGAACAGGGTCATACAGGAAAATCAGATGAGTATGATTCCTCTCTTGACATTCCCATTGCTCTGAGAAAAGGCACCAGGTCTTGTACTAAACACCCCATTTGCAATTATGTTTCCTACGATAGTCTCTCTCCTCAGTTCAGAGCTTTTACAGCAAGCCTTGACTCTACCATAATACCAAAAGATATCTACACTGCTTTAAAGTATCCTGAATGGAAGAATGCTGTCATGGAAGAGATGAAAGCTCTTGAAAAGAATAGTACTTGGGACATTTGTACTCTACCTAAGGGACACAAAACTGTGGGATGCAAATGGGTGTTCTCTCTCAAATACAAAGCTGATGGTACTCTTGACAGACACAAGGCAAGGTTAGTTGCGAAGGGATTTACTCAAACCTATGGTATTGACTATTCAGAAACTTTTTCTCCAGTTGCTAAGTTGAATACTATTAGAGTTCTGTTATCTGTTGCTGTGAACAAAGATTGGCCTTTATATCAGCTGGATGTTAAGAATGCCTTTTTGAATGGAGACCTCGTAGAGGAAGTCTACATGAGCCCTCCGCCTGGATTTGAAGCCAGTTTGGTCAGCATGTGTGTAAACTCCAGAAATCTATATATGGTCTGAAACAGTCTCCCAGAGCATGGTTTGACAGATTCACTACCTTTGTCAAGTCCCAAGGGTACAGGCAGGGACACTCTGATCATACTTTATTTACAAAGGTTTCCAAAACAGGAAAGATTGCTGTTCTAATAGTTTATGTGGATGACATTGTTTTGACTGGAGATGATCAGGCAGAAATCAGTCAACTAAAGCAGAGAATGGGCGATGAGTTTGAAATCAAGGATTTGGGAAATTTGAAATATTTCCTTGGAATGGAGGTGGCCAGATCTAAAGAAGGTATCTCCGTATCTCAAAGAAAATACATCCTTGATTTGTTAACGAGACAGGTATGTTAGGATGTCGTCCCACTGACACTCCTATTGAATTCAACTGCAAACTAGGAAACTCTGATGATCAAGTTCCAGTTGATAAAGAACAGTATCAACGCCTCGTGGGTAAATTAATTTACTTATCTCATACTCGTCCTGATATTTCCTTTGCTGTGAGTGTTGTCAGCCAGTTTATGCAGACCCCTAATGAGGAACACATGAAAGCTGTCAACAGAATCTTGAGATACTTAAAATCAACACCTGGTAAAGGGCTGATGTTTAGAAAAACAGACAGAAAGACCATTGAGGCATACACTGACTCGGATTGGGCAGGATCTGTTGTTGACAGAAAATCTACCTCTGGTTATTGTACCTTTGTTTGGGGCAATCTTGTAACTTGGAGGAGTAAGAAGCAAAGTGTTGTGGCCAGGAGCAGCGCTGAGGCTGAATATAGAGCTATGAGTTTAGGAATATGTGAGGAAATTTGGCTTCAGAAAGTTTTGACAGATCTTCATCAGGAATGTGAGACACCATTGAAGCTTTTCTGTGATAATAAAGCCGCTATTAGTATTGCTAACAACCCTGTTCAACATGATAGAACTAAACATGTTGAGATTGATCGACATTTTATCAAAGAAAAACTTGACAGTGGGAGCATATGCATTCCGTACATCCCTTCGAGTCAACAGGTTGCTGATGTTCTTACCAAAGGGCTTCTCAGACCAAACTTCGACTTCTGCGTTAGCAAGTTGGGCCTCATTGATATTTACGTCCCAACTTGAGGGGGAGTGTTGGAATTCTTTCCTTTTTTTCTAGGCTTTTTCCTTGTTAGAATCCTAGAATAATTATGGAAAGATTATGGGAATGTATTCCTTATTTTCCTAAATCTTTTCCTTTTTTATTCCATTGTGTACTCTATTTATTCTCCCTTGTACCTATTGCTTTATTAATTAGAAAATAATAACAACACAAACAATCGTAGTTTTTCTCCCGGTACTCGGGTTTCCACGTAAATTGGTGTGAACTCGTTGTCTCTCTTTTCAATAGAAACCAATCTCTGTTTCCCTCTCTCTCAAGGAATAACAGAAAGATTCAAATAACCAAAATACTCCATACCCTCTCCCGCCCTTAACAAACTTATTTATATGTCTAACCAACCCATCACTCACACGTGCCTCACCCTCACGTGTTACTTTTTATTTCCTCTCCTCCTGTACTAAAATAATATTGGAGGTCTAACATTACTCTCCTTCTCCAAATTCACCTTGTCCTCATGGTGAAAATCTGGAAATTGCTGCTTCAAATCCTCATATAACTCCCAGGTAGCTTCATGTTGTGAAAGACCCTTCCACTGAACTAACACCTCCCATTCTCCCGCTTTGTTTTTGGAATAACTATAAACCTCCTCGGGAATATCTCTCCATTCATGATTTTCCGTTAAACAGGGAACATCATTCCTATCTTCCATGTGCTCTCCTAATACCATCTTGAGCTGAGATACATGAAATACCGGATGTATGGTACAGTTCTCTGGTAATTCTAGCTTGTAAGCCACTGGGCCAATTTTAGCTATCACCTTGTACGACCCAAAGAACTTAGGAGAAAGTTTTTCATTTCTTTTTCTTCTTATCGTCACTTGTCGATATGGTCTTATCTTTAATAATACCAAATCCCCTACCTGGTAATGAACCTCTCTTCTCTTGGTATCGGCATATTTCTTCATTTTGTCCTGTGCAACTCTCAAATGTTCACGTAAGGCTCCTAACACCACATCTCGTTCTTTCAGCTGTTCATCTAACATGGAGTTAGTAGAGTCCCTCTCCCCATAGTATATCAAAGGAGGTGGTAAACGCCCGTATACAACCTGAAATGGTGTGACTCCAAGTGCACGCTGATACGTGGTGTTATACCAATATTCTGCCCACGGTATCTATTTAACCCATTCCCTTGGCTTTTCCCCACAAAAAACAACGTAAGAATGTCTCTACTCCACGGTTAACCACTTCTGTTTGACCATTCGTTTGTGGATGATACGTTGTACTGTGGTTCAACTTTGTTCCTGCCACGCGAAATAATTCCCTCCAAAAATGACTTAAGAACACCTTGTCTCTATCCGAAACAATGGATTTGGGATATCCATGAAGTCAAACAACCTCCTTCACAAATATTTCAGCTACCGTCTTTGCTGTATATGGATGTTTCATAGGTATGAAATGCCCATATTTACTGAACCGATCAACCACTACAAATAACACTTCATATCCTGCTGCTTTAGGTAATCCTTCCACAAAATCCATTGAAATATCCTCCCACACTCAATCAGGAACCTCTAACGGTGTTAATGGTCCAGCTGGTGATAACGCCAAAGTCTTATTTCTTTGACAAATCATGCACTCTTCGCAATACTTCTTCACATCCCGCTTCATTCCTTCCCAATGTAACTCTGCAGCCATCATTTTATACGTTCTTAAGAAGCCCGAGTGACCTCCAAAAACCGAGTCATGATAAGTGTGTAAGATGGTTGGAATCAATTTAGAAGTTTTAGATAACTCCATTCGATCTTTGTACATCAGCATACCCTGTTTAATTGAATACCTTCCTTCCTCCAACCCTTCTGTCTCACTTAGCTTCTGCATAATATTCTTCAACTTCTCATCTTGCGCCACTTCTGCCTTGATGACTTCAATATCGATCAACTTAGGAGTTGTCAACTGATTCAATTGTACTGATGATGGTACTCTGGACAATGCATCTGTGGCTTTATTTTCCAACCCTGGTTTATACACCACCTCGAAGGAATATCCTAGAAGTTTGGATATCCATTTTTGGTATTGAGGTTGTATAACTCTCTGTTCCAGCAGAAACTTCAAAGAGCGTTGATCAGTTTTGACTAAAAAACTATTCCCCAACAAATATGGACGCCACCTTTGCACTGCCATTACAACCGCCATTAACTCTCTCTCGTATATGGGTTTTACTCTATCCCTTACTGCCAATGTATAGTTATAATATGCAATTGGACGTTGGTTCTGGATTAGTACAGCCCCCAATCCGAATCCAGAAGCATCAGTCTCTATTTCAAACGACACATTGAAATCAGGCAGAGCTAATACCGGAAGCGTCATCATGGCTTGTTTCAGCCTATTGAACGCTTCTTGAGCCTCCTCTGTCCACTTAAATTCTCCTATTTTCAATAACTGTGTCAATGGGGCTGCAATTGTCCCATAATTCTGGACAAATTTGCGATAATACCCTGTCAGACCAAGAAACCCCCTGACTTCCCTCACGTTCACAGGAACGGGCCACTCCTTTATAGCTCTGATTTTTTCAGGATCCACCTCAACTCTATCTCCTGAAATAATATGTCCTAAGTAGTCTACATGAGACTGAGCAAAATTACATTTCTTCCTGTTTGCATAAAGTTCATTATTCCTCAACACTTCCAATATTACTCTCAAATGATTCAAATGATCTTTCAACCCCTTGCTATAGATCAAAATGTCATCAAAGAACACTAAAACGAATTTTCTCAGGTATGGCCTGAATATAGTATTCATCAATGATTGGAAAATGGATGGTGCATTGGTCAACCCAAACGACATAACCATAAACTCATAATGACCTTCATGAGTTCTGAATGCTATCTTTTCAATGTCATCAGTACTCATCCTAATTTGATGGTACCCTGATTTCAGATCAATCTTCGAAAAAACTGTAGCCCCATTCAACTCATCAAACAACTCCTCAATCACTGGGATTGGAAACTTATCTGGTGCGGTTACATTATTCAGAGCCCTGTAATCCACACAAAAACGACAACTTCCATCTTTCTTTCTCACCAATAATACTGGACTGGAATAGGGACTTGTGCTCGACCGTATTACTCCCGATGCCAGCATTTCTTCCACCAGCCTCTCCATTTCTGTCTTCTGTTGATATGCATACCTATAAGGTCGTACATTCACTAGATCGGTTCCCTTCTTTAGATGAATTTGATGTTTTATCACTCTTCATGGTGGCAAGGTTTCGGGCCAATCAAAAACATCTTCGAAGCTTTTCAATACTACTGACACTGACTCTTCTACAGTCAACACTTCATCAAACGTATCATCCACTTCTAAAGATTCCCTTCTTTCTAAGGCTTTGCATTCGATCAAGAACACTTGATCCTTATCTCCCCAAGATTTCATAAGGGCTTTTAAACTGACTCTTGCCTTTGTCAGACTTGGATCTCCCCTTATAACAACCTTCTCTTCGTGGTGAGTAAAAGTCAGAATTAAGTTTTTCCAATCTACTTCAGTTATACCAAGAGAGTATAACCATTGCATTCCCAATATTGCATCCACGCCTCCTAGCTCCAGTGGCAAAAAATCATCAATCACTCTCCATTCTCCAATCATCATTTCAATGGCTTCACAAACTCCCTTCCCTTTTATAGCCGTTCCAGAACCTAATATGACTCCATAATTTGTAGTACTTTTCGTGCTTATCTGCAGCTCCTCAACTAAACTTTCTGAAATGAAGTTATGTGTTGCTCCGCAATCTATTAACACAATGATCTCCCTTCCTAGTAATTTTCCTTTCACCTTCATAGTTCCCAGATTAGATAATCACACTACTGAGTTTATCGACAATTCCATCACAGCCTGCTCTTCTTGGATAACTTCAGCCACATTCAACTCTTTCTGTTCTACCTCCTCCTCTTCAATGATTTCATATTCCTCATTCTCCCCCATTACTACCAGCATATGTAACTCTCTATGTTCCTTCATCTTACACTTGTGCTCATGAGAATATTTCTCATTACACCGAAAACAGAGTCCCTTCTCCTTTCGTGATTGAAATTCGGCATCAGATAATCTTTCCGTTGGGCCTGTTTTCCGTACCTCTTCGCCAGCCGTTCCTCTCAACGTGATGGTTCTCATTGGCCAGTTCCAATTTCCCTTACTTTCTCCAGAACTCCCCACTGTGCTGGTTTTGTTTCCGCTTCCAGAATTATTCAGTTTCGCTCTCGAATAACCAAGAAGGTTCGCTTCTCTTCTAACATCTTCTCTGTTTTCTACCTTATGCGCGATTCTCATCATTTGTGATAATCCTTGAGGTTCACAGAAATCCATCTCAGCCTGTATCCATGACTTCAATCCTGACATGAACGTTTCTTCTACCACTTTATCGGCCAGATCCGATAGCGGTGCGACTAGTTTATCGAACAGATTTCGGAATTCTTCCACCGTAGTTGTCTGTTGTATGCGCAAGAACCGTTCGTACAAAGAGCCTTTCCGTGTTGATCGAAATCGAATCAACACTCTTTCTTTTAGGTTCGCCCAATCGACGAATTTATCTCGCTCTTCTTGAGATCGATACCAGTTCAGCGCAGGTCCTTCGAAGCTAATTGTTGCTACAGTCATCTTTTCGAAATCAGTCAGTTTATGAATTTGAAAATACCTTTCAGCGCGGAACAACCACGAATCTGGATCGTCTCCATTGAAGATTGGTATCTCCACCTTCTTGAATTTGTTGCGATCGCCATTAGTGTCCTCATTCATTTTTATTTCCTCCTTTGGTTCGTTTTCGCGAATGGAAGATCCTTCGCCGTCATCGTTGTTCTTCATCGGAGTACTCCGTATCGACAACTCTGTAATCTTTTCGTTCATCGTGGATCTCTCCTGGGCGGCCGATTCCATGAATCGTATCATCATTTGATTCTGTCTCTCCAATCCTTTCGCCAAGTCTTTCAATGCTTTCTCTATCACTGGTAATTTCCCGATCTCTTTTTTGATTCCTTGAATCTCTTGATCAAACGTTTCCATTTTGTCCTCCATTCTGGTCTGTACCATCTTCTTCTTTCTTGCCCTGAATCGATGCTCTGATACCAATTTGATGGAACTCGTAGCAAATGTATAGGAATTCAATATTATTGAATGAAATAACAAAAAAGAAACCAATCTATGTTTCCCTCTCTCTCAAGGAATAACAGAAAGATTCAAATAACCAAAATACTCCATACCCTCTCCTGCCCTTAACAAACTTATTTATATGCCTAACCAACCCATCACTCACACGTGCCTCACCCTCACGTGTTACTTTTTATTTCCTCTCCTCCTGTACTAAAATAATATTGGAGGTCTAATAGTTTGCAACGATGTTCTGTAAATGACATTTGAAAGTTTGCTTCCGCACGTGCAAAGATGGCACCAAGACAACATCTTCCGTGCAGTGTGCATGTTGCCTTGCTGCTCATTGCCTTGTGTGTGGCCAACACCCTTGCTCGTGCAGTTTTACGAAAGTTTTGTGACACGTTTTCTTTTTGAAAAAAAACAAAAACAAAAAGAAAGACAAAAGTTAAAGCAAATATATACGTATATACACACACATATATATACATATGATCTGGAAAGATTTCCTAGAAGAAAATAAGAAGAAAAATAAAGTTTGGAACAATGTTCTGTAAATGACATTTGAAAGTTTGCTTTCGCACGTGCAAAGATGGCACCAAGACAACATCTTCCGCGCACCGTGTGCATGTTGCTTTGCTGCTCATTGCCCTGTGTGTGGCCAACACCCTTGCTCGTGTAGTTTTTCGAAAGTTTTGTGACACGTTTTCTTTTTGAAAAAAAACAAAAACAAAAAGGAAGACACAAGTTAAAGTAAATACACACACATATATACATATGATCTAGAAAGATTTTCTAGAAGAAAATAAGAAGAAAAATAAAGTTTGGAACAATGTTCTGTAAATGACATTTGAAAGTTTGCTTCCGCACGTGAAAAGATGGCACCAAGACAACATCTTCTGCGCACTGTGTGCATGTTGCCTTGCTGCTCATTGCCCTGTGTGTGGCCAACACCCTTGCTCGTGCAGTTTTTCGAAAGTTTTGTGAAACATTTTGTTTTTGCGAAAAAAAAAAGAAAAAGAAAAAGAAAGACATAAGTTAGTGCACACCTTCACAGAAAATAAGGTTATGTAATCATATTGAACCACAATTATGTAGTTTTTCATCCTCCTAAAACCACAATTTCTCAGACAGTAACAATGTTATTGAAGGTAAACCAAACTTAATAAACTGGAAAACAAAAGATTGTTGAGTGATTGTGTTAGTTGGTTATGGACTTATCACCTATATGTCGGAAAGAGTATTTGGTAATAATGCCAAAAGAAACATTAGAAAAGTAAATTGGCATTAGCTATAAAAGTTCACATAAATGCAGGATTAAAAAGAATTCGATTTAACAGAACCTAACTTAAAGCCCACAAGCAAAAATTCAAAAGTGAAGCAGTTTTACCTTTTGTTTGGGTCAAGCCTTGCTCCAAAAGAGAAAGCCACATAGAGCAACTAGGAATCACTATGTACAACAACAAGAGGGGGCCAATATTTTCTGTTCATGCCATCTCTTGCAAAATTAATTCCAAGTGCAGGCTCTGGAAGCTCCGGTGGAACCTCCTCCTACTGGAAGAACCACTTCCCATGTTAAATTATGTTTCATTGGTATGTCCTTACAGACAAAAACGATAGTAATCAAAGTTCAAAATATATGAGATGCATCATAAAACAGTAGTAAATCCCTGCTCTCAAATAAGGAATGAAATAGAAAACCGATCATGGTACACACCAGTTACTGCCTAATCAAGATAAACGTAAGTCGGTAAGTGTATGTGAAAACAATTCCAGGATCTCGATGCAACATCATAAAAGTTGTACTTCGAATGCAAGGAAAAAACATTAAATCTGAAGCAACTCCCAATCCTTTGTCACTGAAAGAGACTAGGATATAATATCTGTACTCATTATCTCGTTTAAATTATCCAGAAATTTCGCATTCAGCCAAAATGTTAAACTAGCCCGATATTTGACATTTAGCGAAAAACAGTAAAAAAAGACAGATGTAGAAAGATACTACGCAGAATTTAAAAAGCCGCATCACCTGGAACACAAAGGCCGTAGAATTCATAGACATCTGAGAACGAGAAGAAGAAAAGGAAAAGGAAAATCAGTATTAGGGTTCATAGGTTAGACCACCGTGCACGAAGGCGGAAGAAGAAAATTGTGGAGAAAAATTGGGGACGGAGGTTATTTGTAAAGTTGAATGAAGTAAATAAACCTAAAAATGTAGCCATTGCATTTACTCCGTTAAGTTTCAAATTAAGACAACTGGCTATAATTTTATTATAATTAATTTTTGCATTAAACCGCACTCATACTTGGATTCATTAAAATACAATGTACTTTGAATCTATGAATTATCCTATAAAGGGCAGACTTGGAATTAATATAATTCCATATATGCACGCACATTTCATTTGCTATTTTTCTTATTCATGTCGGTTTTTGTTATTTTTTTAGATGTTTTCTCCAATTTTGTTATTCCTACGACTATCCCTTACATGATTAACTCTTAGTGGCCTTGGTGTCATCATCATGAACTTCCACTTAGCCCACTAATAAATTAGTAGAATTATGCAACAATGCACTATCTCTTAGTGGGTTTGGTGTCATCGCCATAAGCTTTCACATAGCCCGCTAAAAATTAGTGTGATTATCAAACAAAATATTGAATTTTTCCACTAACTTTCGTCAAAGGGTAAAATAGTCATTTCATCATTCAAGTCAAAGTAAACTCTGACTTTTGAAACTAAAAGTCAACATTTTGACTTTTTGCAATTTATCCTCCTTCACTGATTTTGATCTTCCAAGCATGAATTTCGTATTCATTTTTCCAAAATTCAACAATCACATTTGAATTTACAGACTATCAAAGTTTAACTTTTCAAACTCAAAAGTCAACCCTTTACTTTTTCAACTTTGACCATTTCCATCAATTTTGAGCTTTCAATTATGAATCTGTATTCATATTTTTTATATTCAAATCACATTTAAACATAAGCTCTACGATAACTGATGGCTATATCATATATATATATATCAGTTATTCTCTTCTTTTCTTAATTAGAACTCGAACTAACCAACATATTGTTCTAAGCAGGGTAACCTAATTGACCTATAGATCATAGGCTCCAACTAACAGATCATTCCACTAAAGTCTTGTAGTTGCACTCCCTTCACTATAGATATATTTTTGTCCATTTAATATAACTATGATTAGTCATTAATCCTTTCTAGGTTGTTCGTAATCTTAGCTAAATCAAAATATTATTTTATCCTTGAGACTACATCTTGTTCCTTAAGTTTCATATTGAACAATTTGTGAGATTCGTTCCTAAATAAAAGGTTATTTGGTTAAACAATCATATAAGAACGTAAACGATCGTGTAAGATAAGCTACACGATCGTGTAAGAAAATAGAAACGAGAATAAAAGATCATGTAAAAGAGATAGAACGATTGTATAAGAGGCTGAACGATGTTATGAGAAGATAAATGATTGTGTAAACGGTTAAACAATCGTGTAAACGATTAAACGATCGTGTAGGAAT
Source organism: Cucumis sativus (assembly GCF_000004075.3). Classification (NCBI taxonomy): domain Eukaryota; kingdom Viridiplantae; phylum Streptophyta; class Magnoliopsida; order Cucurbitales; family Cucurbitaceae; genus Cucumis; species Cucumis sativus. The sequence goes on along the minus strand of NC_026655.2, from coordinate 14,351,843 downwards.
CTAAAAGATTGTGAAGAAAGTTGAAGAAGTCCTTGGGGTTAAATTACTAAATTAGTGGGGTGGTTTGAGGTGTTATGACATGCGAAAATTCATGGCTTGATTAAGAATGACGTAGAAAGATTATAGGAGTTTAAGGAATGACTAATCCAATTTAAGTTTAATATAAATAAGGAAAGAAGATAAAAAGGAAAGGGTTTTTTTTATTGTGAGATTCATTTTCTGCAAAAGAATTAAAGAAAAAATTGTGAAATTGCTGCCGAGAAGCTTTTAGGTGAAAGAAGAAAAAGGAACTCTAGAATGGTGACTAATTTTTCTAAAATGTTATTAGATCTCATAAGCATTCTTCTAATCTTATACTGATTTATAATGATCTTTCATACATGAATGTTTGCAAACAGATTTTGAATGAAAACTTATATTGTGTTTTATGTTTTTCAAATGAATGCGAGATTATAAACAAAGCATTCGTTTTTACTACAAGAAATCTGGCTTTAATGTCGGTTGATAACCGACATCTATGCTACCGTTATTAAAGGCCTTTAATGTCGTTTATGCTTTGATGCTGGTTTAAAAACGACATTAAAGGCCTGTAACTGTTGGAATTTTTTGTCCTAAAACTCGTAGTTTGTAAATCATATTCTGTTCAATAAAGTTGTTATTGAGAAATTAAATATTAAATCTTAAATCCAATAAATCAAGTTCCAAGGCTAATTTTGAATAAACTTGAACTTTATGTGTAAACATAAACGTGGACCAAGTTCGAGTATATAGCCTAAATAGTCTATAGTATATGAAATAAAGGTTGGGCGCCTTATTTAGAGAAACTATGGATGCGGCCCACTTTGTAGTACAAACGAGGTGATCCTAATCGTTCATGTAGAGACATGAAAGTGGGGGCATCCTATGTAAAATGTTTACATAAGATTGAACCATGAATTAGTCTTTTTTACGTTATAACACGGTTTACTGTTTAGAACTGACTATCTCAATTATTGATGACCTAGATAACTTAGTCTTAATCCTGAATTAACTATGAGCTTCTGTTCACACGAGATTATCCTTAGATCTGCATAGGTGAGGGCAGCTCATCAGCGTTGGCCCAATAAGCCTCCCATTTCAGGGGTAAGATCGGGTGGATAGCTGAAAACATAGGGTACAAGATGGAATTCACTCCTACCTGCTTTAGGGTTATTAGATAGGTTGTTCTCTTAAGCACTGAATTCAAGTCTTGAACAAGGGGCCCCACCCTCTCATTGGCCCGAGAGGGATTAAGTTTATAGGTTGAACCTTAAACCAATTGTTCAATAGTGGATTAGTGGGACTTAAGGAGCAAGATGTAATCTTGGGGGTAAAACGGTATTTTGACCCAGCCAAGGTTACGAGCAACCTGTAAAAGATTAACTTATTGATTATGGTTTTATCAAATGGACACAAATATATCTATCGTGACGGGAGTGCAACTACGGGACTTTAGTGGAATGACCCGTTAGTTAACGAATGTTGATTAACTCGGTTTAAAAGAGTTTAACTAGTTAATCTTGAATCGTTGGAGCCCATGATCTATAGGCCCATAATCTTGAATCGTTCGGCTTTTGTGGGCAAGAGACTTCGAGATCACTAAGAACCAGACCACCCAGTAGTTGGATGCGAACTTTCAAGGACTCCGACCCCGTTCTAAGTCCAGTCGTTCCTTTCTAGGCCATTGTGCCCTTCCTCGGTGTTTTGGGACGAAACCAAGAAACCAAGTCATGGGCATCACCGTTCGGCTTTTGTGGGCAAGAGATTTCGAGATCACTAAGAATCGGACCACCCAGTAGTTAGATGTGAACTTTTGAGGCCTCCGACCCCGTTCTAAGTCTGGTCGTTCCTTTCTAGGCCATTGTGCCCTTCCTCCGCGTTTTGGGACGGAACCAAGAAACCGAGTCTGGGGCATCACCGTTCAGCTTTTTTGGGCAAGAGACTTTGAGATCACTCAAAACTGGACCACCCAGTTGTTGGATGCGAACTTTCGAGGCCTCCCACCCCGTTCTAAGTTCGGTCGTTCCTTTCTAGGCCATTGTGCCATTCCTCGGCGTTTTCGGACGGAACCAAGAAACCGAGTCTGGGCATCACCGTTCGACTATTGTGGGCAAGAGACTTCCAGATCACTCAGAACCGGACCACCCAGTTGTTGGATGCGAACTTTCGAGGCCTCCCACCCCGTTCTAAGTCCGGTCGTTCCTTTTTAGGCCATGGTGCCCTTCCTTGGCGTTTTGGGACGGAACCAAGAAACTGAGTCTAGGCATCACAATTCGGCTTTTGTGGGCAAGAAACTTCGAGATCACTCAGAATCGGGCCACCCATTAGCTTGATGTGAACTTTTGAGGCCTCCGTCCCCGTTCTAAGCCCGGTCATTCCTTTCTAGGCATGCCTTTCTTAGGCGTTTTGGGACGGAACCAGGAAACCGAGTCTAGGGAATCACCGTTCGGCTTTTGTGGGCAAGAAACTTCGAGATCACTCAGAGTTGGACCACCCAGTAGCTAGAGGTCAACATCAGAGGCCTCCGGCCCCGTTCTAAGCCCGATCGTTCCTTTCTAGGCCACTGTGCCTTTCTTCGGCGTTTTGGGACGAAACCAGGAAACCGAGTCTAGGGCATCACCGTTTGGCTTTTGTGGGCAAGAAACTTGGAGATCACTCAGAATCGAGCAACCAAGAAGCTAGATGTAAACTTCCGAGGCCTCCGGCCCCGTTCTACGCCCGGTCGTTCCTTTCTAGGCCATTGTGCCCTTCCTCGGCGTTTTCAGACGGAACCAGGAAACCAAGTCTGGGGCATCACCGTTCGGGTTTTGTGGGCAAGAACCTTCGAGATCACTCAGAATCGGACCACCCCAGTAGCTAGATGTGAACTTTCGAGGCCTCCGGCCCCGTTCTAAGTCCGGTCGTTCCTTAGAAGGCCATTGTGCCTTTATTGGGCTTTTTGGGACGGAACCAGGAAACCGAGTCTGGGCATCACCGTTCGGCCTTTGTGGGCAAGAAGCTTCGAGATCACTCTGAATCGAACCACCCAGTAGCTCGATGTGAACTTTCGAGGCCTCCGACCCCGTTTTAAGTCCGGTCGTTCCTTTTTAGGCCATTGTGCCTTTCTTCGGCGTTTTGGGACGGAACAAGGAAACCGAGTCTAGGGCATAACCGTTCGGTCTTTGTGGGCAAGAAACTTCGAGATCACTCAGAATCGAACCGCCCAGTAGCTCGATGTGAACTTTCAAGGCCTCCGACCTTGTTCTAAGTTCGGTCGTTCCTTTCTAGGTCATTGTGCCTTTCTTCGACGTTTTGGGATGGAACAAGGAAACCGAGTCTAGGGCATCACCGTTCGGCCTTTGTGGGCAAAAAGCTTCAAGATCACTCAGAATCAGACCACCCAGTAGCTCGATGTCAACTTTCGAGGCCTTTGACCCCGTTCTAAGTCCTGTTGTTCCTTTCTAGGCCATTGCCCCTTTCTTCGGCGTTTGGGGACGAAACCAGGAAACCGAGTTTGGGGCATCACCGTTCGGCCTTTGTGGGCAAGAAACTTCGAGACCACTTTGAATCGAACAACCCAGTAGCTCGATGTGAACTTTCGAGGCCTCCGACCCCGTTCAAAGTCCGGTCGTTCCTTTCTAGGCCATTGTGCCTTTCTTCTGTGTTTTCGGACGAAACAAGGAAACCAAGTCTGGGGCATCACCATTCAGCCTTTGTGGGCAAGAAACTTCGAGATCACTTTGAATCGGACCACCCAGTAGCTCGATGTGAACTTTCGAGGCCTCCGACCCCGTCCTAAGTCTGGTTGTTTTTTTCTAGGCCATTGTACCTTTCTCCGTTCAGCGTTTTGCGACGAAACCAGGAAACCGAGTCTGAGGCATCACCGTTCGGCCTTTGTGGGCAAGAAACGTCGAGATCACTCTGAATCGGACTACCCAGTAGCTCGATGTGAACTTTCGAGGCATCCGACCCCGTTCTAAGTCTGGTCGTTTCTTTCTAGGCCATTGTGCCTTCCACGGGCGTTTTGGGACGGAACTAGGAAACCCAGTCTGAGGCATCATCGTTCGGCCTTTGCGGGCAAGAAACTTCAAGATCACTCAAAATCGGACTACCCAGTAGCTCGATGTGAACTTTCGAGTCCTCCGACCTCGTTCTAAGTCCGGTCGTTCCTTTTTGGGCCATTGTGCCTTTCTTTGGCGTTTTAGGACGAAACCAGGAAACCGAGTCTAGGGCATAACCGTTCGGCCTTTGTGGGCAAGAAACTTTGAGATCACTCAGAATCGGACCGCCTAGTAGCTCGATGTGAACTTTCAAGGCCTCCGACCCTGTTCTAAGTTCGGTCGTTCCTTTCTAGGCCATTGTGCCTTTTTTCGGCGTTTTGGGACGGAACAAGGAAACCGAGTCTGGGGCATCACCGTTCGGCCTTTGTGGGAATGAAACTTCGAGATCACTTAGAATCGCACCACCCAGTAGCTCGATGTAACTTTAGAGGCCTCCGACCCCGTTCTAAGAACGATCGTTCCTTTTAGGCCATTGTGCCTTTCTTCGGCGTTTTGGGACGGAACCAGGAAACTGAGTCTGGGCATCACCGTTCGGCCTTTGTGGGAATGAAACTTCGAGATCACTCAGAATCGGACCACCCAGTAGCTCGATGTCAACTTTCGAGGCCTCCGACCTCGTTCTAAGTCTGGTCGTTCCTTTTTAGGACATTATGCCTTTCTTCGGCGTTTTGGGACGGAACCCGGAAACCGAGTCTAGGGCATCATCGTTCGGCCTTTGTGGGCAAGAAGCTTTGAGATCACTCTGAATCGGACCACCCAGTAGCTCGATGTGAACTTTCGAGGCCTCCGACCCCGTTCTATGTCCGGTCGTTCCTTTTTAGGTCATTGTGCCTTTCTTCGGCGTTTTGGGACGGAACCAGGAAACCGAGTCTGGGGCATCATCGTTCGGCCTTTGTGGGCAAGAACTTCGAGATCACTCAGAATCGCACCACCCAGCAGCTCGATGTGAACTTTCGAGGCCTCCGACCCCGTTCTAAGTCCGGTCGTTTCTTTTTAGGCCATTGTGCCTTTATTCGGCAATTTGGGACGGAACCAGGAAACCGAGTCTGGGGCATCACCGTTCAGCATTTGCGGGCAAGAAACTTCGAGATCACTCAGAATCGGACCACCCAGTAGCTCGATGTGAACATTCGAGGCCTCCGACCCCGTTTTAAGTCCGGTCGTTCCTTTCTAGGCCATTGTGCCTTTCTTCGGCGTTTTCGGACGAAACCAGGAAACCTAGTCTGGGGCATCACCGTTCGGCCTTTGTGGGCAAGAAACTTCGAAAACACTCTGAATCGGACCACCCAGAAGCTCTATGTCAACTTTCGAGGCCTCCGACCCCGTTCTAAGTTCAGTCGTTCGTTTCTAGGCCATTATGCCTTTCTTCGGCGTTTTGGGACGGAACAAGGAAACCGAGTCTAGGGCATCACTGTTCGGCCTTTGCGGGCAAGAAACTTCAAGAGCACTCAGAATCGGACCACCCAGTAGCTCGATGTGAACTTTCGAGGCCTCCGACCCCGTTCTAAGTCCGATCGTTCCTTTCTAGGCCATTGTGCCTTTCACGGGCATTTTAAGAGGAAACCAAGAAACCGAGTCTGGGGCATCACCGTTCGGAGTTTGTGGGCAAGAAACTTCAAGATCACTCAGAATCGGACCACCAGTAGCTCGATGTGAACTTTCGAGGCCTCCGACCCCGTTGTAAGTCCGGTCGTTCCTTTCTAGGCTATTGTGGCTTTCTTCGGCGTTTTGGGACGGAACCAGGAAACAGAGTCTGGGGCATCACCGTTTGGCCTTTGTGGGCAAGAAAGTTCGAGATCACTCTGAATCGGACAACCCAGTAGCTCGATGTGAACTTTCGAGGCCTCCCACCTCGTTCTAAGTCAAGTCGTTCCTTTCTAGGCCATTGTTCCTTTCTTCGGCGTTTTGGGATGGAACTAGGAAACCGAGTCTGGGGCATCACCTTCGGCCATTCTGGGCAACAAACTTCGAGATCACTCCGAATCGGAGCACCCAGTAGCTCGATGTAAACTTTCGAATCCTCTGACCCCGTTCTAAGTCTGGTCGTTCCTTTCTCGGCCATTGTGGCTTTCTTCGGCGTTTTGGGACGCATACAGGAAACCGAGTCTGGGGCATCAACGTTCGGCCTTTGTGGGCAAGAAACTTCGAGATCACTCTGAATCGGACCACCCAGTAGCTCGATGTGAACTTTCGAGGCCTCCAACCCCGTTCTAAGTCTGGTCGTTCCTTTTTAGGCCATTGTGCCTTTCACCGGCGTTTTGGGACGGAACAAGGAAACCGAGTCTGGGGCATCACCGTTCGGCCTTTGTGGTCAAGAAACTTCGAGATCACTATGAATCGGACCACCGAGTAGCTCGATGTGAACTTTCGAGGCCTCCGACCCCGTTCTAAGTCTGGTCGTTCCTTTCTAGGCCATTGTGCCTTTATTCGGCGTTTTCGGACGGAACCAGGAAACCGAGTCTGGGGCATCACCGTTCGGCCTTTGTGGGCAAGAAACATCCAGATCACTCTGAATCGAACCACCCAGTAGCTCGATGTGAACTTTCGAGGTCTTCGACCCCGTTCTAAGTCCGATTGTTCCTTTATAGGCCATTGTGGCTTTCTTCGGCGTTTTCCGACGGAACCAGGAAACCGAGTATGGGGAATCACCGTTCGGCCTTTGTGGGCAAGAAAGTTTGAGATCACTCTGAATCGGACCATCTAGTAGCTCGATGTGAACTTTTGAGGCCTCCGACCCCGTTCTAAGTCCGGTCGTTCCTTTCTAGGCCATTGGCCTTTCTTTGGCGTTTTGGGACGGAACCAGGGAACCGAGTATGGGGCATCACCGTTTGGCCTTTGTGGGCAAAAACTTCCAGATCACTCTGAATTGGACCACCCAGTAGCTCGGTGTGAACTCTCGAGGCCGCCGACCCCGTTCTAAGTCCGGTCGTCCCTTTCTAGGCCATTGTGCCTTTCTTCGGCGTTTTGGGACGGAACCAGGAAACCGAGTCTAGGGCATCATCGTTCGGCTTTTGCGGGCAAGAAACTTTGAGAGCACTCAGAATCGGACCACCCAGTAGCTCGATGTGAACTTTCGAGGCCTCCGACCCCGTTCTAAGTCTGGTCGTTCCTTTCTAGGCCATTGTGCCTTTTACGGGCGTTTTGGGACGGAACCAGGAAACCGAGTCTGGGGCATCACCGTTCGGCCTTTGTGGGTAAGAAACTTCGAGATCACTCTAAATCGAACCACCCAGTAGCTCGATGTGAACTTTCGAGGCCTCCGACCCCGTTCTAAGTCTGATCGTTCCTTTCTAGGCCATTGTGCCTTTCTTCGGAGTTTTGGGACGGAACAAGGAAACCGAGTCTGGGGCATCACCGTTCAACCTTTGTGATCAAGAATCTTCGAGATCACTCAGAATCGGACCACCCAATAGGTCGATGTCAACTTTCGAGGCCTCCGACCCCGTTCTAAGTCCGGTCATTCCTTTCTAGACCATTTTGCCTTTTTCTGTTCGACGTTTTGGGACGAAACAAGGAAACCGATTCTGAGGCATCACCGTTTGGCCTTTGTGGGCAAGAAACTTTGAGATCACTCCGAATCGGACCACCTAGTAGCTCAATGTCAACTTTCGAGGCCTCCGACCTCGTTCTAAGTCCGGTCATTCCTTTCTAGGCCATTGTGCCTTTCTTCGGCTCTTTGGGACGGAACCATAAACCGAGTCTGGGGCATCACCGTTCGGCCCTTGTTGGCAAGAAACTTCGAGATCACTCAGAATCGGACCACCCAGTAGCTTGATGTATACTTTTGAGGCCTTCGACCCCGTTCTAAGTCTGGTCGTTCCTTTCTAGGCCATTGTGCCTTTCTCCGTTCGGCGTTTTGGGACGGAACCAGGAAACCGAATCTTAGCAATACCGTTCCGCTTTTTTGGGCAAGAAACTTTGAGATCACTTAGAATCGGACCACCTAGTAGCTCGATGTGAACTTTTGAGGCCTCCGACCCCGTTCTAAGTCCGATCGTTCCTTTCTAGGCCATTGTGTCTTTCTCCGTTCGGCGTTTTCGGATGGAACCAGGAAACCGAGTCTGAGGCATCACCGTTCGGCCTCTGTGGGCAAGAAACTTCGAGATCACTTAGAATCAAACCACCTAGTAGCTCAATGTCAATTTTCGAGGCTTCCGACCCCGTTCTAAGTCTGGTCGTTCCTTTCTAGGCCATTGTGCCTTTCTTCGGCGCTTTGGGACAGAACCATAAACCGAGTCTGGGGCATCACCGTTCGGCCTTTGTGGGCAAGAAACTTCGAGATCACTCAGAAACTTCGAGATCGTTCGTTTGGAATGGAATAAAGCTCTTCGGAAGAGACTCTAAGATAAAATTAACTTGATTAACCTCTTCGATGGGACCACCATTCACTTCAGCGATGTTGAAGTGCATCATCATGTCCAGAACATGTTCTCTAACAGAGGTCCCTTCCTTCATACGCTTAGTGTAAATGTATTTGACTGCCTCGTGTCTTAAGGACCATTCTGGTTGCCCAAACATTCCCCCCTTAATGAATCCATAATCTCTTTAGTCGTGGCTAAGGATTCATGTTTCTTTGCCAATACATCAGACATGCTGGCAAGAATGTAGACACGGGCTTTTTCATTAGCTTTTATCCATCAATCATATGCATCCCGACTAGTTCAGTTAGCATTAGAGGCAGGGTTTTGAGGACATTCCTCAGTTAAGACAAATCTTAAATCGTCAACCACTAGTATTCTGTTAAGATTTGATTTCCAAGCCGCATAATTATCGCCATTAAGTTTTTCGGAAGCTAAAAGTTGAACTATTGAGCTATTCATGCTGAAAAACAAACATATTCCTTTTAGGAAAAAACTATAATCATAAAAAATATCCAATCTAATTTAGCAATTACTAATAATGTACCCTTTCATTATTTGTATTTTGCAACAATATTTCAAAGATTTAGAACAACCTTCTCCGAAGGGTAGTTGATTATTCCTCCTTTGAACCAAGACAATCTTGACTAGATGCTATCTCTAGAATAACTGCTTATTCTTTATAGCACTTAGTTATCGCTACTTTAGTCAAGAATATACTAACAACTTAGTAATTCTTGTAAGTGTTACCCACCATTTTCAGATTTCATATATTAGAATCATTTATGAAAACTAATCAAAGAAAACCTATCCAGATTTGGAGTTTGCGGTGTTCCGAATCCTATAATACAACCCTCCAAAGGGAACGTCGCTCCAGGGCATATTATAGAAATCTCACGGTGCGACCTAATGGAAGAGACCGTGGGATGTGCTGCCACATATCCCTCACCCACTTACTATGAACTACTTCCCCTATTCACCTTGATTTTGATCCATGCAAACACTCTCCGAAGGGAGTCCGCTCCTATCCACGGCACAAAGCCCTGCATGGACCTCACGGTGTGAACTCTTAGGGACACTAGAGCTAAAATACATTATTTTTCTCTAGTTGAAGTGTTCTAAAGAAAAAAATAGGGTAATCCAAGCTTCAAGATTTATATTTAGGCTAACTTAAACAAATCTTAAGTCTAGATAAAACATCCAAGTATAACCATTATACAGGATTTTAACCTATGATGTCTAGGTGATAAACCATTTTTATTACCTCACACCTCTCACGAATGCTCATAAAACTAGGTTAACTAGGATCAAGAACTGATTACGATCTCCAGGTAGGAGGTGTTCCGTAAACCGTCAACTTAAGAACCTCCAACCTTAGTCATCTTATCTGACTTGTTGACAAGATTGAACCAGGTGAGCCTTTTGTAACTAGTTTTACAAGATATCGACCTATTTCTATGAAAAATGGAAGATATGTTTAACCTAAGTGAGCATGCATTTAATCTTTGTTATTGATTTTAAAAGTCTAATTTATTTTATAACACTTATAAAAACTTTTAGACTTAATCAATCATTTTATCAATATATAACCTTATAAAAACAATAAATTAATAAGGATTTTAATTTATTTAACTTTAATTATAATTTTTAATTTAATTAAATCATATTTAATTAAATTAAATCAAACAATAATTAAATTAATTTGATTAAATCATATTTAATCAAGAATAACTTAATTAATTAAATAAATAATTAATCAATGGCCTAGAAAGGGACGACCAGACTTGGAACGGGGTCCGAGGCTTGAAAGTCCACATCTAGCTACTGGGTGGTCCGATCTCGAAGTTTCTTGCCCACAAAAGCCGAACGGTGATGCCCCAGACTCGGTTTCTTGGTTCCGTCCAAAAACGCCGAAAAAAGGCACAATGGCCTAGAAAGGGACGACTAGACTTGGAACGGTGTCCGAGGCCTGAAAGTCCACATCTAGCAACTGGGTGGTCCGATATCGAAGTTTCTTGCCCACAAAAGCCGAACAGTGACGCCCCAGACTCGGTTTCTTGGTTCCGTCCCAAAACGCCGAAGAAAGGGACAATGGCCTAGAAAGGGACGACCAAACTTGGAACGGGGTCCGAGGCCTCGAAAGTCCACATCTAGCTACTGCTTGGTCCGATCTCGAAGTTTCTTGCCCACAAAAGCCGAACAGTGATGCCCCAGACTCGGTTTCTTGGTTCCGTCCAAAAACGCAGAAGAAAGGCATAATGGCCTAGAAAGGGACGACCAGATTTGGAACGGGTGCCGAGGCCTCGAAAGTCCACATCTAGCTACTGCGTGGTCCGATCTCGAAGTTTCTTGCCCACAAAAGCCGAATGGTGACGCCCCAGACTCGGTTTCTTGGTTCCGTCCCAAAACGCCGAAGGCACAATGGCCTAGAAAGGGACGACCGGACTTGGAACGGGGTCCGAGGCCTCGAAAGTCCACATCTAGCTACTGGGTGGTCCGATCTCAAAGTTTCTTGCCCACAAAAGCCGAACGGTGATGCCCCAGACTCGGTTTCTTGGTTCCGTCCCAAAATGCCAAAAAAAGGCACAATGGCCTAGAAAGGGACGACCGGACTTGGAACGGGGTCCGAGGCCTCGAAAGTCACATCTAGCTACTGGGTGGTCCGATCTCGAAGTTTCTTGCCCACAAAAGCCGAACGGTGACGCCCCAGACTCGGTTTCTTGGATCTGTGCCAAAAATTCGAAGAAAGGCACAATAGCCTAGAAAGGGACGACCAGACTTGGAACGGGGTCCGAGACCTCGAAAGTCCACATCTACCTACTGGGTGGTCCGATCTCGAAGTTTCTTGCCCACAAAAGCCGAACGGTCACGCCCCAGACTCGGTTTCTTGATTCCGTCCCAAAACGCCGAAGAAAGGCACAATGGCCTAGAAAGGGACGACCGAACTTGGAACGGTGTCCGAGGCCTCGAAAGTCCACATCTAGCTACTGCGTGGTCCGATTCTGAGTGATCTCGAAGTTTCTTGCCCACAAAAGCCGAACGGTGACGCCCTAGACTCGGTTTCTTGGTTCCGTCCTAAAACACTAAAGAAAGGGACACGATCGGACTTGGAACGGAGTCCGAGGCCTCGAAAGTCCACATCTAGCTACTGGGTGGTCCGATCTTGAAGTTTCTTGCCCAGAAAAGCCGAACGGTGACGCCCCAGACTCGGTTTCTTTGTTCCGTCCCAGAACGCCGAAGAAAGGCACAATGGCCTAGAAAGGGACGACCGGACTTGGAACGGGGTCCGAGGCCTCGAAAGTCCACATCTACCTACTGGGGTGTCCGATCTTGAAGTTTCTTGCCAACAAAAGCCGAACGGTGACGCCCCAGACTCGGTTTCTTGGTTCCGTCCCAAAACGCCGAAGAAAGGCACAATGGCCTAGAAAGGGACGACCAGACTTGGAACGGGGTCCGAGGCCTCGAAAGTCCACATCTAGATACTGGCTGGTCCGATCTCGAAGTTTCTTGCCCACAAAAGTCGAACGGTGACGCGCTAGACTCGGTTTCTTGGTTCCGTCCCAAAACACTGAAGAAAGGGACAATGGCCTAGAAAGGTACGACCGGACTTGGAACGGGGTCCGAGGCCTCGAAAGTCCACATCTAGCTACTGGGTGGTCCGATCTTGAAGTTTCTTGCCCACAAAAACCGAACAGTGACGCCTCAGACTCGGTTTCTTGGTTCCGTCCCAAAACGCCGAAGAAAGGCACAATGGCCTAGAAATGGACGACTAGACTTGGAACGGGGTCCGAGGCCTCGAAAGTCCACATCTAACTACTGGGTGGTCCGATCTCGAAGTTTCTTGCCCACAAAAGCCGAACGGTGACGCCCCAGACTCAGATTTCTTTGTTCCGTCCCAAAACGCCGAAGAAAGGCACAATGGCCTAGAAAGGGACGACCGGACTTGGAACTGGGTCCAAGGCTTGAAAGTACACATCTAGCTACTCCGTGGTCCGATCTCGAAGTTTCTTGCCCACAAAAGCCGAACGGTGACGCCCCAGACTCGGTTTATTGGTTCCGTCCCAAAACGCCGAAGAAAGGCACAATGGCCAAGAAAGGGACGACCGGACTTGGAACGCGGTCCGATGCCTATAAAGTCCACATCTAGCTACTGGGTAGTCCGATTTTGAATGATCTCAAAGTTTCATGCCCACAAAAGCGGAACGGTGACGCCAGAGGTTCCGTCCCAAAACGCCGAAAAAAGGCACAATGGCCAAGAAAGGGACGACCGGACTTGGAACGGTGTCCGAGGCCTCGAAAGTCCACATCTAGCTACTGGGTGGTCCGATCTCGAAGTTTCTTGCCCACAAAAGTCGAACGGTGACGCCCTAGACTCGGTTTCTTGGTTCCGTCCCAAAACGCCGAAGAAAGGCACAATGGCTTAGAAAGGTACGACCGGACTTGGAACGGGGTCCGAGGCCTCGAAAGTCCACATCTAGCTACTGGGTGGTCCGATCTCGAAGTTTCTTGCCCACTAAAGCCAAACGGTGATGCTCTAGACTCGGTTTCTTGGTTCCGTCCCAAAACGGCGAAGAAAGGGACAATGGCCTAGAAAGGTACGACTGGACTTGGAACGGGGTCTGAGGCCTCGAAAGTCCACATCTAGCTACTGGGTGGTCCGATCTTGAAGTTTCTTGCCCACAAAAGCCGAACGGTGACGCCCCTGACTCGGTTTCTTGCTTCCGTCCCAAAACGCCGAAGAAAGGCACAATGGCTTAGAAAGGGACGACCGGACTTGGAACGGGGTCCGAGGCCTCAAAAGTCCACATCTGGCTACTGGGTGGTCCGATCTCGAAGTTTCATGCCCACAAAAGCCGAACAGTAACGCCTCAGACTCGGTTTCTTGGTTCTGTCCCAAAACGCCGAAGAAAGGCACAATGGCCTAGAAATGGACGACTAGACTTGGAACGGGGTCCGAGCCCTCGAAAGTCCACATCTAGCTACTGCGTGGTCCGATTCTGAGTGATCTCGAAGTTTCTTGCCCACAAAAGCCGAACGGTGACGCCCTAGACTCGGTTTCTTGGTTCCGTCCTAAAACACTAAAGAAAGGGACACGACCGGACTTGGAACGGAGTCCGAGGCCTCGAAAGTCCACATCTAGATACTGGCTGGTCCGATCTTGAAGTTTCTTGCCCAGAAAAGCCGAACGGTGACGCCCCAGACTCGGTTTCTTTGTTCCGTCCCAGAACGCCGAAGAAAGGCACAATGGCCTAGAAAGGGACGACCGGACTTGGAACGGGGTCCGAGGCCTCGAAAGTCCACATCTACCTACTGGGGTGTCCGATCTTGAAGTTTCTTGCCAACAAAAGCCGAACGGTGACGCCCCAGACTCGGTTTCTTGGTTCCGTCCCAAAACGCCGAAGAAAGGCACAATGGCCTAGAAATGGACGACTAGACTTGGAACGGGGTCCGAGCCCTCGAAAGTCCACATCTAGCTACTGGGTGGTCCGATATCGAAGTTTCTTGCCCATAAAAGCCGAACGGTGACGCCCCAGACTCAATTTCTTGGTTCCGTGCCAAAACGCCGAAGAAAGGCACAATGGTCTAGAAATGGACGACTAGACTTGGAACGGGGTCCGAGGCCTCGAAAGTCCACAACTAGCTACTGGGTGGTCCGATCTCAAAGTTTCTTGCCCACAAAAGCCGAACGGTGACGCCCCAGACTCGGTTTCTTGGTTCCGCGCAAAACGCACGAAGAAAGGCACAATGGCCTAGAAAGGGACGACCGGACTTGGAACGGGGTCCGAGGCCTCGAAAGTCCACATCTAGCTACTGGGTGGTCCGATCTTGAAGTTTCTTGCCCACAAAAGCCGAACGGTGACGCCCCAGACTCGGTTTCTTGTTTCCGTCCCAAAATGCCGAAGAAAGGCACAATGGCCTAGAAAGGGACGACCGGACTTGGAACGCGGTCAGAGGCCTCGAAAGTCACATCTAGCTACTGGGTGGTGCGATCTCGAAGTTTCTTGCCCACAAAAGCCGAACGGTGACGCCCCAGACTCGGTTTCTTGGTTCCGTCCCAAAACGCCGAAGAAAGGCACAATGGCCTAGAAAGGGACGACCGGACTTGGAACGGGGTCCGAGGCCTCGAAAGTCCACATCTAGCTACTGGGTGGTCCGATCTCGAAGTTTCTTGCAACAAAAGCCGAACGGTGACGCCCAGACTCGGTTTCTTGGTTCCGTCCCAAAACGCCGAAGAAAGGCACAATGGCCTAGAAAGGGACGACCGACTTGGAACGGGGTCCGAGGCCTCGAAAGTCGACATCTAGCTACTGGGTTGTCCGATCTCGAAGTTTCTTGCCAACAAAAGCCGAACGGTGACGCCCAGACTCGGTTTCTTGGATCCGTCCCAAAACGCCGAAGAAAGGCACAATGGCCTAGAAAGGGACGACCGGACTTGGAACGGGGTCCGAGGCCTCGAAAGTCCACATCTAGCTACGGGGTGGTCCGACCTCGAAGTTTCTTGCCCACAAAAGCCGAACGGTGACGTCCCACATCAGACATGCTGGCAAGAATGTAGACAGGAGCTTTTTCATTAGCTTTTATCCATCGATCATATGCATCCCGACTAGTTCGGTTAGCATTAGAGGCAGGGTTTTGAGGACATTCCTCAGTTAAGACAAATCTTAAATCGTCAACACACTAGTATTGTGTTAAGATTTGATTTCCAAGCCGCATAATTATCGCCATTAAGTTTTTCGGAAGCTAAAAGTTGAACTATTGAGCTATTCATGCTGAAAAACAAACATATTTTTTAGGAAAAAACTATAATCATAAAAAATATCCAATCTAATTTAGCAATTACTAATAATGTACCCTTTCATTATTTGTATTTTGCAACAATATTTCAAAGGTTTAGAACAACCTTCTCCGAAGGGTAGTTGATTATTCCTCCTTTGAACCAAGACAATCTTGACTAGATGCTATCTCTAGAATAACTCTTATTCTTTATAGCACTTAGTTATCGCTACTTTAGTCAAGAATATACTAACAACTTAGTAATTCTTGTAAGTGTTACCCACCATTTTCAGATTTCATAGATTAGAATCATTTATGAAAACTAATCTAAGAAAACCTATCCAGATTTGGAGTTCGCGGTGTTCCGAATCCTATAATACAACCCTCCGAAGGGAACGTCGCTCCAGGGCAGACAAGCAGGCATATTATAGAAATCTCACGGTGCGACCTAATGGAAGAGACCGTGGGATGTGCTGCCACAAATCCTCACCCACTTACTATGAACTACTTCCCCTATTCACCTTGATTTTGATCCATGCAAACACTCTCCGAAGGGAGGCCGCTCCTATGCACGGCACAAAGCCCTGCATGGACCTCACGGTGTGAACTCTTAGGGACACTAGAGCTAAAATACATTATTTTTCTCTAGTTGAAGTGTTCTAAAGAAAAAAAAGGGTAATCCAAGCTTCAAGATTTATATTTAGGCTAACTTAAACAAATCTTAAGTCTAGATAAAACATCCAAGTATAACCATTATACAGGATTTTAACCTATGATGTCTAGGTGATAAAATTTTTATTACCTCACACCTCTCACGAATGCTCATAAAACTAGGTTAACTAGGCTCAAGAACTGATTACGATCTCCAGGTAGGAGGTGTTCCGTAAACCGTCAACTTAAGAACCTCCAACCTTAGTCATCTTATCTGACTTGTTGACAAGATTGAACCAGGTGAGCCTTTTGTAACCAGTTTTACAAGATATCGACCTATTTCTATGAAAAATGGAAGATATGTTTAACCTAAGTGAGCATGCATTTAATCTTTGTTATTGATTTTAAAAGTCTAATTTATTTTATAACACTTATAAAAACTTTTAAACTTAATCAATCATTTTATCAATATATAACTTATAAAAAATCAATTAATATGGATTTTAATTTATTTAACTTTAATTAAATTAAATCAAACAATAATTAATTAATTTGATTAAATCATATTTAATCAAGAATAACTTAATTAATTAATCAATATTAATTAATTTCCATATTAATCAATTAACATGCATACAATACAATATAACCTTTATATCATACATTTTAATGCATGAACATGTTAACCTATGGTGGGATTTTAAATCTATATGACATTCAAAATGCACATACAAATTTAAAGTAATTTAATCATACATCACATGCATAAATAAAAAAAACACCCTAAAATGGACTGATTTTTGGCTCCTAAATTAAGCTAAGTACTAAATTATTACATAATTACTTTGGTGTAGTACAGAACCACTCCCAAAAACTTCGAACCGGCTGAAAAACCAACCGAAACCGCTTGAACCGGCCCACACGGTCGGCGAAGGCAGGCGCGCGGGCACAGGGGGCGCACGGGCGGCAGCGGGCGCGCGGCGCAGGAGGGCGCGCGGCATGCGGGCGCGCGGCGCGTGCGGGTCGCGAAGCGGGTCTCAAGCGGGTTTTCGGGTCTGTGACCTTCTTTTCTTCATTTTTTTCAATTCTCTCACCCGGTTGAACCAATTACAGCCTAACTTCAACTCTAATGACTTTTTTTATTTTTTTAAAAAATTACAAACACTTTGCAACAATAAAAATAAGCCATTAACAAGGCTAATTACAATAATTAGAACAAAAACACTTAATCTAGAGCCAAAATCATAATATATCCATTTTAGTTCAAACCAAAATTTATCTAATAAATATGAACCCACCACATGCAATTGGGTAAAAATGAAGCATGCTCTGATACCACATGATAGAACTAAGTCATGCACAGCGGAAAAAGAATCGAATTTCTACCCTAATTGCCACAATTAACATGTAACCATAAACTAATCAAATTAGGGTTTTAAGAAGTATTACCTTTGAAGCTTTCAAAAGGTTTGATGTCTTCTTACCAATTCTACCGAGACCACCACTAGTACTCAACTGCTATCCTCTAGACAAAGAACCGGGTTGTGGGACCCAATTTTGGTGTAGAAAGTAATGGAGATAAAATGAGATTGGAAGCTTTCTTTTTTCTTTTGTTGAGATGATGAAAATGATAAAAGAGGCAAAAGTCCTTCAACATTTGAAAACACCTCTATTTATAGCCTAATTACATGCAAAAATGCATGCAATTCATTTGCCAAATCTCAACACCTAATGTTCCACTAACAATTAGTGGAACTTAGTGGGCTAGGTGTCTATATCTCATATAGCCACATATCCCACTAAGAGTTAGTGGGATTATCCAACAAAATGTTGGATTTTCCCACTAACTTAGTCCAAGGGTAAAATGGTCATTAGATATTTCTAGTCAAAAGTCAAACTTTGACTTTTCTTAGTCAAAAGTCAATATTTTGACTTTTTACCATTTTGTCCGTCTTGACTAATTCCAACCTCCCGAGCATGAATCCGCATTCATTTTTCCAAAATTCAAATCACATTTGAATATAAGGCCGGTCAAAGTTTGACTTTTCAAAGTCAAAAGTCAACATTTTGACTTTTTACTATTTTTGACCAATTCCGAGCTTCTTAGTATGAATCCGCATTCATACTTATAGTATGTAAAACATAAAGCTCTATTTCTAATTAGAAGACCGACGACTATATCACTATATTTGTCGGTTTCCCTTTCTTCTCCCAATTCGAACAATTCGACTTATTTCATCACACTGTTCTAAGTTTAATCCATATGAGCTAGCAGAGGAACCTAATGGACCTATAGATCATGGGCTCCAACGATTCAAGATTAACTAGCTAAACTCTTTTAAACCGAGTTAATCAACATTCGTTAACTAACGGGTCATTCCACTAAAGTCCCGTAGTTGCACTCCCCTCACTATAGATATATTTGTGTCCATTTGATAAAACCATAATCAGTAAGTTAATCCTTCACAGGTTGCTCGTAACCTTGGCTGGGTCAAAATACCGTTTTACCCCCAAGATTACATCTTGCTCCTTAAGTCCCACTAATCCACTATTGAACAATTGGTTTAAGGTTCAACCTATAAACTTAATCCCTCTCGGGCCAATGAGAGGGTGGGGCCCCTTGTTCAAGACTTGGATTCAGTGCTTAAGAGAGCAACCTATCTACTAACCCTAAAGCGGGTAGGAGTGAATTCCATCTTGTACCCTATGTTCCCAGCTATCCACCGATCTTACCCCTGAAATGGGAGGCTTATTGGGCCAACGCTGATGAGCTGCCCTCACCTATGCAGATCTAAGGATAATCTCGTGTGAACAGGAGTTCATAGTTAACTCAGGATTAAGACTAAGTTACCTAGGTCATCAATAATTGAGATAGTCAGTTTTAAACAGTAAACGGTGTTATAACGTAAAAATGACTAATTCATGGTTCAGTCTTATGTAAACATTTTACATAGGATGCCCCCACTTTCATGTCTCTACATGAACGATTAGGATCACTCGTTTGTACTACAAAGTGGGCCGCATCCATAGTTTCTCTAAATAAGGCGCCCAACCTTTATTTCATATACTATAGACTATTTAGGCTATATACTCGAACTTGATCCACGTTTATGTTTACACATAAAGTTCAAGTTTATTCAAAAAATAGCCTTGGAACTTGATTTATTGGATTTAAGATTATAATATTTAATTTCTCAATAACAACTTTATTGAACAGAATATGATTTACAAACTACGAGTTTTAGGACAAAAAATTCCAACAGGAACGGGGTCCGAGGCCTCGAAAGTCCACATCTAGCTACTGGGTGGTCCGATCTCGAAGTTTCTTGCCCACAAAGCCGAACGGTGACGCCCCAACTCGGTTTCTTGGTTTCCGTCCAAAACGCCGAAGAAAGGACAATGGCCTAGAAAGGGACGGTCGGACTTGGAACGGGGTCCAGGCCTCGAAAGTCCACATCTAGCTACTGGGTGGTCCGATCTCGAATTTCTTGCCCACAAAAGCCGAACGGTGACGCCCGACTCGGTTTCTTGGTTCCGTCCCAAAACGCCGAAAAAGGCACAATGGCCTAGAAAGGGACGGTCGGACTTGGAACGGGGTCGAGGCCTCGAAAGTCCACATCTAGTACTGGGTGGTCCGATTCTTGAAGTTTCTTGCCCACAAAAGCCGAAGGTGACGCCCCAGACTCGGTTTCTTGGTTCCGTCCCAAAACGCCGAAGAAAGGCACAATGGCCTAGAAAGGGACGACGGACTTGGAACGGGGTCCGAGGCCTCGAAAGTCCACATCTAGCTACTGGGTGGTCCGATTCTCGAAGTTTCTTGCCCACAAAAGCCGAACGGTGACGCCCCAGACTCGGTTTCTTGGTTCCGTCCCAAAACGCCGAAGAAAGGCGCAATGGCCTAGAAAGGGACGGTCGGACTTGGAACGGGGTCCGAGGCCTCGAAAGTCCACATCTAGCTACTGGGTGGTCCGATTCTCGAAGTTTCTTGCCCACAAAAGCCGAACGGTGACGCCCCAGACTCGGTTTCTTGGTTCCGTCCCAAAACGCCGAAGAAAGGCGCAATGGCCTAGAAAGGGACGATCGGACTTGGAACGGGGTCCGAGGCACGAAAGTCCACATCTAGCTACTGGGTGGTCCGATCTGAAGTTTCTTGCACAAAAGCCGAACGGTGACGCCCAGACTCGGTTTCTTGGTTCCGTCCAAAACGCCGAAGAAAGGCACAATGGCCTAGAAAGGGACCGGACTTGGAACGGGGTCCGAGCCTCGAAAGTCCACATCTAGCTAATGGGTGGTCCGATCTTGAAGTTTCTTGCGCACAAAAGCCCAATGGTGACTCCCAGACTCGGTTTCTTGGTTCCGTCCAAAAACGCCGAAGAAAGGCACAATGGCCTAGAAAGGGACGGTCGGACTTGGAACGGGGTCCGAGGCCTCGAAAGTCCACATCTAGCTACTGGGTGGTCCGATTCTCGAAGTTTCTTGCCCACAAAAGCCGACGGTCACGCCCAGACGCGGTTTCTTGGTTCCGTCCCAAAACGCGAAGAAAGGCACAATGGCCTAGAAAGGGACGGACGGACTTGGACGGGGTCCGAGGCCTCGAAAGTCCACATCTAGCTACTGGGTGGTCCGATCTCGAGTTTCTTGCCCACAAAAGCCGAACGGTGACGCCCCATACTCGGTTTCTTGGTTCCGTCCCAAAACGCCGAAGAAAGGCACAATGGCCTAGAAAGGGACGACCGTACTTGGAACGGGGTCCGAGGCCTCGAAAGTCCACATCTAGCTACTGGGTGGTTCGATCTCGAAGTTTCTTGCCCACAAAAGCCGAACGGTCACGCCCAGAGCGGTTTCTTGTGTTCCGTCCCAAAACACCGAAGAAAGGCACAATGGCCTAGAAAGGGACGACCGACTTGGAACGGGGTCCGAGGCCTCGAAAGTCCACATCTAGCTACTGGGTGGTCCGATCTCGTTTCTTGCCCACAAAAGCCGAACGGTGACGCCCCATACTCGGTTTCTTGGTTCCGTCCCCAAACGCCGAAGAAAGGCACAATGCCCTAAAAAGGGACGACCGTACTTGGAACGGGGTCCGAGGCCTCGAAAGTCACATCTAGCTACTGGGTGGTCCGATCTCGAAGTTTCTTGCCCACAAAAGCCGTACGGTCACGCCCCAGACGCGGTTTCTTGATTCCGTCCCAAAACACCGAAGAAAGGCACAATGGCCTAGAATGGGACGACCGGACTTGGCACGGGGTCCGAGGCCTCGAAAGTCCACATCTAGCTACTGGGTGGTCCGATCTTGCAGTTTCTGACCTGATAACTAATATCGCCTCCCGCCCAGCTCTATCAGCAGGCCTTTTCTTTTGCAATACTGAAAAGGTCTCTCATGGCCAATTTCTTATTACAGCCTTCTCGACCATAGAATTCGGCCTGAGGGGTCAACCCGGTTCCTTCTATGAGGAAGGCGGCGCAAAGGAGGCTCGAGGGCTTGTTAAGGAAGGCGGCAAGGTAAGACGAAGGGGGGAAAAGGAAAGGCCTTTTCTAGTCCCCTGAGCGGGTGGTGCTTGTGTGTGGGGTGTGCCACGACGAAAGAAGGGAATGAAAGGCCGCTTTGCGTTGGAAGCTCTTTACCCTCCCCATAATGAGGGCTCTGTAGTCTTGGGGCGTTGAAGCTTGCTTCTTCTCCAGAGTTTTTTGGTCATCAATACGACCTGTCCTTATAGAACCGATCTGATTCTCTGAACAAGAGGAATTGAGTACTTCTGTCGGATCCTCCCTATCTCCTGATCGAGCTTGTGTAGGTAGATCTTGCCTGCTAGGGCCGATAGTAGTACACTGTGTGGGACAGAGTAGTAAGGGCCCTTCTCACCTCCTACGAGTCGTCCGACGGAAAAGACTTGATTCATGGAATAAAAGAACTTGGGATCGTCGATCTCTTCCTTAAAGATTGAGATGAGTCGATGTCGGTTCATGGAACGGAAATGAAAATCAAAGTAAGAGGAGTTTTAATCACAACCCATCAAATCCACTCGGAGCAACGATCCAACGGTCCACAATCGAAGACATTCTAGATTTCGTTACACGCAAAACATCCATCTCGTATCCGACGAAATCTATTCCGGTTCCGTTTTCTCCCCCGACGAGTTCACAAGCGTCGCCGAGGTTTTGGAATCTCGCGGCTATAAAAACGCCGAACGTGTACACATCGTCTACAGTCTCTCCAAAGACCTCGGCTTCCCGGTTCAGAGTCGGCACGATCTATTCATACAACGATAAAGTCGTCACCACCGCTCGCCGGATGTCTAGCTTTACGCTTATTCTTCACAACGCAACGGTTTTTAGCGTCCATGTTGTCGAACCGGAAGTTCACGGAGAATTATATTAAAATGAACCGGGACCGGCTCAAGAAACGGTATGAGATGATAATTGAAGGGCTGCGAACGCGCTGGGATTGAATGTTTGGAAGGGAATGCCGGTTTGTTTTGTTGGATGAATTTGAGCCCGTTGTTGAAAGATAAAAAACACAAAGAAGGTGAAATTGAGATATGGAAGAGGATCTTGAAGGAAGTGAAATTGAATATTTCGCCCGGTTCATCATGTCACTGCTCTGAACCAGGTTGGTTCACGGTTTGTTTTGCTAATATGAGTGAAAAAACGCTGCATGTTGCGCTTGACAGAATACGTCGGTTCATGGAACGGATGAAGAAGGAAAACGAAGCTAATTAAAAAAATATTTAAAAATATATATATAAGAAGAAAAAAAAACAGATGTAGTTTATTTTATTTTATTTTTTACAATGGTTATGAGAAAAAGAAAAAAGAGAAAAAAACCATTGTGATTCTTTTGTGTGGACAGTGCCCAATATTTGTTAGAATTTGGGGTTTTTGTCTTCATTTATACGTCATATTTTGATGGTTTAAACTGAGGAAAAAAAAAGAAATCCTTTGTTTTCTTGCTTTTATCAAAGCAAGTTTTATTTCTCAGTTATAATATATATATAAAGTTTCTATTTGTATTTGTATTTTTATGTGATATGAACTATAGTTAAAATTAACGTAATACAAGAAAAGAAGAAAAAAAAAATCTGATTGAGTATTTTAGAGACAAGTGTCAATTTAGGGAGAGAGAAAAAAGATGTTAATATATATATATATATATATATATATTGAGGTTAAATTAATAGTATTTGTTATTTTCATAACATGCTCTAATAAGTAAGTAATATAAGTAATAATTTGACTTTAATTAAGGAAAGGAAGGTAATTATATATAATTAAAATCACTTTTAGAAAGAATAACACTTTGCCGACTTGTGTAATTAACCACCTAACAATCCATCTGACGTGGCATTTAACTACTTAATTAATTGATTCTTCCTTTTCAAAATTTGGTCAACTGGATTCTTTGTACTAATTTAATGTGTCCATCTGTCAGAGAGCTACAACGTTTTTCCTCCTTCTTCCTTTTTCTTTCTTAGAATATTTTTTAAAAGTCATACGGTGCTTTTCGATTTTTATATTTGAGTAATATGGAAAGTATAATTAGATTTTTATTTTAAAGTAGAGTTTAGGAACTAATTGATTGAAAATTAAATATGTTGTGACGCTAAACAGATATTATTCCCCACTTGTTTTTATTTTAAAAAATATTCAAATTATTTACAAAATATAACAAAAACAATATCAATTTTATCCTTATCTTTAAATCTAAATTTAGTAAATTATGTTTTTCTTTAAAATAAATAGATCAACACACAAATATAATTATGTTTTTTAAAATGAAAATGTTGATTTAACAGGAGGAGAATGATTATTCTTTTAATAACTTGTACGAATAATCACCAATCCATTTATCATTATTGATGCATTTATAAAAAAGAATGACTTTCCATTAATGTTGTTAGTTACTTCAGGGATAAACTTGTGTTCAAGCTTGATTTTGTATATATGTTTTTAGATTATTCTTACTGAACTATAAAGTTCTCGTTGACAAAGTTTACGCAATGGTATCTGAATATAATAGTTGAACTATAATTGTTTTGTTTTTTTTATACTATTTCAAAATTTTAAATAATTTATGCGTTTAAAATTTTGTAATGATCAAGCATAGTAAATACTATAATTGTTGTTAGAATGAAATAAAATAAAATAAAAATCCATATGATATGCCTAACAATGTGTTTTGTATTCAACATGGATGGTGTACTTTTTAAAAAATTGGATTATTTTTCAATGATATGATATTTTTTATTTTATTTAAAACTTTTTGATGACTTTTAAAGTTTAAAGTGCATAATATAGCTTTCTTTACAAATATATGGTTGTTCTTGGATCTTGTGTATGTGTTCGTGTTCGTCTTGAATTTCTTGTTGGCTTAGTAAGTTTTATTTTTATTATTATATAGTAAAACTCTAACATTGTATAAAACAGTAAATACCAAAATGTTTGGACTAGATAGTTTTACAAATTAAATTTAGTTAAAAAATAACATACATATACATGAATAATCTTCTCGATAAATTGTGTTTATATCACTTGGCCTTCTTTAATTAGATTTCTTGATGAGAATAATGAAGTACTTAATGACAATAACCAATTATTAAGATTCTATTTATAGATATCACCAATTATTATATTTAATTATGACATTATCTTTTTACTTAATAGACCTAATAAAACAATAGGTCCAAAAGTGGTAAAGTAACATATAATGCATATGGACCATTTTAATAATGATACTATAGG